>NC_069738.1:2616725-2931725 GCF_027358585.1 Pangasianodon hypophthalmus
GTGTGTGTGTTGTTTGTTGTTTGTTTTGAGTATTTTGGTGGTGATGGAGCGCCGTTTCGTGGCGGCGATGTACGTGCTATTCGTGTCGCTCGCGCTGCGCACGGAGGAGGGCGCGTGCCAGCACTACTACCTGCTCCGGCCGGTGCCGAGCGACAGCCTGCCTCTGGTGGAGCTCAAGGAGGACCCGGACCCCGCGCTGGACCCGCGCGAGCGCGACCTGAACGAGACCGAGCTGCGGAGCGTGCTGGGCGGCGACCTGGACTCGCGCTTCCTCTCCGTGACGCCGCCGCCGCCTCCGAAGGAGCGCGAGGACGAGGAGCACGCGGACAGCTCGTTCCCCGACGGCCCGATGCCCGCGCACATCCGCGCGCTGGACCTCGACGCGCCGCCGTTCGTCGTGGCTGGCGCGCGCCGCCGCAAAGCAGGCCGCAAGCTGAAACGGCGGCTGCAGATGTGGCTGTGGGCGCGCTCGGCGTGTCCGGTGTCCTACACGTGGACGGACCTCGGCAGCCGCTTCTGGCCGCGCTACGCGCGCGTGGGCAGCTGCCGCACCGAGCGCTCGTGCTCCGTGCCCGAGGGCATGATGTGCACGCCCGCGGGGTCCTCGCGCGTCACGCTCTTGCGTTGGAGATGCGCGCGCCGCCGAGGCAACCTCAAATGCGCGTGGATTCCCGTGCAATACCCCATCATCACCGAGTGCAAGTGCGCGTGCTCGAACTGACCCCACATCTTCCTCAACGTTTTAACTTATAAATTACTTTATAATAGCTATAAAAGTTTCTATTTTGTATAATGTTTATATATTTTTATTTTTTAATTCGTTGTTGTTTGTTGTTATGCACTATGAAGTGTAAGAATGTATTTTCTCTTCTTTATGTATATGTTGTGCCATGTAAAGAGGATAGACAGTATTATGTGTAACCCAGAGTCTACTGTATTTGTGAAGAATAAAATGTTTATAAGTCACTTTTTTTTTTTTTTTTTTTTTTTTTTTGTATTTATGTCGCTGAGAATGAAGCGAGGAGCGCGCGCGCAGACGCTGGACTCACGTTTAACGATTTAAATGTATCTTTTTTTTTAAAAAAATGTCTCACATCCTGTAAATTAAGAGCAATTGCTATTTATTCTTTATATTCATAGCCTATAAAAATATCTGTAAAATAAAAGTGACATAAATGACACTTTGGTTTTCATTTCTTTCATTATTTCTGCATCAACATCATTTCGTGTGTGTGTGTGTGTGTGTGGGTGTGTGTGTGAGATGCTATTTTCACACATTCAGTCATATTTTTAAATGATTTATTTTCTAAATGCACAACACTCAAATTGTTCCTTTAAGTACTTTGGCATTAACTGTCATGTCATTAATGTAATTATTTATTTCCCCACATAGGGATGTGATATATTTATATCTGGAGTATAATGCAGTTTATATGTAGCTAAATTATTTTATTAAATGATTTTAGTATTCAGTGACATTAATACATTTCATTTAAAACCTGCAAAGCATAATCTCTGTCTTGAAGTTGAAAACTCACCTTTACCAACTTAGCTCTACAAAGCACTGACACTGGAGACTCCTTCCAAAAAATGTCAAATAAAGTAAAAAAATGTCAAATAAAGTCTCTTACTTCATCACATCAACATCAATTTTGAATCCGTCCATGTGGAGCGTCCGCCATACAAGTCACTGTGTATGAGCTGTTACTATGGAAACGATAAACAAAGCGCTGACACTGGAGACTCCTTCCATACATGTTACATAAACATCTCCTTACAGAAACATTAAAAGCCCTGTTTTTTACAGCGTCTGCTGTACACGTCCCGGTGAATGAGCTGTTGCTATGGAAACGATAACGTATTAGAGCGAGTGCATTAATATAAACCAGGGATTTGCAGCTGCACTACTGTCAGAGCTGCTGTTTACCTGTTTTTACCTGTAATGAGCCTATGAATGAACATTATAGGAGAATTCATTGATTCATTGATTCACTGATTCATTGATTCATTGATTTGTACATCTCTCCACCCGACGTTAGCATCCACTACAGCAAATGTAAAAACTCTGTCACGCGGTGTGTGTGCGAGATAGATAGCGAAAGTGAGTGTGAGCGGCGTGAAGCTCGAGAAGCTGCCGATGGAAAGAAAAGAGGACAGGAAAGCAGAGACAGAGAACAGAAAAGAGGACAGGACTCATCTGACGCTCCCTGGCGTCCATTTGCGTCCCGGCAGGAGGTCGGCCCTCGGAGCCACGAATAAACAACAGGCTCATAAAGAGCATCAAACACAGCTCTGTTTGACCTGTCACACTGCTGCTTTATCTAAACACAGCTTTGATTAGAACACACACACTCACACACACTCACACACACACACACTGGTGCTCACGCTGCTTCCAGTGCAAACCAACCAACCACACAGGGGTGCCATTCAAAGGCTCAGAAAGTGTCGAAGCTGCAAATTGTTTCAGTTAAAACACTTTAAAACGCTATCAAGTTGATCTGTGTGTACAGTAGCTCTGCTGATTACGCCGTTATTGACTCACATTAACATTAGCATTAACATTAACGTTAACACTGTTAGCATCTGGTCTTACCACAGAGACGAGGATTCACCTTTCATTCAGCGTTCTGACTGACTGGTCCGTTCGTTTCAGTCTCTTCTGGTCACTTTATCGCGCTAGCAAGCGTGTCTTCAATCTTAGCTAACCACTGGACATGAAAAATATTAGCAAAGTCAGATATCTTTAGCCAGTTAAAGCTACGACTTTAATCGATTGCGATTTTTATAGACTTAGAGGTGTGCACACTACACCATGACTGATAGCGGATAGCAGTGGGCCTGATCCCAAAATCCTGCTTTCTCATGAAAATAAACACAAAGTGTTCATATGATTTTGTCTCTATTTTATATGGAAACAAGAAAAAAGAGAAATAAGAGAAAAAACAGGGAGGAAAGATTAAAGTGGAGAGACCCAGGCAGTGAGGCTTGTCTGTTCTGCAAAGAGAACTGGAGGTATTATTACTGGAGGCTTTATTATTTTATAAGCATTATTATTGTATATTTCATTCTCGTCTTCCCACACAATCAGCGCTGTTCTTGTGTAGCGGGAGTGTAAAGGTTAATTCCACATTCAGAAACCTGCCTTTGTGTAACGTGATGGAATGGTACGCGTATATGCTCATCAAACACCAAACGGCGTTTCGTGCCATGTTTCGTTTGGTACAGTCTACATGAAAGTGAAGCAATATATATAATTTTTAATTTAGAAATTTTGTTGAGTCATTTGTACTAATATTTTTTTCTGAAGAATGAATTGATAAGTGTATGCTGTTGTTGTTGTTGTTGTTGTTGTTCACTGTGCACTATTTTAAGTTGAAGTTGCATGAGTGTTCGCGCTGCATAAAAGCTAGCTCACTGAGAGCATTAGCTAATATTGACCTTTACTCTCATGCTAGCATGCACGGCCTTGCTGCGAACTACTCCTCTAGTTGTCAGTATGTTTCGATCAGATGACCATGTACTAAAGTGCTAAGGCGCAAACCTGAGTGTACTTTGTCGACTCTACACAACACAGTTACACTCTCTACGTGTCACGCAGTTACCCTACATGATTCATCACTGAGAAAATGAGAGAGAGAGAGAGACAGAGAGACAGAGAGACAGAGAGAGAGTACATAATTGATCCCCAAAGGGAATAACAGCCACAAAACTAGAGCAACAGGGAGGACTAAGACTTACCAGTTCACAAGACTTTAAAAATGCACAATAAACTTACAGTATACCACAAAAATATACACATAACTAGCTCTCCAAGTTATTTTCAGACTAAGATTCCTGTCCAGATTAACTATATGAAATATATTACAGGTTGGCAGTACATTAAAACTTGTGTGTGATGAGCAGTTGTGGTAGTGTATGTGTGTGTGTGTGTGTGTGTGTGTGTGTGTGTGTGTGTGTGTGTGTATAAAAATGTACAGTAGTCGTAAGTAAATTCATAAGTAATCAAATCAAACATGATTGAAAATACCGGAGCCTCGGCGATCATTAGCAGACTTCAAACATCACACTGTTGACCTGTCCAAACTACACGAGCGGTTGCCATGGGAACATACAGCAAGTAGTCACGGGATTCTGGGGGAAGGAGTGACGCGTTAATAACCGAGCGCTAAAATTAGCTGGCTGTGAAATCCGGGCTAAAACGCTGTAGTGTGCACTAGGCTTCAGCAGCGCTGCGAAGTAGCTTAGCTACATGTTTTAGTAGCAGCGCAACAGCAGCTATTTTAAATAGAATGGAGCTTTTCCAGCAATTAGCTTCTTTTTTCCTCCACCACTTCAACATTATTTCTGAAAAAAACAATGTGTAAATGATCATTTCCTTCCAGAACCAAGTACAGTATGTCTAATAAATTAGTGTAGAACATGTGTAGGTGCACCTCAGCTCTCAGGGATCTGTGTGGAAAATAACAGAAGTGCATCCATGACCATTTTTATCGACGTTTATGAGCGTAAAGGATTCACGCAGCAACAGATACACGCATGTTGGTAAACTACACAAAGCAGAAAAAACCACCGGTTTCTGATTTTTCCTTGTTGTGTTGCTCAGCTAGTTGTTTACGTCGACAGGGTGATCAGGAGTGATTAGCGTTAGGTGTTATATACTGTATTTTCGCAGTGAATTAACCACTAATGGGGATTATCGTCATTATTCATATTGCAGCTATTTACCTCACTGTGATATGGAGTAGCGTTAGTGCATTAACACGCCATATTGTAACAGTTAACATTATTAACAATATATAATTATTAATTCTGTTAACTGTTTCTTACTCAGAGTAGTTTAGAAATAGAAAAGTAAAATCTCTCTCTCTCTGTGTGTGTGTGTGTGTGGGTGTGTGTGTGTGTGTGTGTGTGTGTGTGTGGGTGTGATGATACTTTATAGCATGTGTTTATGTGTAATGACAGTATTCAGGCTGTGTGTGTTATGACACTATAGAACGTGTCTGTGAGATGATATTTTATATCTTGTGAGTGTGTGTGTGTGTGTGTTGTGACACTCTGCCGCAGTAAAACAGTGTGTGATGACCCCTGCGCTCACTGAGGGTGTGTGTATCAGCACCGTGATGCCCCAGTTTGTGTGTGTGTGTGTGTGTGTGTGTGTGTTTGTAAACTCAGCAGGAGTGGAGCTCTAAATCATTTCTTCGCTCCCTCCATACGTCTTCTTCCTCTATTTCTCAAAGAGGTCATCTCTGTGTTTGATCTCTCTCTCTCTCTCTCTCTCTCTCTCACACACACACACACACACATTTTATTCATTTTTTTCAAAATCGAGGCTTATTTATTTATTTATTTTAACTGATTATTTAACACATTAGTTAAATAATGAACAAAGCATCCACCTCAGCATTAATACACCACGAGCGACATTCAGTAATGTAGTAATTTATATATATATATATATTTTAATAATAAACCAGATAAGGTGAATAATTAACACCTCAGTGACACATCAGTGAGTAGTATGAAGCTATTAATGGCTAACATGAACAGCACGTTAATGAACATGTTTGTGTTCAACAGTCAGGAACATGTTGTTGATGTCATTGAATTTTGTTCATTTATATTATATTTCATTAACATTTAAACAAACATTAATACAGGAGTTAACTGAACATGTTACTTTCCTGATATTAATTGCAGTTTATTAATGATGTAGTTTATGTAGTTTGTTAACATTAGCTAATGCAGTGAATAATGTTAGTTAAAGGAACTTTAATGGAAAGAGAAAAACAGATAGCTAGTATTTTCAATGATTTTCTTTGTTTCTTTCTTTCTTTCTTTATCGACTTGACAGAGAAAATGAAAAGACTTAAACATGAAATTTTACAAGATTACTAATATGCCTCTCTCTCTCTATCTCTCTCTCTGTCTTTGTCTCTCTCTCTCTGTCTTCCTCTTCGTTTGTCTGTCTCTCTTTCTCTCTCTCCCTCTCTCTGTCTATCTGTTTCTCTCTCTCTTCCTCTCCCTCTGTCTGTCTTTCCTTCTCTCTGTTCCTCTCTGTTCCTGTCTGTCTGTCTTTCTCTCTCTCTGTTTCTCTCTGTTTCTCTCTCTCTCTCTCTCTCTCTCTCTCCCCCTCTCTGTCTGTCTCTGTCTGTCTCTCAATTTTTCAGTGTGCTTTATTGACATGACAAAGTATTTTTGTACTGCCAAATCAACATACAGCAACAGAGCAAGAGAAGTAGGAATTGAACAAAACTTAAAGTGAAAAATAGTCAGAAAAATACAAAAATAAAGAAATGTCAAATAAATATGTTGCAAAATGAATAACTAGATGCAACTTCATATACAGTGATGATAACACAGGAACACAGGAAGAAGGTGATGAAGTGGGGTTTGAGTGAGCGGGTGGGTAAGGTGTTAGGCACAGTTATGGTGGTCATGGTGTCTCTCTCTCTCTCTCTCTTTCTCTCTCTCTCTCACACACACACACTTTCTCTCTGTCTGTCTCTGTCCCTGTCTTTCTGTCTGTCTCTTTCTCTCTGTCACTGTCTGTCTGTCTCTCTCTCTGTCTCAGGCTCTCTCTCTCTCTCTCTATCGCTCTCTGTCTGTCTCTCTCTCTCTGATTCACTCAGTCTCTCTCTCTCTCTCTCTCTCTCTCTCTCTCCATGTCCCAGCTGTTGTGATGAACTGTCTCTCTGTGTGATTTGCTAACTGGACTGTTGTTCACAATTCTCTGATTTACTCGCCGTGCTAATTCTGTCTTTTAGACTACTGACAATAAACGACAGTAAAGCTGTCGGACTCCTTTATGTCCTTTCTTTTGTAGTTTTTTTTGTGGCTGTAGAAGCATAGGAACATCTCGAACATGCAGAACTCGTTTGTTTTTTAAACAGAGCTGAATAAAGTTCTGTTGAAATATGAGTTACAGAGTTTTTTATTCTTCATAAATGTGTTTAGCGTTCTGTTTCACACAACAGTGACACATTTCTGTTATTTGAAACTGTAAAAATACACTACCTGAAGTCTGAACCTCACACCGTGATGTGCTTTGAACATATTTTTTATGATGCGTTGGCAGTGGAGAGTTTTCTGCGCTCTTTGAAGTGATCAGCACTGATAATGCTCATGAGTTAATGAGCATGGGAAAAAAACAAAGCCACTCCCAAAGTCTGAGGTTTTACTGATGAAAGCGCATATTTGTTTTTGATGTCTGGAAAACTATGTCCCTTTTTCACAACTTCGGGCATTTTTTGCACTCTTTCATGGACCCGGTGCTGGAGATGGAATCGTTACGAATATTTACGAATATTTCCACTTCAAAAGAGCCGCCTCTCAGGTGGCTGTTTAATGCTGCTTTCACACATTTTTTTTTACAGAACAAAGTGCCATCCAGGGAGAGTATTAACTAAGGAATAAAGCAATATATATATATATATATGTGGCTACAGTGAAGGCCTGGCAAAGCATCTCCAGTGAGGAACATCAGAATTTGAGTTTTGAGAACATGGGCTCCAGACTTCAGGCAGTCATTGACTGCAAAGGATTTTCATCCAAATATTAAAATTATGGCTATATTTACAATTATGTCACTTTGTCCAAATACCTTTGAGCCCCTGAAAATGGAAGTACTTTGTTGAAAATGGCTGTGATTCCTAAATGGTAAATGCCATATTTTTGTGGAAGCTCTTCAAATAAAGCTGAAAGTCTACACTTCCATCACATCTTGATTGTTTTATTTCAAATCCATTGTGGTGGTGTATAAAGGCAAAATCACAAAAACTCTGTCATTGTCCAAATACTTCCGGACCTGACTGTGTGTGTGTATATAAACTCACACGATGCTTACACTGTAATAACACCACCACCAATTCCCAGCTAATGCCTAGCTACTGCAAGCCACATAGCCATTTTTCTTCTTCTTCTTCTTCAAATACTACTACTACTACTACTAATAATAATAAACAATTATATTTATTTTTCAAAATTTAGTCTAACTATGGCAAGGATGCAGCTTCTCTGAGCTTTGGAGACAGAAAATCAGTATTTAAAGTGGGACCGGTCCATGATATCAAACACCATCATACCAACTTCCAAACCGAGCAGATGTGATCTCACGGGTTACAGTACAGTGTTAAAATCCTGGCACTGAAGTAGCTCCACTTGATCATATAATAAAGCTCCTCATACTGTCTCACTCGTAAGACTATCGTTGTTCCGTCCTCAGTGTGAATGATTCTAGGATCGTTACTTGAGGTAAGTCTTTAAGGACAAAACAATCGAATCCTAGAATTCAATTCAATTCAATTTTATTTGTACAGCGCTTTTAACAATGGACATTAATTGGATTAAATGCATTAAATGGACAATAAATGTATTCAAAATATAACATAAATATGTGAATTTAGAATTCAGTTTGAGATGATGTAATATCAACACTTTATACTTTATACTTTATAGATTAATTTAATTTAATTCGCTAATTTACTGGGTTTTTTTTCCATGCTGTTTAACCAAGACGTCTGATTGGTCTGGAAAGCTGTCAGTCAATCGGCTCGTACCACGATAGATTCTTTAAGATGCAGGAGGCATTATTGGTTATGGTTACCTCTGACTCCTTCTCCATGACATAATGTGATCCAGTTGGAGATGTTTCTTCCGATTAGGTCCCGCGTGTCGTGACAGACGGGAAGTCTGAGTGAGACAGTTTGGGATTGGACTGGAATCTGACCCAGGACAAGATTAAACAGTCCCCGTTATTCAGCAGAACATCTTTAAACACTTAATACACATGCTGTTTCAGTTTGTACAATTGTAATGTTTACATATTTTGTTCTCTTTAAACTATTGTTGACATGGTGGAGTCTGAAGAAGAGCCGTGTTTTTCCATTATGGAAAAGGCTCAGCACTGCAGCTATGGTTTTGTGATTCAGATCTTCTCAAGAGCTCCTCGACTCGCCTCACTTTAGCTTTAGCACTTCTTCCATCAATTTCTAGAATTCTCGGCTAATAACGAGAGTGCTAGTACTTTTTAACATTTCCTACTTGGCACGGCCAGTTTAAGTTTTTCTGGATGGAGCTTTGCTCTGATTAAATTGCCCCAAAGAGCTACAGATCCTTCTGTGATCAAAGCACGGGGGTTCAGATCGCCATGCCAACCATTACAAAGCGAACCGTATCGACGTAAAACCCAGCGCCAGTTACACCGCAGGGAAGGAAAGCACCAACACTCAGAGTATTAATTAAACCAAGTGTTTCCATTAAGAATTTATTGTTTCACTTGTTTTTTTTTTTAAATTTTAAATGGTTTTGCTTTTGCCCAAGTAGCAATAGTTACATTATTAATGACATGAATAAAATTACTGGTGTGTATACGTTTCCTCGTAATTATCGCCATGATTGAACAACAGCGATCCTTGACTCCATAAATTTGTCATACTTTGTCATAATCTCAATTAGTAAATTATTGATTTAAATTTTAAATGAAAGCACAAACATTCGCAAACATAATATTATCTCATTTTAAAATGATTCAAATTTGGGAAGCTGGAAATAACCCTATTATTTTTTCCACTTGCTAACTGGAGTAGGCTTAATGGCTTCCTTTAAACAACATCACGATCAAATGGCTTTAATGGTTTCCATTATATCACTTATTCTTGGTTCAGTCACAGATACAGAATATTATTTGTAACGTTCGATCTTTGATGAAATATTTTCTAGTTTCCTATCAAGATAACCAAAACTCCTATACACTCTATACATCCTGTAAAGGTCTCCATTTCAGCATATTTCTTTGATCAAATAAAAACTACATTTACAGAATGTGTTATTTAGATCCACCCCAAATCCATTTTGACTGCCGTTTATATCATCAGTGTACAATGTGACGTTGAGATTTATACCACAGAGCTGTTGAGTTCTGGATTCTGATTGGTCAGAAGGTGTTGATTAATTTTCTAGAACAGCAGCTCTGACAGTAGTGCAGGTTTATATTAATGCGCTCGTTCTAATACGTTATTGTTTCTATAGCAACAGCTTGTTCACAGGGACGTGTACGGTGGATGCAACATATTAACAGTTTTAATTGTTGATGTGGTGAAGTTTTCTGTAAGGAGATGTTTATTTAATATTTATGGAAGGAGTCTCCAGTGTCAGTGCTTTGTAACAGTCAGAGGTAAAGCTGTAACTTTAAGTTCTCAGACATCTTCAGGACAGAGGAGTTTACGCTAATTTGCGGTTTCTCGGTAACATGACGAACTGCATATTTTTGTTTTATTGAGAGAAAAAAGAGAGGCTGGTGAGGGAACGACTGTTTATAGCTGCTATAACGTAAGTGAGAACTGGAACACGCCTGTTTTGCAGACATTCTACAGCATTGAATGTAATTATAAATGAATAAAAAATGATAAGACGTTCCTTAATTTTAAAAAAAATTGTAACTGTTGTCAAACTGCTGTGGTATAAGAGGAATAAAACGCATGGGGATATGCTGTTTTTGGAAAAGAATCAAATTCACTGTGCTAACAGTAACTCTGCTGCATCACACCACCAAGCTGCTGATTAGTTTCATATAACAGCTCCACATGGAGTGCTTTATTCCTTAGTTAATACTCAACTGTTTAAAGTCTAAACCAGCTAAGATCTCACATACTGCATGTATTCATCTAAAAAAATTTCATATAAAGTGAATAATGCTGTCTTTCAATGACCATAAACTTGTATTTTTCTAAATGTGTTTGTTATTTTTAGCTGTATAGGTTGAATTTTGTTATTCATATATCGAATGTTCTGGTTTAATACAGCATGAATTCACCCATAAAGAACCAAATATGGTAAATATAGTGAACCTTAACATACAGTTTCCTGTAGTTATTTAGATTGTCTATCTGACATCTTGTCTGGAACGTGTAATTACTTGAATCAACATCAAATTTCCATAATTTGAGTTCCTGTAATCATCTTTAGACAGCAGCTGATTAATTGTTTGCTTTGTAATTGTTAGCATTGCACAAGCGGCTTTTCCCCCGGAGCGTTGGGTTCGATGTATAAATATGAACTGGAGATCTGGCCACAAATATATCTGCGCATTGCCAGAGAGTTCAAAGCCCCTGTTGATCTGCACTGTGTCCTCTAGTTGTAGACATGAAAAGAATGCTGTGGTGTTGATTTATACACGCGGCGAGAACACTAGTCGGCTCTAATGAGGAATTCACAGCCCTGCCAAGTCTGTTTTCTTTTGGTTTTTTTCCATCTCTTTCCATTTTTACAGTACATGCTGCCAGAGACAGACTAATTAACCTCGGTTTTTATCCCCAGTGTATTGATATTTAACTTGCCATGACTGAATTGTGCATGTTAATTATCTTAAAATTATCTTAAAATCACACAAATCAAAGGGCTATAAGCCTAACCCTAACCCTATTGATATTTCGTTTATAAATATGCATGTAAAATAAAGGTAAAAGACATTTTAAATGCAGCTAAAGACATTTTACCGATATCAATAATCAATATTCATGAAACTACTTAAAAACATATTATTTTCGCAGTAATACTTGAATCCATTTAACGTCTCATGTTTGAAATGGCCATTTCCACGATTCCTCCATGATAGGTTATGAAAAACGCACATCTGCGTTCCGTCACTCAACTCTGTTACTGAAACACATTCACCTCTGTGAAATATTTGGAATAATCCACAAGTCAGATGTTCAACACAAATTTCCTGAAGATCACGGGAAGAAGAAAAATAAATCTTCTCCTTCTTTTTTCTTAGTTTTCTAATGAAATAATGATGTTCATGAATGAATATTTTGATATTCACTGATGAGGTCACTTTGAGAGTAAACATGTTACCCAAATTATTTATGGATAGAAATTCATCCTTAATGTCCTCTTGCCGTTAGCATGGATGCTAGTTAACCACATTTTATTGTATTTGCTAATTCTATGCTAAAAAAAAAAAAATCAACCCTGTTATGGTTAAATGCATGTTTCCTTAGATTCAATGCTAAAAAAATGAATTAAAAACATTAGTAAAATTTACTTAGTAACTAACTTACTAGTAAGTTTTCTAGTAAACTTTACTAAAATTTAACTTTTAATAGTTACAAGGGCTAAATAAAACCAATCGTGGAATCACTCATAAATGTAGAGGAGTTATTTGAAATGTTTACGTCTAGAAAGGTTTGTCAGGTCTGTGTGTGTGTGTGTGTGTGTGTGTGTGTGTTTGAGTAATTTATTAGGTAAAGGTGTTGCGTTCTTGACCCTTGTAATGGCTAATAAACATTAGTCATAGACTAGCATATGATATCACTGTAGTTCCCAGTGGCTGAATAAAGCTTTTATCTAGACATCATTTGGACATAAAAAAAGGAACTGTATGAAAATGTGACGAGGAAACTTGAGGACGAGTGTTTTGTCCTGTTGGCGTGTTTATGAGAAGTATACGTGTGTGTGTGTATTGAGCTTATGGAACACAGCTCTGGAGACATATGATTCTCATTGAGGGGATAAAAGGCATCTATAATGTTGTGTTTTTTTCTTCTCCTTCTTTTGTGCGTTTGAGGAAAGCCGTGTGCACGGTGTGCGCGAGTGCTCGCCCCAGCCCTCCACTCCTACATGTGGTATTGTTTAATACGTCACAAGTGTGGATTCATTGAAGTGAAATTGAAACTTCGTGACAATTCTTTATTAGGAGCTTATAAATACTTTATTTCATCTGTGGGTTGATTCTTTCAGGAAGAAGACAAGTTTGTTGACTCTGGCTATTGGGATTGGAGTGCTGGAGATATTTTATCCAAATTCAAAAATGTAACCTTTGATACCGTGGATTGCATAAGTATTCAACCCCCCGCCCCTTCTTGAACTTAGCTCCATTTTGTTGGAACTGAAATGGACTTAAATGGGATTTTATTTCATGAATCTGCACAAATAATCTGCAGCCATAATATTGAAGTTTGTTAAAAACGTTTGTTTACAAATAAAAAAATTGAAAATTCTTATAGCATTAATTATTCACTCCTATCACTGCGAATCCCCTAAATTAGTGCCCAAAAAACACATAATTAGATCCATATGTGCAATTAAAGTGCCATGTAATTTTAGTATAAATACACCTATTCCTGGAAGAACCTAAATTTTGCTAGATTAAATATACTGTACCTAAACAAACTGCATCATGAAGACCCAGGAGCTATCAAAACAATTATTGGACAAAGTTCTGGAAAAATATCAATCAGGGTTTGGTCCTAAACTTTGAACATCTCGCAATAATATGGCACAACAGTAACTCTGCCAACAAAATCACTGATTGGGTTAAGACAGAATTATTCAGAGATGCAACCAAGGGTAATTCTAATTCAACATGATGCTCCCACCACCATGCTTTACTTTAGAGCACAAATCAATTTTAAAGAACTACAACCACTTAGTGAAGTGAAGTGACTTGGGGCCAAGTACTCATACTCATAATCGGACCCATACTCAGAATTTGTGCTCTGCATTTATCCCATCCAAGTGCACACACACAATAGTGAACACACACACCGTGAACACACACCCTGAGCAACCCTGCTCAAGTGTCTCACCTCAGTCGTGGTATTGAGGGTGGAAGAGAGCGCTGGTCATTCACTCCCCCCACCTACAATCCCTGCCGGACCTGAGACTCGAACCCACGACCTTCAGGTTCACCTTCGGGTTGCAAGGCCGACTCTCTATCCATTAGGCCACAACTGCCCCCAGGTAGGTCACTTTGGGTGGGTTACTTGGAATGGGGAAATGTTTGTTACTGACTTAGTAGCTAAAGCAGTTGGGCTAATGCCGTTATTTTAATTGTTTCTTTAATGGATTGATATATTGAGTGTAATGGAGCGGTGCTGTTATCACCCCAAAGTTGATTACTTTCCTATAACAACAATGTTTTATACCACTTATACCACAGCAATTTGCCATCTATATTTTCATGCAACAATACCATTTATATTTTAATTCCATCCATATTTGACATTTACACACCATGTCAATCACCAATTCCTTGAACCTACCATCATTATTTCATTATTATTATAATTATTTTTTCCTGCCGTTTAACTACTGTCTACATGGAATTAATTTTCCCTTCAGGTCTTTGTGGTCTCCTTCATAATTAAATTAAATGCATGTCCCCATCAGTGTTGGAAAGGTGTTCTCTAATATTCATCTGTCAGTGCTGTTAAATATCACTCTTTCCCCTAACATCTACAGCTGCAGTATTCTGGATGTGTGTGTGTGTGTGTGTGTGTGTGTGTATGTTTTCATCTTCACAGGTGTGCTATCAACTGTGCACTCATATAAAGCATGCATTCATGAGCCTATACAGAGATGTAGGTTAAACCATGCTGCTGACCTTGGCTTCACTTTTTCCTGTTGGAGGAAAGAGTAAAATTCTTTGCTACACACAGTTATAAATTTCACTTGTTTGTTAAAGCTTTTCATTCGACTCATCCTCGTCTCCCCCACTCGGCCTAATTGGGAGTCTTTTGATGCGTTTCACCTTGATGCTGATTTGGGAGGTGATCACAGAGTCCACACCCAACAGTCAGACAAGGTTGATTCAGATTCTCTGCATTCTTATCTGGGTCGTATATTTGTGTGAGTGTGTGTGTGTCTGTGTCTGTTTTGTGGTGCATTGTGGGAACATGTCATGTGATTGAGAAGCTCATTAGTCTGTACAGGATGTCAAGGTCGGCTCCGTTTGGCTCAAGACCGTAAATCTCAGAAAGACTCTACATACAACACAGTATGACAATCACAAATATTATTTTGTATTTATTTCTCTTTTTGTTTTATATGTCATTTTCTTTATTTCTCTCCTTCTTTTGTTGATTTATAAGAATTCACACACTCCAAGTGGTGTGTAAAGTTCGAAATGGTTGTAGTCTCACAAGCCAGACATCTAGGCTCCTCTAGGGAGTCTGGCACTTTTTTGGCAACAAGAAGTGCCTACTTGGAAGAGCCCATTCTGACTGATTTATTTTTTCATTCTGGTGACTTTATCTTGCTCCGAAAGCTCATTGTGTCACTGTGTCCAAAATCAGAAATTCGAAAACAGAAACAAGTGTATGTAGATATTTGAAAGCCAGTCAGATTGCAATCCTCAAGATTCTGAAACTGACGGCCTGACATGTGTACAAACAATATCAAAGCATCTGAAGCTAAGACTAAAGTTGCTAACGAACAGCAAGTACCACTGGAGTAACATGGAAAATAAAGTTACAGGTTTATGAAATGGATTTTGTGATTCCTGGTCCAATGAATCTTGATTTCTGCTGCAGATGGTAGAGTCAAAGATTGGTGTCTACAGCATTAATCCATGGCCTGCCTTGTGTCAACAGCTCAGGGTGGTGGTAGTGGTGTAATGGTGTGAGGAATGTTTTCTTGTCACACATTGGGCCCCTTAATACCAATCAAGCATTGTTTGAACACCACAACCTATCTGACTATTGTTGCTGACCATGCGCATCACTTTATGGTCACAATTTACCATTCGATATATTTACAGTCTTATAAAGAACGTCTTTCACATGTGGAGGAATGGGAGTTTCGCAGCATCAATATGCAGCTGACAGATCAGCACACCGGTTACTCGATGCAATCACGTCAATGTGGACAGAATCTCAAAGGAATGTCACTAACACTTTGTGGAGTTCTGAGAGCAAAAGGGGTCCTACCCAGTACTAGAATAGTGTTCCTAATAAAGTGGCTGGTGAGTGTACAATTAGGTTTTAAATGTAACAGTTATTAGTTTATGGAAGAAACAGCAACAAAGCTCTGTCAAAAATCGATGTTTTGACGTTAAACTCTCAAATTGAGATGTTACAGATGAACTTGTTAGCATTTTACCAAATTCACGTCAACACTCTTCCCTCGCAATGGTGCTTCTCGAGCTTGTATATCGTCCGTGGTTTCTTCGGCGGGTTTCTTGAGATGCTCAGGAAAGCAGAACAGGAGTTTTGTTCTCGCTGTCTGCTGGAAGCGGCGTGTTTGTTATGCAAAATAAAACCCAACAGACGGCCACTTTACACCAAGCCCAGGAATCCACCGCAATTACCTCCTCATACTCGCATGTAAATATGAGTGTTTGAGGCCTGCTGTGGGCGGCAGCGACATGCACGCACTCACTCACGCACACACACACACACACAAATACACATGGTCCCGCACGCAGAGGATCCTGCTCCTTTGTTCTGCCGGCCTCTTGGCTTGCTGCCATGGCGATTCCTCTGGCAACACCTCTCTGTAATAATCCCACAATGGCTGGCGTGTGAGCCGTCCATCACATTCTCTCTCTCTCTCTCTCTCTCTCACACACACACACACACACACAATTTCCCTGTCTTGCGCACCCTCTCACATCTCTCATCATGGCATCAGCAGCACAAAAGAACAGACAAATTCACAAAATATAACACAATAACACACACACCAACAGGCTTTTGAAAAACAGAGCTTATATGTTTTTTTTTCCTTTTTTGAGTTATTCTTTCTCTCTTTCTTTGAAAAAGACAGAGACTTTTTGTGCACAATTACCTTAACTTTTGGCAATAACAAACAGGATTGTGTTTTTCCCATCAGCCACCTGTTCGGTACCAAAGGTTCCGTGTTACTGTAACACGTTTCATACAGTGTGTAAGCTCAGATTGAACAGGTGTCTTTATACATATGTGCGCCTATATGAAACTCATACCACCTGTATATATGTGTGTGTGTGTGTGTGTGAGAGAGAGAGAGATATAGTGTGTGTCTGTGTGTGTGTGTGTGTGTGTGTGAGAGAGAGAGAGAGAGAGAGAGAGAGAGAGAGAGAGAAGGAGAGAGTAATAATATCTGCTCACGACCTTATCAGTGGGTGTTAAAATGCAATTTGTCCTCAGTTTACTGACTGAAAGAAAAAAAGTGGAAGATTGAAGTGTGTGTGTGTGTCTCTGTGTGTGTGTGTGTGTGTGTGTGTCTGTGTGCCTGAAGCTTTGAAATACACTGCAGGATGTACTTAAGAGAAAACGTGTAAATGTGTAATGACTGTGTGTTTGTCGATGTTCTTTAGTCTGAGAGTCTGACTGATTCTCACACCACTCTGTCTCCACATCGCAGCAAATATTTGTGAGTGGTTTACACACTCTTCCTCTGTGCCTGAGTCGGGGTACTGAGAGTACTTCAGGACAAAGAGATCTATCTATCTATCTATCTATCTATCTATCTATCTATCTATCTATCTATCTATCTGCAGAAAAGACATTTTAGCAAATGAAAATCTTGAATATATTCAGATTTATCTAGTATTTAATAAGATTACAATAAACCAAATAGAGTATATGATTATTAAACCTTTTATTTTAACCTTTATTTCTAGAAAGAAGTAAAATTATCAGAATTATCTATCTATTCATCTATAATAATAATAATAATAATAATAATAATAATAATAATAATAGCCCAGAATGTTCTTGGTTTCCTACCAGCAGCGTTTTGGTCCCGGAACCCGGATTTGTGTAGATTTTGCTCCTGTGTTGTGTACACGTGGAACGGTTCCAGATTAAGCACTGGCTATGGAACCAGAACAAGAACCATCATCTGCATCCTGTCGGTCTCTTGAGCAAAAGGCCCACTCAGCTACTCAGCTCTATGATATGATAAGTAAACTTAATTTATAAATCTAAGGTCATTTTCACACTTGAGGGCAGTTTGTCCTGAGAGTTTGGCAAGTTTTGTCAAGTCTGAAAGCTGTTACTGAGGCCGGGAGCAGTCAGGAGAACTCATCATCTGGGGCTTGCTTCAACCAAACCCTGGTGTGTTCCACATCAGGTGAGGAACCTATCCACTCCCAGCGCTATGTAATTATGTGATTGGTTGAACTTACTGTCAAGTAACTTCCAGTTTCAGGTTTTGTGATGGCGTGGAAAGGGTTGTTATGGTCGCCTCATAAGTGGAATGAAGATGGTATTCAAACACAAATTTCCTCGACATATAAAAATTCAGAATTGCTTTTATATACTGTATATGCAAGCAGCACATTTGTGGTAGCCGACATGGCTATAAATCTTCTTACACGAGAATGGCTCCACAGTTGCAAGTATTCCTGCACAATGACATGCCCTGCATCCAAAAAGTGCCTTTCTTTGCCATTTGAGTGTTGGTACCAAATGAAAATAATTTAAAAATTAAGAAATGGATGAACCTAATGTCTACCATTTTGCAAACCTTTGTGCATGGCCAAGAGTGAAAAAGCCCTAAGAGAGAATTGTTGCATCAACTTATGGTCAAAAAGTGATGCAATTATATCTGAAGGAAGATTTACCCCAAACCTTTATCCTAGTAAATGTACTTTTGAATTGATACGGGTTGCAAAAATTCTAGAAGTTTTCCAGTGAAACACGGCCAAAGCAGTTAAGCAAAGAGAGACGGAAAGACGTGATGGAAATTTGGCTTCATTGAGGATCTGCGTCTGTGGTGATTTGGACACAGGCTATAGCTGACCTGCATCATCTAAGCAGTGAGACAGACAGAGACTGTGTGTGTGTGTGTGTGTGTGTGTGTGTTGCTGCTAGGAAACGCTTGATTAATAGAAAGACCGGTCGGCTCCAGAGCTTCAGAGGAGAGGAGGGAAGCTAAGACAAACAGAGGTGTTACGGAGAGGGGGGCCATGTAGATGTGGCTGTGGTGGTGTGTGTTGTTAATTTTCTTCCATGCTGATCGGTCAACCAGGAGCCCCGACTGAGCAAATCTCGTTTCCAAGCCTGTCTGCAGGAGCTCAAGCAGAGAGAGAGAGAGAGAGAAAGAGAAGGAGAGAGAGAGGCGCCAGATAGTAATTAAGGCTGTGTAGATTAAGTTTACAAGAGTGTGATGGTTTAGCCCCCTTTATTACCCCAAGCCCACAACCCCCACTGCCCAGAGGGGTGTAAAACCCTCCATTCTGTGTGTGTGTGTGTGTGTGTGTGTAAACCAGTCTCCAGTTTAACCCTGCTATGGCTGCTCTCTTGTTTTCCACGGCCGGTTTTACGCACTCTAAAAGCGCTGTTCACAGCTCGCTTAACTGGACATTACGAGTGTGTCACCATCACTAATCAAAGTAGCAATGTACACTTCAGAGGACTCTTTTTCTCTTCTCCCATCATCTCTCCATCTCTTGCTGTCTGTCTTATCTCCAGAGTCATCAGTAGTTTATTAGGCCACGTGCTGGCACGGTAACAACGCCGTGGAGGAATCACGAAGGCTGACGCCAGGAGTGATGCGAAACAGGCTTCTGGGCTGCTGAAGAAGAGCTCAGACCTTCAGTTTGGAGGAATTTTTATATTGGCACTGACAGAACAGGGTTTCATTTATCACAACAGAGTTGAGCTCAGTTGCTCTTTGAGTCACATCTATCTATCTATCTAGCTATCTTTTGCATTTTTCTTGGCAAATTATCAAAAAAACAAGAACAGGCCCAAACAAGAGCCAACAGAACCTGAGATTCTAGTTTATTTTCCAGAATAGGAAAATATAAAATAATATAAGACGTATAAGAAAATAAGACACACCCAGTAGCCAATCAGAGATTGGCATTTTACCCAGACAAGGTTCAAGGATCCTTAACCAGAGACGACTAGAACGTTCATGTTCACTGTAAAAACGACTGCATCATTATTTCATTAATTTATGGTTTTGTTCATTTCTCTTATCGAACATTTGATTAGCTGTATTAAAATTAAAATTAAAACTAAAACAGCTGTCAAATGCTTGCTGATGAAGTGTTTTAAAATTTTGTGCAGGTCCAAAAGACATTTTGATGAAACTTTAGTACTTTGGTACTGGATTTTCTCAGAGTGTTGCGATGGTTACATCTAGCTAGTTTTAGTTAGTTTTAAACTAGTAGCTAGTTTTTTAAAATTGTTGTTTATCAACAGAGTAGCTAAGCATCAATATATGCCTAGCCTAAACAATTTATGGTCGTAGTCGTGGTTATATTCCTAAATGGAAACATGGTAATAGGAACATTAGTTTAGAACCATAATAAAAAAAAAACTGAGATAATTCTGGATTGTGATTGGTCAGAAGATGTTGATTAATTTTCTATAACAGCAGCTCTGACAGTAGTGCAGCTGCAAATCACAGGTTTATGTTAATGCGCTCGTGTTAAAACAATATGTTATTGTTTCTATAGTAACAGCTCATTCACAGGGACTTGTACGGTAATAACTGATATAACTGACAGTAATAACTGATATGGTGACGTTTTCTGTAAGGAGATGTTTATTTAACATTGACGGAAGGAGTCTCCAGTGTCAGTGCTTTGTAGCAGTCAGAGGTAAAGCTGTGACTTTAGGTTTTCAGACATCATCAGGACAGAAGAGTTTATGCTTTTTGGTTTCTCAGTAACATGACAAGCTGCGATTTTTTGTCTTATTAGCTTTAAGAGAGAGAGAAAAGAGAGACTGGTGAGGGAACGAGTGTTTCTAGCTGCTAAGCTGCTATAGCATAAGTGAGAACAGGAACTAACTTGTTTCACAGTTAACATTCAGTGTAAGTATAAATGGATTAAAAAAAATATGATGTTTTATTCTTTAGTTTTTTTTAAAATGTAAATTGCTGTGGGAGAAGAGGAATAAACCTTAGGGATATGCTGTTAGAGGAGAATAATCAGCTTCAGGGTGGGAACAGTAAGTTCATTTCATCGCACCACCCCGTCACTCAGCATTTTACTAGATCAACGTGTCTACATGTTCGAGCTTGGTTTGACCTTCAGGTCATTACTGCGATACTGTGTGTGTGTGTGTGTGGTCAGGAGAGAACGACTGAGGGGAACAGAAGAAAAGAATGAGAGAGAGAGAGATAGACAGGGCTGTGCTGGTGTATGTTGTAGCCTCTGAGCTCTGGAGCCGGAGTAATGAAGTGTGAAATTCACAGATAGAGACATCCTGCTGCTCTACACACCACTACTGACACACACACACCGCCACACACACGCACACACACTCACTGCTACGCTGTCCCGGGCGGGCCTGAGCTCCCTCTCTGTCTCACTCTCTCTCTCTCTCTCTCTTCTTTATCAAAAATGTGATTGCACAAACGATGATGGTCGTTGATTATTTCCAGACTTCACTGTAGCGCCTCGCTGCCTACATCCCCTCCCTGTCGTTTCTTTTCCTCTTTTTCGCTGTATTCTGACCAATCACTGAATAAGGTTTATGAGGATGTTTTCAGCTCTGCACGCCCCTCACATCACTTTTTTTGGTTTTTGTTTTGTGGAATTATATGCAGCGTGAAAACAATCCATAGAGCAAACAAATGAAAAGTCTTAATTTGGACTCGGCAAGCTCCATAAGGAACGTGTAACCTACTTCGGCTTTTAAATGCTAACAATTTTCACTTCCTAAAACCAGTTTATACCCAAATATCAGCTTGCATCAGTGTTTAATCTCACCTGGATATAGTAGATTTGTAGCTAAGAGCTGCTGCTGCTGTAATCATAAAGACAGTCCTGTTGCTCATCCCAGGACTCTTATTCACAATCCGCTCTTAGTCAACATCCTGTAAACACACCCACTTCTGCTTGTCTTTACTCTTCTACACCTGTATAATGATTTATAATCGCATTATCCCGTGTCAAGCAGAAGAAGATGAGTTCCCTTTTGAGTGTTTTGACCACATTTCTTCCTCATGTCGTCTCAGGGAGTTTTTCTTCACCACTGTCACCTCTGGGTTGCTCACTGGGGATCTAAATCTACATCCTGAGTGAGTAGAAATAAATTGAGGAATGTATTGGACAGGCTTGCAAAGCTTTTGAGGTAGATGCAAGGCAGCTGACTTTTACCCATTGACCCATTGGGAGCTTTTATAACCAATGCAATTTATAAGAAGCTCAGAACTGAAAATTTGGTTTAGAAGCTTTGGAAAAAGTTTTGTTTTAGAACTACACTATGAAGTGTGACATCTTAGCAAGTGAAAATATCTTGAATATAGTCAAATATATCTACTATGTCCTATTATAATATTACAATAAATGTTTTGGTCTGTTGGCTGATCATTTTTCTAATTTTAAGCATTTATTTCTAGAATAAAGCAAAATTATCTAAAGCTTGAACTAAGTAAGAGTATCTTAAAAACAGGTTGAATATTCTTATATTTGATTTATAATAATCTCATAATAAGAAATATTAGTACATTTTTCCATATTTGAAAAATTTGCACTGCTAATATACCAGCTTTTTAAGAGTTTTGCTTAAAAGCCTGCTGATGTGGTGGTGCTGGGATTTAAACTCACAACCTTCCAGTCAACATGACTACGACTAGCCTATAGTGACCGATGAAAGGGTGGAATCAGCAGGTACTTTGAATTCAAGCTGTTTTTAACTCTCCTTGTCTGATGGACAATTTCTTTCTGGAATTATATTATATGGTGAACAGCCAAAAATGAAACCAAATTGCGTTTTTCTTCCAACAGTATGCTTTGATGCCACAACTTTAAGAGAACATAAATGTGAAATTGTTTTTATTTAGGCTACTTTCTGATAGTGCCTTGGTGTAATGTTGTTTCTCTGACAGTATATAAGGTTATAACAGTAGAGGTACGGCATCTTTCTAGTGGAATTGGAATAAAATCTTTAAATGTAATTTTCTCCATTTTCACTTTTGGGGAAATTTAAAATGTTAGAATGTTATTTCTGGTAATATGTGACAAAGACGTATATATTTAGTTTTCAGAACTATACTAAATAGTAGAAAATGTCAAAATTTGACCATGTGAAAAGTTTTCCCAGG
Source organism: Pangasianodon hypophthalmus (assembly GCF_027358585.1). Classification (NCBI taxonomy): domain Eukaryota; kingdom Metazoa; phylum Chordata; class Actinopteri; order Siluriformes; family Pangasiidae; genus Pangasianodon; species Pangasianodon hypophthalmus. The sequence continues at coordinate 2,639,499 of NC_069738.1, forward strand.
CCAATTCACACACACACACATATATTTATATATAGTTGCTTACTGCCCTGACACACCACTCTCCCCCTCGAACTGTGTCTGGTTGTTGGTGCTCCCGCATGCACTTTGATCATCACACTGATCTCAGTGGTGTCATCACTACAAGTCTGATGATGTAGGGGTTCATTCACACAGTCGTGGGAAAAAAAAGGATAAAGTTTGGTTTTGAAAACAGTTATAAATCTAGCCACATCACTCCTTGGCTCTCTGGTTCATTCTCCATCTGGCCTGTGCTGTGATTTACGTCCCTGCTGCCACTCTGGATGTATATATGTGTGTTTTTCCTCTTCTTTTTGGATCTTTTGCCACACTGAAGCCCCTCCTCAGCTTTCTGACACCATGCTGGCACCCGAGGGGCTCGATGGAGCACAAAAGGGCACACACACACACACACACACACACACACACAGAGCGGAGCCGCAGCACAGAGGGAAGACCAGCGCGGTGAGACACTTTGATGTCTACGCTCTGGTTTGCTCTGCAGCTCAGCTTAATCAAGGGTCTAACAGACTAAGAGCCGTGTGAGGCTTAAGTCTGGAGCGTGGAGACACACACACACACACACACACACACACACACCACTGGACTTTTACATTTACCACATACCATATTGGTTTATCTATCAATCTGTTAATAGAACACCTGAAAAAAATTTAATTAAACCTGAACAGAGAACAAGCAGAAGAAGAAGAAGAAGAAGAAGAAGAAGAAGAAGAAGGAAGAGAAGAAGTAAAATTTGATGAAGGAAGAAAATTAGTAGTAGTAGTAGAAGAAGTAGAAAGGGAAGAAGAAGACGAAGAAGAAGAAGAAGAAGAAGAAGAAAACAGGATAAGTAAGTGAAAGATAAAGTGCAAGGGAAGACAGGAAGAGAGAGGATGAAAAAGAAAGAGAAGAAGAGAGCCAGAAGAAAGGAGAGAGAAATAGAAAGAGGAGAGATAGAAAGGAAAAAAGAGAAAGGGAAAGAAAAGAACTATAGCGAGAAGAAGGGAAAAGAGAGAACGTAAGGTTGAGAGAGAAAGAGAGCAAGAGATGCTGAGAAATACAAAGGGAAGCTAGATGGAACAATAAAGTGTGTGTGTGTGTGTGTGTTTGTGTGTGTTTGTGTGTGTGATTTGATTAAATCCACTTTGACTTTGTCGCCTCTGTTTCACACAGTGGAAAGATTCCTACAGGGAAGCCAGCCGGGAGCAAATACACACACACACACACACACACACACAAACACAGATCACAGATGAAGGCTGCATTCGAGGTGAAGTTGTAAGGTGTAATTCCCGCCTCTAACTGGTAAAAACCACAGAAAACTTGAATTTGAAAAAAAAAAAGCTTGAATTTCACCTCGTCACCTCGGGGTAGTCTCCTCAACTACCAGTTCCTTCCCCGTTCCCGGAGTGACATCAGATCAACATGGCCGCTCTCACTGTGAACAGCGTAAAGTTCCCCTTCTCTACCGTTAAACGAGTTTATAGCAGGATTGGCTTTAGATCAGTTCATATACAGACACAGCACTCTGTTAAATCTATAACACTCACCAACTAATCACTGTGTTGAGAAGCTAATCATCACCATTAGAGTTATCACTAACGTTAGCCGGCTAGCTTGTTGCTAAGCTAATCACGATTGTCCGCTGTGCTGCAGTTTCAGTCTGAAATGTTGCCTGAATGTTTGAAGGTCACTACAGTAGAACAGAACCAGCAGCCACTCAGGCCTGTAACTGTAAAAGTGCACTTAATGTAGCTTTTTATGAGCTTTACCTGCTCTGACTGAGCAAACAAAACACACTTTCATGGAGGCAGCCATGTTTTTTTCTCATGTTGAACACACTGAGGTGGGAATTGATGTTATTACAACCTGAACGCAGCACTACACATTCTCTTCTCTTCAAAGCGATTTTAAGTGGAGTAGAGTTTAATTTGATGTCAGTGACATTAAGTGAAGCATTCTGGAGACTACCAATAGGAGTGATGGATTGTGGGAAATCACTCACTTTCAGTAAGCGCTTTATCCTGGTGAATACCCTTCGCAGGGCACCACACACACACACACATACACATACACACACACACACACACTCACAGACACACTCACACTCACACTCAATCACAACTAGCTGCAATTTATCTTAGCCAATGCACATACTGACATGGTTTTTGGGATTTGGGAAACACACAGTCACGGGAAGAACATTAGAAACTCCGCACAGACAGTAACCTGACCTCATGAGGAAACCCAGGACCCTCGAGCTGTGAGGCAGCAGCGCTACCCCCCCTGTACCACCATGATGCCTTGCTCCTGAAGTTAATAAGACAAAAAAAATGCAACTTGTAACCATAAACTACCCACAACAACAACAACATTTCGCTAGGAATGTGTTATAAATTATTATAAATATGCAAGCTTTCTTCTTCTACTCATACACCTTCTCACCACTGAAGCCATGCCAGCTTTCACCTCAGCAAAGAAAATATTGAAATAAAATTTATCTATCACTGATTTATCTCTAGCTCCATTTTTTCTTCCACTTAATTGTCTTATTTCAGGAAAATAATGCAATATAAATATGAAGTGGATCAAATTGTTACACAGAGTTTTGCTTTCTAGAGATGGATCTAACACCCTGCGCCTCTCCCTCTCGCTCTCGTTCACACACACACACACACACACACACACACACACACACACCAGTCACAGGTATTAAGCTGGTGACTCCAGTATTGTTTATGAAACATGGCAGGATGACATCAGCCAGCGAGACTAATCGATAAGTTTTCACTTCTCTGGCTTCAGACCACTTCAGGTGTCAGTGTGTGTGTGTATGTGTGTGTGTGTGTGTGTGTGTGTGTGTGTGTGTGAGGCAGGCAGCAGTGTGAAAAGCGAGAGTGTGTGTGTCAGACATGTCGACTCCGCTGGCTTGATGGATGGTCAGCGGAGTAAGACAGATGACAGTGTGTGTCTCTGGCTCTGTGTATGTGTGTGTGTGTGTGTGTGTGTGTGTATACGTACCAGTCTCTGTCTCAGCTCTCAATATCACTGGCCAAACTAAAGTTTGTTTACCATGCTGAGGCCAAGTGATTTAGAAGCACACTCTGTGTATATATGTTTGTGTATGTGTGTGTGTGTGTGTGTGTGTGTGTGTATGTGTGTGTGTGTGTGTGTGTGTGTGTGTGTGTGTGTGGAAAGGTATTCTCAGTCTACACAGTAGAGCCATCTCAGATTTCTAAACAGCCCTTTGAAATCCAGACCATCGTTAATGTCCTAAACACAAGCAGCCCTGCTGGGGATCCAAAACAACACACACACACACACACACACACACACATTCCATTCCATTCTTCTAGAAAATTTATAGGGGTAACTGTATCAGTCCTGACCCGGGACAGTGGGTTTATAGGGGTAAATGTATCAGTCCTGACCCGGGACAGTGGGTTTATAGGGGTAAATGTATCAGTTGTGACCCGGGACAGTGGGTTTATAGGGGTAAAAGTATCAGTTCTGACCCGGGACAGTGGGTTTATAGGGGTAAATGTATCAGTCCTGACCCGGGACAGTGGGTTTATAGGGGTAAAAGTATCAGTCCTGACCCGGGACAGTGGGTTTATAGGGGTAAATGTATCAGTTCTGACCCGGGACAGTGGGTTTATATACGGGTAAATGTATCAGTCCTGACCCGGGACAGTGGGTTTATAGGGGTAAATGTATCAGTCCTGACCCGGGACAGTGGGTTTATAGGGGTAAATGTATCAGTCCTGACCCGGGACAGTAGGCTTATAGGGGTAAATGTATCAGTTCTGACCCGGGACAGTGGGTTTATAGGGGTAAATGTATCAGTTGTGACCCGGGACAGTGGGTTTATAGGGGTAAAAGTATCAGTCCTGACCCGGGACAGTGGGTTTATAGGGGTAAATGTATCAGTCCTGACCCGGGACAGTGGGTTTATAGGGGTAAAAGTATCAGTCCTGACCCGGGACAGTGGGTTTATAGGGGTAAATGTATCAGTTGTGACCCGGGACAGTGGGTTTATAGGGGTAAAAGTATCAGTCCTGACCCAGGACAGTGGGTTTATAGGGGTAAATGTATCAGTTGTGACCCGGGACAGTGGGTTTATAGGGGTAAATGTATCAGTCCTGACCCGGGACAGTGGGTTTATATACGGGTAAATGTATCAGTCCTGACCCGGGACAGTGGGTTTATAGGGGTAAATGTATCAGTCCTGACCCGGGACAGTGGGTTTATAGGGGTAAATGTATCAGTCCTGACCCGGGACAGTAGGCTTATAGGGGTAAATGTATCAGTTCTGACCCGGGACAGTGGGTTTATATACGGGTAAATGTATCAGTCCTGACCCGGGACAGTGGGTTTATAGGGGTAAATGTATCAGTCCTGACCCGGGACAGTGGGTTTATAGGGGTAAATGTATCAGTCCTGACCCGGGACAGTGGGTTTATAGGGGTAAATGTATCAGTTCTGACCCGGGACAGTGGGTTTATAGGGGTAAATGTATCAGTTCTGACCTGGGACAGTGGGTTTATAGGGGTAAATGTATCAGTCCTGACCCGGGACAGTGGGTTTATATACGGGTAAATGTATCAGTCCTGACCCGGGACAGTGGGTTTATATACGGGTAAATGTATCAGTCCTGACCCGGGACAGTGGGTTTATATACGGGTAAATGTATCAGTTCTGACCCGGGACAGTGGGTTTATAGGGGTAAATGTATCAGTTGTGACCCGGGACAGTGGGTTTATAGGGGTAAATGTATCAGTCCTGACCCGGGACAGTGGGTTTATATACGGGTAAATGTATCAGTCCTGACCCGGGACAGTGGGTTTATAGGGGTAAATGTATCAGTCCTGACCCGGGACAGTGGGTTTATAGGGGTAAATGTATCAGTCCTGACCCGGGACAGTAGGCTTATAGGGGTAAATGTATCAGTTCTGACCCGGGACAGTGGGTTTATATACGGGTAAATGTATCAGTCCTGACCTGGGACAGTGGGTTTATAGGGGTAAATGTATCAGTCCTGACCCGGGACAGTGGGTTTATATACGGGTAAATGTATCAGTCCTGACCCGGGACAGTGGGTTTATATACGGGTAAATGTATCAGTTCTGACCCGGGACAGTGGGTTTATAGGGGTAAATGTATCAGTTCTGACCTGGGACAGTGGGTTTATAGGGGTAAATGTATCAGTCCTGACCCGGGACAGTGGGTTTATATACGGGTAAATGTATCAGTCCTGACCCGGGACAGTGGGTTTATATACGGGTAAATGTATCAGTCCTGACCCGGGACAGTGGGTTTATATACGGGTAAATGTATCAGTTCTGACCCGGGACAGTGGGTTTATAGGGGTAAATCTATCAGTCCTGACCCGGGACAGTGGGTTTATAGGGGTAAATCTATCAGTCCTGACCCGGGACAGTGGGTTTATAGGGGTAAATCTATCAGTCCTGACCCGGGACAGTGGGTTTATAGGGGTAAATGTATCAGTTCTGACCCGGGACAGTGGGTTTATAGGGATAAATGTATCAGTCCTGACCCGGGACAGTGGGTTTATAGGGGTAAATGTATCAGTTCTGACCCGGGACAGTGGGTTTATAGGGGTGAATGTATCAGTTCTGACCCGGGACAGTGGGTTTATAGGGGTGAATGTATCAGTCCTGACCCGGGATAGTGGTTGTCCACACATAAACATATCAATCATGACTTTCCTACACAGTAAAAACTAATCTCAGTGCCAATTCAGTTTTAAACTCATTATGATATATTGATAACAAAGTGCTATAAAGTGTTATAATGGCATTATAAAATGTGATGTGCTGATTTTTATGAATTAAGCTAATTGTTTTTGTGTTATTGGCTCTGTGATTGTGAAGTAAAACAGTAGCTCTCTCTCTCTCTCTCTCTCTCTCGATTGTCATGAACTCACAGCTGATAAAGCACAGCAGTCACATTTCATCTCTCCACTGGCACAGGATCAAATCTCTAATCTGCAAACACAGTCCTTTAAATCTGGCTCTCTCTCTCTCTCTCTCTCTGTGTGTGTGTGTGTGTGTGTGTGTGTGTGTGTGTAGTAGTAGTAGTAGTATGATGTATGGCAGTACCACAGTGGCAGTGCAGTTATGTCATCAGTGGCAATGTAAACTGATTCCTCACAGGAATTTCTTTTTCCTGATGCCTGCCTCTCTCTCTCTCTCTCTCTCTCTCACACACACACACACACGTACTCTTTGTCTCTCTGTCTCGTAGTGTGTGTGTGTGTGTGTGTGTGTGTGTGTGTGTGTTATCAGTCATGGCTGGGTTTGGCAGGGCAACAGGTCAGATGCTACACTCAGGTCACATACACAGTCTCCCACCCTCTCTCTCTCTCTCTCTCACACACACACACACACACACACACACAGAGTTTCTTTTATCCCAAACAGATCCTCCTCGATAACCAGCCAGAGCAGTAACACAAGCAATTATATTAATTGTTCATTAATGTGTGTGTGTGTGTGTGTGTGTGCGTGTGTGTGTGTGATTACATAGAGAATAAGTTCAGCTGCATTTCTCTCTGCTGTTCAGCTCACTACAAAATGCAAAACATTATGCCTTACTTGACAGTAATATAAAGTTTTAATAATGTATAACAAGATTTAGTTAACAAAGCTTGGGGAAAATTTATTATTATAACTTATTATTTTCTTACACTATTGCACACAAATATTTTCTTCTCTAACTTTCCATCTTTCCATCCTGGTAGGATCTGGAACTGCTGTGACCCTCCCCAGAATAATGTGCTTACTGAAACTGAGTGAATGAGAGTGAGGAAAGAAAATGATAATATAGAATAAATTTTTTAAAAAAAGAATATGATTGAATAGAATGGATTAGAACAGAACTGAACGGATTAGAACAGAATAGAATAGAATTTGATACAACAGAATGGATTAGATCAGAATAGAATAGAATAGAATAGATCAGAATAGAATGTGACAGAATAGAATAGAATATGATACAATAGAACATATCAGAATAGAATGGAATAGAATACAATAGAATAGAATAGAACTGAATGGATTAGATCAGAATAGAATAGAATAGATCAGAATAGAACTGAATGGATCAGAATAGAATAGAATGGAATAGATTAGAATAGAACTGAATGGATTAGATCAGAATAGAATGTGACAGAATAGAACAGAATAGAATAGCGTAGATATTGTACAATAGATTAGAATGTGATACAATAGACTAGAATGATACAATGGAATTGATTAGATCAGAATAGAACATGACAGAATAGAATATGATACAATAGATTGGATTAGATCAGAATAGAATATGATAGAATGTGATACAATAGAATAGAATAGAATTTCATTGCCTGGGTGAATGATAAGAGTTTTTTGGTTTTTGCTCAACAAACACAACAACAGTGAGAATGCAACACAAAATAAAAACACACACAATACACACCAATTACAGATAAACAAAAACAAACAAACAAACAAACAAACCAACAAACAAACCAACAAACCACTGGCGTTTATGTTTGAAATCTGAATGGAGACCCTGAGGATGGAGATTTGTCTGTTTCTGAAACAGCCGTGTGTTCCGGCGTTCAGAGTCTCTGTACAAGCAGCAGCAGTTTATTCAGCTTTAATGCAGCAGCGCCATCCGCTGGCACACAGCTGTACATGCAAGCGACCATGAATAACGCACTTCAATGAATTCTTGTGGGATTAAGACACTGACCATAGCACACTCAACATGCTAGTATTTAATAATAATAATAATAATAATAATTTATAGCTAAGGAATAAATAATTGTGTTGCTGTAATAGTAGAACACTGTGACAGTGTGTTGTGATGAATGTTATCACACCGGAGCTGATTATTTTCCTATAAAAGTACATCCTGAAGTGTTTTATTCCTCTTAAATAACAACAATTTGTCAATGATTACAATTTTTGGCTTATTAAAGAGTGACTTTTCATCCGTTTACAGGTAGATTTAATGCTGTGCAATATTGCCGAAACTACTCGGTTCCTGTTCTCACTTACGTTATAGCAGCTATAAACAGTCGTTCCCTCATCAGCCTCTCTTTTTTTCTCTCTTTAAGTTAATAAGCCAAAACAAATAACAAATAAGACAAAACGCAGCTTGTCATGTTACTGAGAAACCGCAGTATAAACTCCTCTGTCCTGAAGATGTCCTGAAGAAGCACTGACACTGGAGACTCCTTCCATAAATGTTACATAAACATCTCCTTACAGAAAACTTCACCATATCAACGATTACACAGGTTTTTAATCCAACTGTGTAGAGCATCTGCTGTACAAGTCCTTGTGGAAGAGCTATTACTATAGAAACGACAACATATTAGAACGGGCATGTTAATATAAACCTGAGAGCTTAGAGCTGCTTTCATAGGGAATTAATCAACCAGTCAAAATCCACAATTCGACAGTGCTGTGGTGTTTCTGTATTAGCTGTAGACTGTAAAGAACTGTATGCTAACTTGGCTGTAGTGTTTATTCTTTACTGCAGTGTTATCAGTGACATAACGCTCATGGTTCCCAGATAAGAAAAAGTCCATAATGTGTACTGGTTGTTCTTTAAAATCACTTTAACCTTTTTGTGATCTGCTGAACTGCATGCTGTCTCCAGAGGGGAAAAAAATGCCATTATCAAGCAACTCTTTCCCCTCACTGTGTGTGTGAGAGAGGCAGTGAGCTGCTGGTAAAGAAAAACAGGAGCATGTGAAAGAGCAAGCTAAGCGCGTTTGTTCTTATCTTTGAGAACAGAAATGAAAGCCAGTCCTCTCCTCCACCTAGTGAGGGATGAGAGAGGCACTGATAGCACAATCACTCTCTGAAATAAAACAGTTTACTACTAATGTTACAGTTTCACAGCTAAGTTCATGGTGTTACAGTTAAAGCATTGTGTACTGTTTACGCCTTTGCAGTGGATATACTGTTCACAGGTCATATCCACTTTTGGTAGAAAGATAGAAAATAATATTTGAAATAACCAACCTTGAATACGTCTGTTTTTTGGGGAACTGTAAAGGTTCTTAGGTATGATTGCAAAACAGAGTTAAATTTTCTTATAAGGCAAACGTTTGTGGCCACCTGACCATCACACCCATATGTTCTTGTTGAACGTCCCATTCCAGATTTATTCCCCCCGTGTTTGCTGTTATAATGAGCTCCACTCTTCTGGGAAGCTTTCCACTAGATGTTGGAGCGTGGCTGTGGGGATTTGTGTTCATTCCGCTACAGGAGCATTAGTGAGGTCAGGCGCTGATGTTGGGATGTCGAGGAGGTCTGGGGTTCAGTCGGTGTTCCAGTTCATCCCAAAGGTGTTCAGTGGGGTTGAGGTCAGGGCTCTGTGCAGGACACTCGAGTTCTTCCACTCCAACCTTCACACACCATGTCTTCATGGAGCTTGCTTTGTACACAGGGGCATCGTCATGCTGGAACAGGTTTGGGCCTCTTAGTTCCAGTGAAAGGAAATTGTAATGCTACAGAACACAAAGACATTCTATACAATTGTGTGTTTCCAACTTTGCGGCAGCAGTTTGGGGAAAAAGCACATACGGGTGTTTGTGGTCAGGTGTCCACATACTTTTGCCCATATAGCGTATATCACCACTATTTGTGATCTGTTTCTTACCCGGGTCACAATGACCAGAATATAATGGTGTAATGTAATGAAATAAACTACAGGGTGTCCCAAAAGTCTCCATACATAGGGGAAATGAACACTTATTAACAAAATAGCTTCCAAAATTTTTCATACTTAGTTTATATTATCAAATTTTTTTCAGATAGCCTTTAAGAATGCCTTGGACAAAAGAAGAATGCATTGAAATCATTCTCATGGTTGGATCAGGAAGCTGTCAGAAGGTTGCAGTGGACATGCGGTTACGTGCATAACACCAGATATGAGTTCCTCATGAGTGGGAGAGACGACTCCGTGTGTTTTTAAAAAGAAATGGCAATCATGCTTTGTAAATAAAGTTACATTTTGCTAAAAAGTGTTAATTGCCCCTATGTAAGGAGACTTTTGGGACACCCTGTATATGTACATGTACATATAGAGAATGCTCAGTAGAGAAAATGAGACAAGCACACAAAGTTTCATGCTGAAAAACAAACATGAGCATGGCTCCATGGGTAATTCTGGCCCAGGTTAACTGCATGGTGCAAGATTTTTTCATATCACAAATTAGTAATGTAGTGATGTTCTACCATCATTGTGTGCTGTATTATTAAATAAAAAATAAAATTAGCAACATTTAAATTAAAACTGTCCACTCATGGACTGCATTACTGGTGTGAATCAACACTGGGATCCTGTCAACTCCAACACAAAAACTGAAAGCGTGCAGCCCGATATGAAACTCGCAGGATAAAGAAAGACCAGGTTCATTACAATGAACAAACCGAGTGCTTTCTGTGAGGCATTTTCTGCTTTCATTCATTCATCTTGTGTAAATGCCTTATGGTGGTCAGGGTTACAATGGTTTAAATTACTAATTTGTTTATATTTTGAAAGAGATACACATTTTGAACACCAGAATGTTCACTTTCACCCATAAGCTGCTCCTATGGTGGTCTTTTTCCACTGATGGATGGTGTAGGGGAGAAATACTTTTGTGAAGAGTAACAGATGCATATTTGACATATCCACATTTAAACTCACGCCCAAGTTTAATTCAAAAGGTCTGATTTAAAATGAGCTGCCAACTTTTATTTTTTTTTACAAAACCTTTTGCATAATCATCTAAAATAAAGATAGTAAGAAATAATAAATAAAGATGGAAATATTGTGTTCTATCAGAGAGAAGGCCACGTGTTCTACGATTATAATAAGGCAAAAAAGATCACATCTCTAAAACTGGCCATTTAAAAAAAAAAGCCCAGAAGAGTTCAGATAAAAACAAACAAAAAGAACTTTGGATACATTTTCTTCCTTTTGTAGTTGTACATGTCTGTAAACACTGTTTGAGAACTGTATGTCATGTTTTCTTCCATTTTCAGAAACAAATCGACTTGACTTTTTTCTCCCCATTAACTGAGCATAGCATGTAAAAACCCTTTCCCTGCCTGAGTATCGTATATTCCAGCTTGAGCATTGGACTCCAGCATCATTTAGATCGGTGGTTCTCAAACATTTTGGAGCTAAGAACTCCTTTAACTGTAAAATAAACTTCACGAACCTCCTCAGTACAGATTAATTTTATGAACATAATCCAACTATTTAAATATTAGGCTCATTATTCAAATATCTACAGTAATATCCCAGATATTTACTGGGGCTTTTTATTCCTGAACCTTCTAACAACAGTTCTGATTTAAAGTGAACAGCCAAAAAACTAATACCAATAAGACCACAATAATGCATATTATAACTTCAATAGGCTGAATAATGAATTCCTCCACTATAACAAAATATAAAAATAAAAATAAAATAAAATCACAGACCACCTAGCTATGCTTCAGATCCTGGGGGCTCCCAGACACCACTTTGAGAACCACTGACTTAGATGACAAATCAGGGAAATTCAACAAAAAAACTAATTTTAAAACCAAAAGTTCCACATTTAAAATCCTGGAAATGCAATTTTCGAGTTTGAAGATTTTCTTAACCTCCAAGCACCAACTGGTTCAGTCCTTGTGTAAACGCCAAGTCTGAGGATTTGTTATCTTCCAGGCTTCCAGGAGTTTCCAGAAATTCCAGTCTTACTATAAGACACTGTGGTTGTTTAATGAAAAAAAAAAAGCACCAATTGGCTAAGCACCTGAAAACGCTCAAATGTTGAAAACTGAGTAGTTTTTGAATCACCAAATGGTTTACCCACTTTCTTCAGTCCCTTAAATCCTTGCCTTGATTCAGGTATCCTCTTCTTCAAGAAGCAGCTTCCAGAACAGACTTGGTGGTTGTAACAAGAAACTGTGATCTACAACACTTTGCTAAGATACCCAATATCAATAGATACTTCAAGAATCTGTTCTCCAACTCTCTCAGTAATTCCGGATGCTAAAGAAACCCACGCTAGTGGGAGATTCTTTCACAGTTACAGTGACTAGATTAGCAGTGACATCAGTAACGAAAACATGTTCGATGAGGCTTCGTGTTGGCCTCCAGTCCTTGCACTCTGACTGCACTTCCAATGATAACTCCTGCCTTTCCCCAGTGAAGGGAGACTCCTGCTCGGATTCTGAACTGCTTCCCTCCTCGCCCGTGCTCATCTCACTTAGCGGTTTTGTCATTTTGCCTCCATCTTTTGAGCCAGTAAATGTCGGGACTTTCCGCTGCCTTCCCGGATTCGCTTTCCCCAATCTCTCCAATGGATCCTCCATTTTTACTTTTTCTACCCCCCCTGGTGTGCTGATATCACGGGATCCTGGTCGACCCAAAATCCCTCCTTCCGCTGGAGCACTTTTTTCCTGCACTGGACCTTTTTTCACTGTGCTCCCAGAACCCCTATGGTTGGTAACATCTTTTGGAGAAGCACTGACACTGAGTTGTGTTTTGTTGACACCAGACAAGCTGGAGACCTGAGTATTGGGGCTTTTCACTGAGGAGAGAGAGGATGCAGAAGGTTTTGTGTTCGTTGGTCTCTGCAGACCTGGAGTTTCCTGCTTTTTCGTCCAATTAGGAGCTCCCCCTGCCGCCTGTCCATTGGTACTGTTGGTAAGTTTTGAATTGTGCAAACTCAGAGAAGCCACTCCCGGAGACTTAGAGGATGAGTTTTTTAAATCCAGGCTTCCACCATTACCCATGTCTGAGACAGAAAGCTTAAAATCCGTCACAGGTTTCCCTTGGGACTGGGTGGATCCCAGGGTGTTCTTTGGAGATTCGTTGGCAGTAAAAGATCCTCGGTTCTGCATGGCTATTGTCTCCCTGTTGGCGGCTCGATTCAGGCCTGTGTATGTGAAACTGGCAGGCATCAGTGGTTTCTTAATGCTGCTACGCAGGTCTGAGAGAGAGTCTTTTAGCGGTGGCTTCATGATTTTGCGTGAATTTTTGGCCTGATTCTGCTTCAAGGCCCTCAGCTCTGGAGCAAGAGGCTTCCTGCCTCGCTTCTTTTTCTTTGGAGGATCCGGCTTGGCCAGCACGATCTGAGCCTTCTTCTGTGGGACAGGGTGCAGCTCCCGCACTCGAGGGCTTGGCTTTGTCTTTCTGTCGCTGTCATCCTGGTCGTCGTCATCATCTTCAGATGAAGAGGACGAGGAGGATGAAGATGATGATGAATCAGAGGAAGATGAAGATGATGAGGAGCTGCTTGATTTTGAGACTGGCTGAACCGGCTCCTGCTGAAGTGACAAGAAGTGAAAAGAAATCACTTGCTGGTGAATAAAATAATGTTTCATTAGGGAAAAATGCTATAAGTCCTGTGACGCCTGTACTGCCATATTCTCCTGGCACTCTGAAGTCCAGGAATAAATGCTGAGCTACAGTGCTGCATTTGTATCTAATCTGAGGTCCTTACCATTATTTTCCGAGGTCTTCCACGTGGTCGTTTCCCTCGCTTCCGAATCAGCAGCTCTCTTTCTTGCTCCCTGGACATAGTAGAACATCAAGATTCATAAATGCCAATACAAAATAGTCATCAATGTTGTACGAAATAACACTGCTGGCAAGAACCTTCTCGATACCACGAAGGAACTGAAGTTGAAATAATTAAGATAAACCACAAGCAGTAATTTTGTTTAATGTTCCACACAGGTGGATCAAGAGTACCCCTTGATAAAAGCTTATCTTTAACTGTGCTATCAAAGGACTAGCATTTATTAAGTCCAGCTTCCAGGTGAGTCCTGCTTCTCGACTGAGAAAGAGATTTGAGAATGAATCTACTCGACTGCAGAAAGCCAACTGTGTGTTTTGGGTTGCAGCAATTTTTTTGTAAATATAAGCTGCAAAACTGAGCCAAAAGACAGAACTGTAGGACTGCAGAAATGCTATGTTTTCTAGAGATTTGGACCAAAAAGAGAGAAAAACTCTTGATATGACACAAAAATGTTTTAAATTTAAGTTTTCCAGTCTGGAGATTTTTTTCCCCCCACACACACTTGATAAAGGTTTGTTTAATATTTTTCATCGCCATATTTCTGACCAGTGAAATAAGAGTTTTAGGAGGATGGTTTCAGCGCTATACGCTCCTCAGACAACTTTTCTCCCCCCACTGATTTGGATGTAACAAGACAATAGGTGTGGAAGCACCCTTAATTGTTCTCTCTCCAAAAAAAAAATTCCCTCCAAATTTGCAGAAGGTAAAAACCGAACTGATGCATTTGCTCAAGAATACAATAATATCTCATTTTCAAATCATTTCTGAACATTTGATGTCAGATCAGCATGTGCTTAACCACCTTTTTTGTCACAAGGGTTTTGCTTTGATCAAAAATAAAAATCCCCATCTTTATTGTGCCACAAACTCAGGTTGTGAAATCTAGTTCCTGTTTTTTATAAGTTAAAACCATCGCCTCCACACTTCCTCCCTTGCTGAGGCCTCGTTGCAGAAATGTTATTTTGATAGACCAGTTTTTCTCTTTTCTTCTCTTTTTTTAACCAGACTAGAGATGCAACAAGCAAGCATTTCTGATCATCTATTTCCTATTCAAATATTATGCAAGTTAATTACATCATTGAGATGAACAGAATTTACCAAAAAATGTCATTTCTCTCATCATCCATTTTATGAGTTGCAAAAAACAAACAAACAAAAAAAAAACATTAAGTTAATGCTTTTAAAGCAGGGTTTGTACATTTTAACAATCTTCAAAATCATAACTCATTCAGGACTAAAACTTAAATACTTCATTGCTGAATATTCACCGATTATATAAACTGATTTAAACTCTTACACTGAAATTTTAAATTACTGACTAATTGCAAAGATCACAAAGTCCCATGTGTGTCCCATGAACTGGGAAGCGAAATCTCTCACTGCAATTACTATCACGGTCAAGAAACATTTCCTGACTGAAAAGGTTTGCTCATGTCCTAGCATTGCAGAACAATAATGCTTATCCATCACATTTATCTTAACATTTAATAGCTTTTATTCACGTATGAAGACATGAACGTCTTTTGAAAGACCTTTTTGAAGGTAATTTTTAAAAAAAAAAATAAATTTCTTATTTTTCAAGGAGAATGGAAGTTTATTTCCTGTGACTTTCCAGAGTTCCTAGAACAAGCCCTGTAAAGCAGAGGTGTAGCAAATGGGTGGAGTTCAGGACTGAATCTCTCTGGAATATTTTATGACCATTCCAAATGTTTATTTGTGGGTGGTTAACCTAACGCAAATTACAGCTTATTATATATGTGGTAACATTAATATGGTGAGATTGGTTGACGCTTGCTCGTGCCTGAAATGATTGGATAGCAAACTCGTGCATTGTTGCTTATCCTGCTGTCTGGCAGCTGTTCAAAATGCAAAAGTGCCTTACACTTATCAATATTAGCACAGCTCATGGAGTAACTTTATTTCCTCATCCCACACTGCTAATTGCTGCTCTATGGCACTCAGATTCCTACAGGATTTCTCTAGACATTTTAGTCATGATTAACCTGTGCTGTTTGTATTTTTTTGCTACTGAGTCTTTTTCATGATTAAATCTGAAGCTAGCTAAAAAGAGATAAAGCAACAGTTTGAGACTCGGGTGTGTAACGTCTCTGTAAACGAGCCCCATTGGCACCACTAAAGCCCTATCTGCATGTCCACAGAGGTGAAAGACTACAAACGGTGCTGCGCTCACGCCCGCTGGAGCGTTTCAGCCCGTATTGTTTACATTCAAAGCAGGAGGAGCGTTTTCCTCGGCGAGTCCCGACCCCCCTCACCTCTTATTAAACGCAGCCAGCAGTCTCGGGTCCAGCAGGTTCTCCTGAGGCTCCCAGCTATTGTGCCTGAAAACACAAAATACACAAATTAGAGCTGTTAGTCAGTTCCATCTGCACACACAACCCAGAGAGCAAATCACTCAAACTCCACGCCATGACTTTTATAACACAAAGAGGAGTTTATCAGGATCTTATACAGCCAGTGTTCATGAACAACACACACGTCCACTGTCACAGAGATAGAGGAAAAGAAGCTGGAGATAAAGAGAGACAGAGAGAGACACACACAGAGAAAATAAGAGTAAGAAAGAAAGAAAGAAAGAAAGAAAGAAACTTAGTAAATAAGAATAAAAGGAAAGTAAGAAACAAACAAGAAAGATACACAGAAAATTCAAAAAGAAAGAAAGAATAAAAAAAGTAAAAAGTAAGTAATAAACATACAAAGTATAAGAAAATAAAATAAACATGTAAAAGTAGAAAGAAAAGAAAAACCCAAAGAAACAAAATGGCTCCATGTAAATAAAGTGTGTCACGTTTTTGGGTTATAACAAGACACACAAACCGGAACTGCACCATTTTCTAACTTTCCAGTTTCAGCTGGAAAAAACTAAAAACATAAATTATGATCTATTTCACTTTCTCGAGGTTCTTCATGCATTTTTTTTTTTTTTTTTTACAAAATTATAGCAACACACCAGGAAAAGAAGAAAAAGTGTGTTCTGAACATGTTCTGAAAAAAGTGTAAAAAAAAAAAAAAATCATTAGAAATTTTTAGGAAACACGTAAATAACATACTTAATAATTTAATAGTCAGACTCTTCACTTCTTCTCCAATAAAACATGTTTAAACGCTCAGGAAAATCTTTGCTTTTCTGTAAACAAAGCCGCCGTTATTTATCTATTTAATTACAGATTTGTGCAAGAGTGAAAGAGTGAAATCGGCTCTCGAGTAGCACAAAGAAGGACACGCATATGTTAAAAGCAGGTGATTAAAATAATCAATAGCCACTGAGCAAGTGGAAGCAGATGGAGCGGTGGGAAAAAAATGGAGTGTGATTGACAGATAAAATACCCACTGCCTAGGATTAAAGAGTGACAATAGAGAGAGAGAGAGAGAGAGAGAGAGAGAGAGAGAGAGAATAAACACAAAATCAAACAGAATATAAAAAGACTGACAGAAAAATGATTAAAAAAGATAACTGATAAAGGACAAGGGGATAAAGAAAAAGAACACAGAGAAAAAGAGAAGGATGAAATGTAGAGTTAAAAGAGAAAAACAGAGAAATGTGATGACAGAGATGGAGAAAAGAAGCTGGAGATAAAGAAAGAGAGAGGAAAAAACAAGAAAGAGAGAAAGACGGCATATATAAAAGAAGAAAAAGGTAAGAAAACAGAAAAAGAACTAGTCAGACGAAAGAGAAACAAACAGACGACAATTTTTTTTGTTTAATTTGTATTAAATATTTTCCCCCTGAGCTACAATTCTCAGTCTTGCCCAATTAATTATTACAATTTTATCTTGCTTATTTATTTATTATTAATTTTAGGATGATTTATTTATAGTTGTATATTCACTTTATATTACAGTTTTATTTTCCTGCTTCTTTTGCTTGTTATTCTTTGCTTTTAATTTTCTTTTACATAAATTTGTATTTCATTTTTAGTTTTTCTTCTTCCATCTTCCTAAACCTAATGTGTTACAATAATAATAAAGTTTATTACATTTTTGCTTTTTCTCTGTGAAGAACCTGAGCTGCATTTTATTGTACTCAAGGTGCTACGTATAAATAAAGCTGATTATTTTCTATTAAGACAGAAGTTACAATATAGAGATGTACATTTTTATATACAGAGATATTACATGTTTATTTTCTCTTAGGTTTTTTTCTTTGTACTGAACTTTAGTAACATTATTATTATTATTATTATTATTATTATTATTAAGACAGAAGAGAGAATGCAGTGATAGAAAGTAAGATATTAAAAAGAGATTAATAGAAAGAATAAGAGGAACAACAAAGAAAGAAACAGAAAGAGAGAGAGAGAGAGAATGGATGAGAGACTATAATAAGGGAACTCACACACACACTCTCTCTCTCTCTGTGTGTGTGTGTGTGTGTGTGGAAGGGCAGCTGCAGTTGTTTATGAAAGACGGCACAGAGCCAAAAACGGTTGAAAACAAAAGAAAACCAGAAAAAAAGGCGGCGGATGTTAAAATATCCTGCAACACTGTTGAGAGGAGAGTAAATATTTACAGCACTGTGTGATGCATTAACACTAACATTAAACACCACCATTAAACACGCGGAGATTAAAGACAATGCTACTGAGAAACAGATTAAAATCCACACACACACACACACACACACACACACACACACGAAAAAAGGAAGTTTGTCCTCCAGTGTAAATCATCTGAACCTAACCTGGAACAACACTCAGGCTAATCTCAGACAAAAGAGCAGAGTTGAAAACAGTAACAAACACCCAAGCGCAACTGTGTGTCCCAAAGCCGAAAATGTAGCACTAATCCCAGCCTGCAGTCATACTTCTCCATTTCTCTTTACTCTGCACAGGGATGAGTTGCACTGTAACTGTTACACTGAAGCAACAAGCGACACGATGCTGCTGCTGCTGCTGCTGCTGCTACTGCTGCAGTTTTCATTGTTTCAGCTCACACTTACTTGGACGACCATCCTCTCCACTTCACCAGATACTCCAACTTTCCCTGTGCAAAACACACACACACACACACACACGAGCGCAGAACGTTCACACAGGTCACACAATGCAACAACATCAATCCCCAAACGCGCAAACCCATTATATTTAAATAATAATAATAACAATACTAATACTAATAATAGTTAAAGTGCAATCTTACCTTTCTTAGTCTTTTACTGAGAATGCACTCCGCATCGAAAACCTGCTCTCCTACAGCACTCAACTCCTCCATGTCTGCTCCAGCACCAGCTTTCCTCCTCCTCCTCCTCTTTCTCCTCCTCCTCCTCTTTCTCCTCTACCACTGAAAGACAAGGAACCGCGAGGGGGAGGGAAGAAGAAAAAGGCGAAAAATTCAACAAAACAGCCCGGAAAAGTTTGGCCCTCTGCGGACGCCGTCGGTGGTGACGTCATCGCCCGTTGCTTCACACTTCCTGGTTTTTTTGTTTTTGTTTTTTTTTTTTTTGTAAGAACTTTATTCAACAGTAAGAAAAGTTCTCTACAAACATAAATGGCCTGATTTAATACTGAATATTTCTAATCCAGACAACAGACAAGCGCCATAAAACAAACATGTAAAACAAAGGATGTAAAACAAAAATGCAAAAAAAAAACAAAAAAAAAACAAAAAAAAGGAAAAAAGAGAAGATCTAGAGATTCTCTGCATGTTTAATTTCCTCTATTAAGTTACAGAGTTTCAAGGCATTTTTCTTCTCCATTAATTGCAGTGAGAAGAAATAATGACACAGCTCCTTGTGAAATATGTAGAAATTCAGTTGTTTTCAGGAATCTGTTCTTATGTAAAAAGAATTTTCCAAGAATAATAATTATGTTAATTGCCAAGTTGTGTGTTTTGTCTTTTATAAATACACCAAAGATCACATTTTCTTTTGTTAATTCAGAGATATTGTCAAATGTAGGAATTAACCAGTAATGCAAATGCAAATCTTCCCAAAAGGCACTAGCAAATTTACATTCATAATATAAATGTTCATAAATATAAATGTTCTGTTGTTTCAATCTGTTCATCACAAAATGAGCAATTGTTATGATCTAGACCAAACTGATATCTTAAAAATTCTCTGCAAAGATCCATCCTTTGCCTTTGGTGCAACTTCCTGGTTCAGTGGAATTAATCAGAATAAAAAAGAACAATAATAAAATATTTGAGCTAACCAAATGTTTAAAACAAAGTGGATTTGATTATCTGTCATTTATAAACAATAGGGAGAAAGAGTGTAACATAACATAAATACAAAATACAAATCCAGGTAATTATATTGCAAAAAAAAAAAAAAAAAAAAATGCTGAGATTGAACATCTCTCAGCAAATAAACTGATCATTACTTAAGTTCCTTGACCAAAATAAAAGACCTATTTATTAAGTTGTTTTGCTGAGCTGGGGTTACTGTCTGTGTGGAGTTTCACGTTCTCACCATGTCTGCATGGGTTTCCTCTGGGTTCTCCAGTTTCCTCCCACCTCCCCAAAACATGCCAATAGGTGGCTTGGCTAAGATAAATTGCCCCTAAGTGTAATGGGGTGTGTGAATATGTGCATGCGTTATGCCCTATCAGGGGTTGTCATCACATCCACAGTGTATTCCCACCTCATGCCCAGCGTTCCCAGTTCCCATAAGCTCTGTATTCACCCTTACACAGATCAGACGCTTACTGAAAGTGAGTGAAAGAGTTAACTCAGTCAGAACATTCAGAACAACAGCATTCAGAATGACCAACAACAATGACACTGCAGCAGCTTTTGGAAGTCTATGTTTTAATGCAGACCTATTTTTTTTAAGACTACATTAAGCAATTACATAAAATGACTGCACCAATAGGGGGTAAGGTTATTATTTACAGCAAAGAGGGGATTGAATCTGGAATGGGATGTTCAAAAAGCACATATAGGTGTGATGGTCAGCTAGGGAAGGCCGTGTGTGTGTGCGTCGCTTACCTGGGGAAGAGATGGCACCAGGATGCACTATAGGAAGAAGGCAAGTTGGTGGAGGAGGCGTGATCCTCTGGGCAATGTTCTGCTGGGAAACCTTGGGTCCTGGCATTCATGTGGATGTTACTTTGACACGTACCACCTACCTAAACATTGTTGCAGACCAAGTACACCACTTCATGGTAACGGTATTCCCTAATGGCAGTGGCCTCTTTCAGCAGGATAATGCAACCTGCTACACTGCAAAAATTGTTCAGGAATGGTTTGAGGAACATGACAAAGAGTTCAAGGTGTTGACTTGGCCTCCAAATTCCCCAGATCTCAATCCAACTGAGCATCTGTAGGATGTGCTGGACAAACAAGTCCGATCCATGGAGGCCCCACCTCACAACTTACAGGACTTAAAGGATCTCCTGCTAACGTCTTGGTGCCAGAAACTACAGCACACCTTCAGAGGTCTTGTTGAGTCCATGCCTCGATGGGTCAGAGCTGTTTTGATGGCGCAAGGGGGAGCTACACAATATTAGGCAGGTGGTTTTAATGTTATGGCTGACATGCACACATACAGTCAGGTCCATAAATATTGGGACATCGACACAGTTCTAACATTTTTGGCTCTATACACCACCACAATGGATTTCAAATGAAACGAACAAGATGTGCTTTAACTGCAGACTGTCAGCTTTAATTTGAGGGTATTTACATCCAAATCAGGTGAACGGTGTAGGAATTACAACAGTTTGCATATGTGCCTCCCACTTGTTAAGGGACCAAAAGTGATGGGACAATTGGCTTCTCAGCTGTTCCATGGCCAGGTGTGTGTTATTCCCTCACAATGAGCAGATAAAAGGTCCAGAGTTCATTTCAAGTGTGCTATTTGCATTTGGAATCTGTTGCTGTCAACTCTCAAGATGAGATCCAAAGAGCTGTCACTATCAGTGAAGCAAGCCATCATTAGGCTGAAAAAACAAAACAAACCCATCAGAGAGATAGCCAAAACATTAGGCGTGGCCAAAACAACTGTTCGGAACATTCTTAAAAAGAAGGAACGCACCGGTGAGCTCAGCAACACCAAAAGACCCGGAAGACCACGGAAAACAACTGTGGTGGATGACCGAAGAATTCTTTCCCTGGTGAAGAAAACACCCTTCACAACAGTTGGCCAGATCAAGAACACTCTCCAGGAGGTAGGTGTATGTGTGTCAAAGTCAACAATCAAGAGAAGACTTCACCAGAGTGAATACAGAGGGTTCACCACAAGATGTAAACCATTGGTGAGCCTCAAAAACAGGAAGGCCAGATTAGAGTTTGCCAAACGACATCTAAAAAAGCCTTCACAGTTCTGGAACAACATCCTATGGACAGATGAGACCAAGATCAACTTGTACCAGAGTGATGGAAAGAGAAGAGTATGGAGAAGGAACGGAACTGCTCATGATCCTAAGCATACCACCTCATCAGTGAAGCATGGTGGTGGTAGTGTCATGGCGTGGGCATGTATGGCTGCCAATGGAACTGGTTCTCTTGTATTTATTGATGATGTTACTGCTGACAAAAGCAGCAGGATGAATTCTGAAGTGTTTCGGGCAATATTATCTGCTCATATTCAGCCAAATGCTTCAGAACTCATTGGACGGCGCTTCACAGTGCAGATGGACAATGATCCAAAGCATACTGCAAAAGCAACCAAAGAGTTTTTGAAGGGAATGACGTGGACTGTTATGCAATGGCCAAGTCAATCACCTGACCTGAATCCGATTGAGCATGCATTTCACCTGCTGAAGACAAAACTGAAGGGAAAATGCCCCAAGAACAAGCAGGAACTGAAGACAGTTGCAGTAGAGGCCTGGCAGAGCATCACCAGGGATGAAACCCAGCGTCTGGTGATGTCTATGCGTTCCAGACTTCGGGCTGTAATTGACTGCAAAAGATTTGCAACCAAGTATTAAAAAGTGAAAGTTTGATTTATGATTATTATTCTGTCCCATTACTTTTGGTCCCTTAACAAGTGGGAGGCACATATGCAAACTGTTGTAACTCCTACACCGTTCACCTGATTTGGATGTAAGTACCCTCAAATTAAAGCTGACAGTCTGCAGTTAATGCACATCTTGTTCGTTTCATTTGAAATCCATTGTGGTGGTGTATAGAGCCAAAAATGTTAGAATTGTGTCGATGTCCCAATATTTATGGACCTGACTGTATACACACACATAAAAAAGTCTGCATACTCCTGTTAAAATGTTAAAATGGCAGGTTTTTGTGATGTAAAAGAATGAAACCAAGACAAATCATGTCAGATCTTTTTCCACCCTCAATGTGAAATTACAATGTATAAACATTAAGTGAAAAACAATAATTTTAGGGAAAATAGGAAAAATAAAAAATAGGAAAAATAGAAAATTTACAATAATCTGGTTGCATAAGTGTGCACACCCCTAAACTAATACGTTGTTGAAGCACCTTTTGATTTTAGTACACCACTCAGTCTTTTTGGCTAAGAGTCTATTGGCACTTCTTGACTTGGCAATATTTTCCCACTCTTTCTTGAAAACACATTCTAGATCCTTCAGATTGTGAGGGCATTTCCTGTGCACAGCCCGCTTCAGGTCACCCCACAGAGTTTTAGTTGGATTCAGGTCATTCAAAAACATGAATCTTCTTTTGGTTAAGCTATTCCTTTGTTGATTTGGATGTATGCTTTGGATCATTTTTGTGTGGAAAGTTGAAATTCCTTTTCGTCTTCAGCTTACTAGCAGACACCTGAAGGTTTTGCACTAAAATCGCCTGGTATTTGTAGCTATTCATTAAGAAAAGCAGCCCTAAAGCATGATGCTGCTACCACCATGCTTCACCATGGGTATGGTGTTCTTTAGGTGATATGCTTTTTTTGCACCAAACATACCCCTTGGAATTATGAAATTATTTTACCTTTTGGAATTGGTCTCATCAGACCATAACACATTTTGCCACATGGTCTGGGGTGATTTATTTAAGCTTGGATGTTTTTTGTGCAAAAAGGCTTCCTACCCCAGAGCTCAGGCATGTGAATAATATGAGAGATTGTTGTCACGTGCAGAGAGTAATCAGTACTTGTCTGATATTCCTGCAGCTCCTTTAATGTTGCAGTAGACGTTTGACAGCCTCGCTTCTAATTTTTTCTTGTCATTTAATAAATAATATATTAATAATAAATTTTGGAGGGATGTCCAGTTCTTGGTGATGTCACTGTGGTGCTCCATTTTCTCCATTTGTTGATAATATCTTTTACAGTGTTCCAGGGTACATCTAATATTTTGGAAATTCTTTTATACCCCTCTCCTGATCTATACCGTTAGAAAAGTGAGATACCATGCATGCTTTGTAAGCTTTTTGCAGACCATGGCTTCAGCAGTCGGATGAAACCAAGAAGATGTGAAGAAAATCCTACAGAAACAGCTGGCCTTTATTCGGGGTTAATCAGAATAATTTCAGTGATGACAGCTGTATGATAATTACTTTCGAACATGAGATTGAATGTGATTGGTTCATTCTGAACACAGCCACATCCCCAATTTTAAAAGGGTGTGCACACTTATGCAGCCAGGTTATTGTAAGTTTTTTATTTTTCCTATTTTTGTCACGGTTCATGGGTTCACCGGCTCCTTCTGGCTGTTTCATGTACTACGGTTAATTAGTCATTGCTTTCAGTTGCCACTCATTACCGGCTCTATTTATACCTCAGTGTTTGTACTGTCTTTTGTCAGTTCGTTGTCTTCATGTTTGTGCTTTTTCAGCTCCGCGGTTGCGCTGCGTGTCTTGAACTCAGGAGGATTACGGTGTCCAGCTGGCTTCCTGGGACTGTCTGTGCTGCTTGTTCTGTTTCTGCAACCTCATTAAAGCCTCAGTTTACTCGCTACTGAATCCGCCTCCGTTTTTGCCGTGACAGAACGAACTGACCTATATTATGGATTCAGCGAGTGCCGCTGGAGTCAACAGTTTTCTCTCGGACACGGCCGCGCTTCTCGACAGGCAAGAGGAACAGATGGTCGCCACGGGTCGCGCGGTACAGGCTTTGGTGGCGCAGGTGTCCGAGCTCACTGCCCAAGTGCAACTACTCAGAACCGGATCGGTGACGTCACCCACTGCGCCAGCTCCTCAAGACTTAACCCCTCAATCGCCGCTTACTCTTCAACCCGAGCCACCTCCCGCCCCATACTCTGGTGAGCCGCGGCTCTGCCGTGCCTTTCTCACCAAATGCTCGCTTTTTTTTTCTCTCCAGCCCCAGACCTTCTCCACCGAGCGATCCAAGGTGGCGCTGGTGCTGACCTTACTGTGGGGGAAGGCGGCGTTGTGGGGGACAGCGGTATGGGAAAACCAACACCCGTGCTGTGCCTCGTTCCAGACACTCGCCGAGGAGATGAGGAGGGTTTTTGATCGGGCCGTGACGGGACGCGAGGCAGCTCGGAAGCTGGCTGACTTACGTCAGGGCGATCTTCCGGTTTCGGATTATTTCATCGAGTTCTGCACCCTGGAGGCTGAGTGTAAGTGGAATGAGGAGGCGCAGTGGGATATGTTCCTGCATGGGCTGGCAGACCGCATCCAGAGGGATATATTCATGCTTGAGCTCCCAACGTCCCTGGACGGGCTTATCGCCCTGGCCATTAAGGTGGACGCACGCCTACAGCAGCAGGAACAGCGGGGGCTGCAACGCGCAGTTCCGGTTGCCGTGGATCTCCCGGTTTCCCTCTCCAGCGATGCAGTCAGCCCTGCGCACGATCCGGAGCCCATGCAGGTGGGCAGAGCCCGACTGTCCCGGGAGGAGAGGGATCGCCGTCGGACCAGAGGATTGTGCCTATATTGCGGAGGGGCGGGACACATCGCCTCGGGCTGTCCAGTAAAAGCCACCGCCCGACCGTAGATCAGAGGTTACTGTCGGGTGGAATGGCGGCGGGTAAAGCCTCTTCCACAACGCTCCTTCCAGTACGGCTGCAGCAGGGAGGCACACTTCACCCCGGTCAAGCCCTTTTGGAAGGTAATTTTATGGACATTCAGTTCGCTCTCCAACTTCACCTGCCGGTGTCTATGCTTAACCAGCCCATCTCCGTCAGTGCGCTCAATGGCCAAACTCTCTCCAAAATCACACACACCACCGGCCCGTTAACACTCATCACGTCGGAGGAGATATGCTTCCTTCTCGCCGACTCCCCGCTCGCTCCTGTTGTCTTAGGTCACCCCTGGCTCTCGCTCCATAACCCTCACATTAATTGGCGTTCCAGTACGGTCTTATCTTGGAGCGAATATTGTCATGCTAATTGTCTTGTGTCTGCCTGTTCGTCTGGGTCTAGTTCTGTTTTCCAGGAGTCGGTGGATCTGTCTAACGTGCCTAAAGAGTACATGGACCTGAAGGGAGTGTTCAGTAAGTCTCGGGCCGCTTCTCTCCCACCGCACTGTCCCTATGACTGTGCCATAGATTTATTGCCAGGTAAGTCTCCGCCTAAAGGCAAGTTATACTCGCTTTCTGTCCCAGAAAGGGAGGCCATGGAGAAATATATTTCTGATTCTTTGGCAGCCGGGCTCATCTGCCCTTCCTCTTCTCCCGCAGGGGCTGGGTTCTTTTTTGTGGGCAAGAAGGACGGTTCTCTGCAGCCGTGTATTGATTACCGAGGGCTGAACAGCATCACGGTAAGGAACACTTACCCCTTGCCGCTGATGTCTTCAGCTTTCGAGCAGTTGCAGGGAGCGTCTTTTTTCACTAAACTTGACCTGTGCAACGCCAAAATCAATGACATATTGATTTTTTCCTCCTCTCTCCAGGAACATGTTCAGCACGTCAGGCGAGTGCTCCTTCGGCTGCTCGAGAATGGGCTTTTTGTCAAGGCGGAGAAATGCGTTTTTCATGCGCAGTCCATTCCGTTCCTGGGGTTCATCGTGTTGTCTGGGGGGGTGTGCATGGATCCCGATAAGATCAAGGATGTGGTGGATTGGCCAGTCCCTGGCTCTCGCAAGGCCCTGCAGAGGTTTCTGGGGTTCGCCAATTTTTACCGGCGTTTCATTCGCAACTTCAGCCAACTCGCTGCCCCTCTGACCGCCTTGACCTCCACCAAGACGGCGTTTAGCTGGTCGAGCGCAGCCCATGCTGCTTTTACCAAGAGCCGCTTCGTTTCGGCCCCTATTCTTATTGCCCCTGATCTGTCGCGTCAGTTTGTGGTGGAGGTTGACGTTTCGGAGGTGGGGGTGGGCGTGGTTCTGTCCCAGCGCTCCTCCGCAGACGGCAAGATGCATCCGTGCGCCTTTTTTTCTCATCGCCTGTCTCTCGCCGAACAGAATTATGACATTGGTAATAGAGAGCTGTTGGCGATTAAGTTGGCCTTTATTTTACCCGAGAGACTTGTGTTGGCGATTAAGTTGGCCTTTTATTTTACCCGAGAGACTTGTGGTCTCCACCATCACTTGGGAGATTGAGTCTAAGGTCCGCACGGCCTTACAAGGGGTAATGCCTCCATCCGGGTGCCCCCCGGGTCGGTTATTTGTGCCGGAGAGGTTAAGGTCTGACGTCATCCGCTGGTGCCACTGCTCTAAGGTCGCTTGTCATCCGGGGATTAGTCGTACTGCCTTTTTGGTCAAACAACAGTTCTGGTGGCCATTGATGGCCCGTGACATTCGGGAGTTTGTTTTGGCTTGCTCGGTCTGTGCCAGTTGTAAGACTTCCAATCGTCCCCCAGAGGGTCTCCTTCAACTGCTGTCTGTCCCTTCTAGACCCTGGTCCCACATAGCGTTAGATTTTGTTTCCGCCCTCCCTCCGTCCCAGGGTAACACGGTGGTTTTGACCGCGGTGGACGGGTTCTCGAAGGCGGCCCATTTTATTCCCCTGCCCAAATTGCCTTCTGCCAGAGAGACTGCGGTTACTGTCGTTGATCACGTCTTTCGCATTCATGGCCTCCCGACTGATGTGGTTTCTGACAGGGGTCCCCAGTTCGTTTCCAAATTTTGGAGAGAGTTTTGTCGGTTACTGGGGGCGAGTGTTAGCCTTTCGTCTGGTTTCCATCCTCAGAGCAACGGACAGTCCGAGCGAGCCAACCAAGATCTGGAGCGGGTGTTACGATGTTTGGTTTCACAGAACCCGTCCTCTTGGAGCCAACAGCTCTCTTGGGTGGAGTACGCACACAATTCATTGCCAGTGTCATCCACGGGCCTTACTCCGTTTGAGTGTAGCTTAGGATACCAGCCACCTATTTTTCCCAGCCTGGAATCCGAAGTGGCGGTTCCCTCTGCCCACGCCTTCGTCCAGAAGTGCCGTCGCACCTGGAGAACTGTTCGTCAGACACTTCTCCGGGTGAGTGCGCGCACCAAGGCTCAGGCTGATCGCCACTGGTCGAAGCCTCCCGTCTACGTCATCGGTCAAAAAGTGTGGCTTTCTAGTAAAGATATTCCGCTCTGCTCCATTTCGAGTAAATTGGCTCCCAAATTCATTGGCCCATTCATTGTCACTAAGATTCTTAGCCCAGTGGCAGTCCGCCTCAAACTTCCTCCAGCGTACAGGAGAATCCATCCCGTGTTCCACGTATCCAAATTGAAACCTGTTTTTCACTCGCCTATTTTTCCAAATCACACCACTACATGTGGGAAACGTCATGTCTTTTGTTCAAAAAGAAGGTGTATATCACATAAAACCCTGGTATTCAGCCGTCCAAAATTTGTTATTAAGAATGAAATAGACCTCAGATATAAATTAATTTCATAATTTTGCCTTTAGATAGATAATCAAGATATTTGGGTGTGTACTACAAAAACAAGAAGTGTTTATTGTGATATACCTTATTTTATGTGTGTCTGAAAAACCATGTGCCCAGTAGTTTCATGGCTGCCATATTGAATATAGGCCCAGAATGTGAAAAATATCAACTATGTTGCCTGTCATCTGTGTATTTTTGAACAAAGAAACAAAAATGCATAGGAACATTCAAATATTAAATCAGCAGCTAAATATCTAATTCCGTTCTGTTGTACTTTTATTGTTAATTCTATCATTGCTATTGATTCTTGCTTACAAAAATTAACTTTATTATGGGTTCTGTATTCCGTGTATTGTTTTCTCTGTTAAAACCAGGTACTGTAATATAAAGTAGCCCAAGCAGCCCATACGACACCCAGACAGGGCCCTCCATGTACCCACGTTGCAGTTCCATAATAACTACCTGGGTGCGGGTGCCACCCTGTTTGCCTACAAGGGCCCTACATCAGTAGCCCATAGGGGCATCCGTATCTGGGGCCCACATTGAAAACGTCTTACTCTGAGACATGTGAAGTGAGCCAACCGCATCCTTTCGAACTGCTGCTCATGCTGCTTCATAGGGCAGCGTAACACACTCAGAGGAAAGCACTATTCCTCGTCTTCCTCATACATGAGCACATAGATGTCCACAGTCTGCTAGTGTATCAGTGACTGACGGGAGACAGTGTGTCATGGAAATTTACCCTAAAACAGGAACGAGTCAGAGGCAGATAATTGAGAGTGAAACACTTTACCTTTATTCTTGATTAAGGAGAAGAGTTATATGCAGTCATAGGACAACACCAAGTCTTCTGACAGTCAGCTTTCTACACCACTCCTTTACGACTATTTGATTACATCCTGTTTTCTTGTTAAACCTCAATTAAATGATATCATAATATGCCCCTCCCACCAATTAAGATCTCTCGGCTTCTGGTCATGAATGGCTGTGGCATCATTGGGATTTGAACTCATGATCTCCAGACGATAGGGCAAACTGTATTATATGTTGTTAAAGAAACATTTTTTGCTTTCACACCTTAATTGATGAATTTATTTATTAATGAATAATATATAAGCCCTTAAAATAATTTTCCAATTTTACTTTTATTTTACATTTTCCCAGAAGATTCAAATGGACCCCGAAATAACACAGAAACACACAAAGCGTAAAACAGGAAAAATGTTTTAATTTAACATTATGGAAATACTTCAGAAATATAAAATATATTGACATGAATATTCATATACAATGCGTATAAATATATCCATATTTACCATGTGTATGAACATTTTAAAACCATCTTGGCAGGTAAGGGAACTTTGCCATTTATATATTTTTTAAAATCATTATTATTTAACTTACAATAACATGCACACAATAAATTAACCATTATATGTTTACGCTAAATAAATGTAGCATTTTTTTGCTGTATGGCAGAGGAGAATTTCTTTGTTTTGTTTGTTTGTTTTGTTTATTGGTTTGTACTGTTTCATACATAGACTGAAATTTCCTCATTTTCTGTCCAGTGAATTGGGCAAAAGGTACGAATGCAACACCAGGCTAAAATGATGTTTGTTTTTTGTCATCACCTTCAGATTTTTCGCAACTACCAGCTCTAAAAAAGAAAAAAAAAACACAACATATATATATGAAATGGCAAATACACACTGAATCAGCTTAAATCATCTTAATTACTGCTTTAAATAAATTACGTACTGAAACCTAATGAATTAATAACGGATAATTAAATGGTAACAATTTAAATTTTTTTGTTCAAATGATTTCTGTTTCATTTATTAAATCAGTTATGCATTTAATTTTTAACACTGCATAAAATAATTATACAAATTGCTTTATTTCATTTTTTTATTCTTATTTTCTGAGTTCATTTTTTTAAATCCCCATACCTCTGCTTTTTCCTTGTGTGCTTAAGGACGCTGTGGGTCACCATGACAACAAACACGATCAGCAGGAAACCAGCCACAGCCCCGAGGCCAATGAACACTCTGGACATGACAGAGTTTTTTTCTGTAGCACACACACAGACAATGAGAAAAAGTGGTGTGATTGGTGAGCGATGAGATTTTACATATAAGTGCAATTTAAAATACAATTTGTGACCAGAAGGTTGGGAGTTTAAAAACCCAGGAAAACCAGAGAGCCACTGATGGACACATAGATTTTTGGAATGCAGAGAAGACTTGGCATAAAAAAGTAAATAGACTAGCATGTTGATAAAAGAAGTGTAAACTAAATTTAAAAACTCGAAATTTCATTTTAAATTAAATCTAGGACATTATTGAAGTTCATATGTTAATTCTAAATATTAATATGCAAGTTATTCAGGGTAGATTTTTCCTTTAGCAATCGACAAAAGTGCAAGCATATACTGTATGCTGAACCATAGGCTTCGGAGGCAACACTCAGGAACTAGTTCCTTTTGTTGTATTTGATTAGTTAGTTAAAACAACTGTGGATTTTACATGTCAGGTGGACAGAAATTTAAAAACGATTGCTGTAGACATTGGCTCTCTTTTCCAGCAGTGCTTTGCCACTTATTCCCACGAGGGGTGTATGATATCTCAAAATGATCATCACTATATCTCTTTATAAGTGAAACCATGATAATTGATTACATCAGGATTTAGGTAATTAGCTAACCGTGCGGTTGCTCAGAGGAGAGCAGCATGGCGCGTGTGGCGTCCAGGTGTCCGTCATTGGGTTCAGGTGTGATGCCCAAGAGGTGGCACATCAGTGAGTATATGTGGACTGTCTCAAATGGCTCCACTGTAAAATTCTTCCGGAAGGCAGGTCCCACTGCACGGAAGAATGGCTTCATGTCCAAATCGTCATTGTCAAAGCCATGCTCTCCTTTGTTGAACTGCACTGGGATGTACTGCAAGTAAAGTTTCACAAGATCATTCTTTCTGAAGCGTTTGTGCTGGCACATACAACCGAATTTAACTTTATCTCAGTGATTTGCAGCCGCATTCCTGTCAAAGTTGCTGTTATAGAAAATTAATCAACGCCTTCTGCCCAATTAGAATACAGACTTCAACAACACTATTACCAATTTCAATGGTATTCAGTTCATTTTTTAAACTGGATAAATAGTTGTTACTCACCCCATTAATGACGTATCCCAAATCGGCCCATAGGATGATGGGCAATATGCGGTCATTTTGGGCAAAGTGCAGCCTGGGGGGCATTTCCTCTTTCTTGTAGACATGGAGGTGAGGATGAGCACCCTTCAGGGCATTGTACACTTTTTCAAGCCTTCCTGTTTTAGGGAGGAGCAAACCAGATGGCCCATAGTCGACCAGATGGAAGTCTAGATCTTGGAAAGAGAATCCCGGGATTTTGGAGAGTACAATCTCGTTCACCACGCCACCACGTAACACTGTGGTCATGCCATGGTCAGCAGTGATGATGATATTGAGGCACTGGCTGAGGCCGTTGCGCTCGACAGAAGCTCTTAGGTAGCCCACCGTTCGGTCCACCTGTCTCACCATCTCCCTGCGCTGTTCAGAGTCTGGACCGTATTTGTGGCCTGTGCTGTCTGGCTCTCCAAAATACAAGGCCACAAAGTCCAGGTCTTTTTCTCCGAACCAGACACCCATGATCTTGTCAATGTTCTGGCGCCATGCTGTCTCATTGCTGTAGTTATAGAGGCGAGGCTCCACTTCAGACACCAATGCTGTCTCACCATCGTAGGTTGAAGCTGTGCCGGGGAAGTGAAGTGAGCCAGCTCGGAGACCCTGAGTTTAAAAAAAAAAAAAAAAAGAAAGAAAAGAAAAGAAAACAGCATTTTATAGCACATCAGATTAAAAGTCAGATGTCAAATGTTATTTCAGTGCTAAATGTGAATATACAGTAATGTAAATGTAATTATTCAGGATATTGAATTGTCTAGTAATATTAAGTGACTGGATCTGCGGAATAATCTTGCTGCATGGTGGAGTGTCCTCACAAATTCAGGGTCATTGGTTCAATCCTGAGCTCAGGTTACTGTTCTCCTGTACCATGGGACTGGGATACACACTGGAGCTTCCACTTGCCTAGTGGCTAACTAATAAATTCTTTTATTTGTCCACCTCTGGCATTATAAGTCCAGGCACTGTGACTTAGTACCTCAGGCAATTATAATGTGTCTAAACCTAAAGGTTAATCGTGCCAGTTATCACAAGACATAATCTGTTGTGTGCCATGTTCTCTGAACAGATAACGGATAAGATATTTCTTATCTCTGCAATATAATGGATATCAATTCAAAATTTTATGTGTATTACAGTCCACCAAAGCTATGACAGTCCACCAAAAGTCCACTGACTGACCCCAAAGTCAGCTTTAGGACCAGAAAAAGTTTTTAACACTCAGCATTTTTGTATGATTGAGTGATTAGAATGTTGACATATGTTGAAACTGTAAAATACTGTGTAACAAGAGCCAGGTTTTGTGTTTTTGTACCTGTCTTTGAGCACTGATCCAGATGGGAAGGCTGCCGTTATCCCACCACTCGTTCACAAACTGCGTCTGGTAGTACGGCTTCTTCTCAGACGTGCTGGTGTTGAACCACATGTTGTGTATCACGCCATGATTCTCAATATATTTACCTGCAGAATAAATGACAATGGCAGTCTTGGGTAAGATTAGAGTACACATTCTTTCCATTTCTTGATATTTCTTTACACTGCGTTATGAGGATACAGTAAAATAATTAACACTGCGGTGGTGTGAGGAAGCCGTGTTAGTGTTACCACCCTGAGGATGATTATTTTCCTATGATAGCACATCCCAAAGTGTTTTGTTTCTTTTATGATGCATACAATTCCCAACAATTTTACAATTTTTTATTGATTAAAGAAAAACAGTCTGTGGTACAAGTCTCTATGAATGAGCTGTTACTATAGAAACGATAACGTATTAGAATGAGCTTAATATAAACCTGCAATTTGCATCTACAATACTGTCAGAGCAGAAGACATTAATCAACACCTTCTGACCAATCAGAAGCCAGAATTCAACAAGCCAGAAGTAGAAACGCATAATAGAGTTGGAATTATTAAACACTTTGAGCAAATTAAAAAGTGATGTATACGCTTTGTGGGAATTGTAATAGGTATCTTCTTTGTACTTACAACATCTGGTGCTATGTGTAACTCTCTAGTCTGTTTATTAGTGGAAAGATGTGGATTATTCTCAGCAATGCAATTCAATTCAATTTTATTTATATGGTTCTGTTAGCAGTAGACATTGTCACAGCCTCACTGAAAGATTTACAGAGATCCGGGTATAGATTTAGATCCCTACTGAACCAGCCAAAGGCAACAGTAGCAAGTAAAAGCTCTCCCAGATAACATGAGGAACAAACCTTAACTCAGGGAACCTGTCCTCTTTTGGGTGACACTGGATAGTGGGATTATAATAAATCATTACACAGTGTAGAAGAGTAAAGACAAAGAGTACTGAGTGTGGATGCTCAGTATGAGCAGATTGTGAATAAGAGGCATAGAATGAGCAACAGGACCGTCTTTATGATCACAGCAGCAGCTTTAGGGTACAAATATAAAGTTGGTTAGGGGTTGCCTAATAAAGTGGCCATAGAGGGATAACTGTGTCTTGATGAAGGATATGTCTTGATAAGATGAAAGCACTTTTACTGATAAGAGAGGTTGCATGTGTATGGTTTAGATAAGCATGTGAAGGACACAAACAGAGATAAGTGAATTTTAATGAGGTTACTGAAGGATGTGTGTGCTGTTACCTGTAAGTAGTGTGAAATGAGTAGGACTGGTCATGGTAAAGAAGGCCGGTGTCACGTAAGGCGCTTTCACCCCATCTACGGCCATTTGGTCCAGGTGAGGTGTGTCCACATCCCTGTCATAATCCCACCTGAAACAGCAGCAGTTTTTAACATAGTAGTAGTAGTATTAGTAGTAATCACAACTGTATTTACTTATTTATTTAAATAAGATCTAAAATAATGTGTCTATAGTGGATAAACTGCAGGCACAGAAAGTGGATATGTTGCAGGTTCACGACGAAAAATAATTGCAAACATATATATGATGCATTCAAAAACTGAATATGAATGCAAAATACAAGATTGTGTGTTCTGTTTATAGGAAATGGGATTAAAACCTTTTTTCACATGAGGTACTGAGCCATAATATTGATAAACATTTTATCATTATTAAAACAAAGTATAACATAAATGGTATCTTGTTGTGTTCATCAGTTGGAAAGTGACTAATACTTTAATTTTAGATCTAATTGCATGGACTCTGCCCCTTTGTTTGCAGTTTAATGTTAAAATGCCCCAAATTGCTTATTCCTTAAGGAAAACATGCAACATGAGACAAGAACACACAATACTCTAGAGACCTTGTTCGTAAATCAGTATGGTTTTTGTGGCCTTTATAAAGTGTTCACATGTTTTTACATATGGAAGCATTTAGTAAATCAGGTCTTCTATATATATCTATATAAACAATAGAGTTGGTAAGTAGGCCAATTTCACTTTTATTTCAGTTATACAAAGATAAAATCTCAACTAGGGGTCTACAGTTAACTGTAGCTTTAATTGTGGCTGGGGTGGTACCCTAAAGCGTGAACGTACTCTTATTGTGCACCTCTCACCTGGAATTGTGGATATAGTGTACCTTTAAAAATTCTTTAAGGCACTTAATTAGACCTTAATGGTCAGAGTAAAGATTGACACAAATTCATGAAAATTACAATAAGGGTTAATTAGACACTAAATGTGCCTGCACAACTGCTGTCACAGCTGTTCGTGGCATCTGTTGCACTTTATTATAGATCTTTCACATGGAAATGTGTATATAGTAAACTTTTAAAAATAATTTAAGTATAATTTATCATTTGAATTTTAAAGCTTTACTATTTAAAGTTTCACCACATGCAACTTACCAGCTAAAAGATACACGCTAATGATAAAAACATGTATCCTTAATGGTACCACCCCAGTGACAAGTAATGGTAGAGTTTTGTACCATTTATCTGTGAGACTGTGTTTGTAAATCATGTAAAATCATGTTAGTAACACTGGCATTAATCAAGTTTTATGGCAGTGTTAAATTTTAAATATTGATGGTAACGGATACCCAATTGTATCTGATTTTTATTTCAGAGTTATAGTATGCATATTAAAACATTCCTAGCACATTTTTTTCTTGTTACTCTCAGGTTGAAATAAGTGGGACATAATCTGTAAGACAAATATGATTTTTACTGAATGTCTGATAATTTAGTAAAAATAATACATTTTTGCTAACAATAAATAAATGAATTAATTAATGTTTAAAAACATCTATAGAAAAAGCAAATTGGAAAAATATTTGTATTATTATTATCTTATAATAATAAAACACTAAATGTCCAAAAAATTTATGTCTTACCTGAAGCCATCAAAGGAGACCAGCAGCACCTTGCTGCGATCTAAGCAGTTATTTTTGCTGAGAGGCATGGCCTGCAAAGAGCACGCAAACACACACAGACACACACACAAATTCCACATGACTGTATCTGTTCAGTCGTCTCTTACACACAGATCAGCTCTGTGACCAGCTTAGGGATGATCTTGACTTTTGTTGTTCAGATTTTTCCTCCTGAAATCCTGAGCAGCTTCTCTCAGTCTCTCCCTCTGTCAGGTCTGGGAAGTCATTCTCACTGCTGTTTTCTTTTTTTCAATCAGATCAATGGCCAAAGTTTGCTCTTATCTTAACTGATTGTATCTAATTGATTACGAAGCTGTTGACTCAGCAGGTTACAGAAATGAAGTTACGGTTCTGATTAACTATCTGCCATCTAATTTAATATCACCTCTTTGAATGATTTACAAAGATAAGCACTATTCTGTTTGTAAGTATTAGCAGTAAAAGGACTATGTAAGGAATTAAACATTATTTTAGGGAAAGAATAAACTTCAAGGTGGATGTTCCTTATTTTCCTATAACAGCATATTCCTTTGTGTTTTGAACCTGCAAAGCGTAAACTCTTCTTAGTCAGAGGTAAAGTTACAACTTTACCTGTGACTGTTAAAGTGCTGACACTGGAGACTCCTTCCATAAATGTTAAATAAACATCTCCTTACATGAAACAATGTTAACATGTTTTTAATCTGTTTGAGTCCCTGTGAACGAGCTGTTACTATAGAACAGATAACGTATCTAACGTATTTCTAACCCTAACCCGAGTGCATTTACATAAACCTGTGATTTGCAGCTGCACTACTGTCAGAGCTGCTGTTATAGAAAATTAATCAACACTTTCCACATAATCAGGATCTCCAGAATTTAACAGAGCTCAATCAGAATCCAGAATTTGGTAGGGCTGTGAGCAAAACCAATATAATCAATAATGAAGCTCTCATCTGTGTTCTTTATGAACAGTTCTGCAAAATTGTTACAAAAAGTCACCCACCCTGTCTTGGTTATTTGGCTGTTTTGCAGTGTAGCCTCATCAATCCTGATCACATTTGCTATTAGTCTGATGATAAGGCTTGTGTTTCTATCTCTCTCTTCACTTTGGCCTTGAAGAAAGTTCAAGGGAAACGTCTAAGATCAAAGAAACGTTCATCAGCTATCAGACTCGTATACTGCTGCTTCTCTGGTGTGTGATTTTGTGGCTCTGTGTGGCACGAAACCAAGTAATAAATATTTATTTATAGATATTTATTTATACTTCCACTTGAACCCTTTGATAGAGAAACACTGTTGTAGGGTTATATATAGACCCTTTAAGAGTTCTCTGAGAAGAATAACTGAAGATCCTTTAAAGATCCTTTAAGTTTTCTGAGAACTTGTGCTTCCCGAACCCCCAACCTAAAAAATTATTCAAATTACTGTAGTGTATGTGTATAAAAACAGGCCAAGTCATCTCATTTCCCCAGGGCTTTTATTTCCTATCATTTACTGGCAAATAAAAGAATACAAAATAAAATAAAAAATGATAATATACAATAAAGTTTTATAAACTACATGAAAATAAGAATCTTATGATGAAATTTCATTGAAATATATATATATTTTTTTAATTTCCATCTCATCCCTAACCTCCCCAGTGTAATGTCAGCCCCAGAGTATGAGTGTCAGTGGCGCCCTCTGCTGCCACATGTTCATTTTTCCACATTATTCACATAATTACATGTGGAGGACTTACCACATGTGAAAAATATGATTTTTTCCAGGAAGATTTACATCTCATGACCATGGTTTATCTTAGTTTGCCATCAGCAGATGTGCTGAACTTGATTAATGTCACACACACAAACAAACTAGAGGAAAGTACAATAAGATATGGTGCAAAGACACTGACATTAATTTCCAACTCTTTATCAATAGATAGATAGAATAGTTGTTTAAATTCATACACAGTTGATGTGTGTCGATATGGGTGTGGTGTATAATGTGATAGCTAGACTAAAATCTCCCACTGGGATCCTTGTAGGGGAGTGCTGGTATAGTTGTCAAAGTTTTTATTTGAGTTAAATTACTCAGTGATTAAATTAAATTACAGACATCATCATTTCCACCAGGGATTAGAAACAAGGGATATTAATTTTACATTTTCAGATCATCCTTCTAGATCATCTTGAATTGTGGACAGGAAATTAGAGCTTTTGGGAAAATGTGCAGGTTTATGCTAGACTTTTCTTGAAATCACACTGGAATGGGAAAAAACTAATGATATTAAACAATTAGGCATTTAAAAAAATGACCTGTTCAATGTAGAAGGATTTTGTTGATGTTTTTTGATTACATGCAATGAAATATTCCATCTGCTTTTGTTTTATTGGGTGGTAATTAGTGCTTGTGTCTTTTCTGTCTTTGAGAGCCTCTGAAGCAAGATTCTGTGAGGCTGTAGCAGGTGTTACAGGTTTACTGACCACATCCATGCTTTCCTACAATCTTACAAGAGCTAGGTGTACACAACTACACAGAAACAGTTCACAGCTTCATGCCTGCATTTAGAGAAAATAAACAACTCTTACAATCCCCTACTTTCTGCTGAAAAAAACGTGCAGGGATTTTTTGCATGGCGTTGGAGATTTTTTTTTTGTCTAGGACAAAAGTTTCATATTGAACAGTTCATAATTAACATTAACCATTAAGACCATGCAGTCTAATTGTGTATTCAGAGATTCTACATATATGGGCTAATGTCTGCGAGTGTAAAGTAAAAAAGATAAAATGACAATAAAGTACAATATGGCATATATTAATAATCTGGCTGAATAAATGAATGTTTCAGTTTTAGAGCTACAAACTAACACACCTTCAACATCATCACAGTCTCCTAGCTTCACTATGAAAAGCAGTGAGCTCAGACAGGTGTGTGTCATTAAACAGCCTCCTACTTCATCCTCTATATTTCCGGATTCCGTCCTCTATATTTCCGGAGATCTGCTTTTATCATTTTAATGCACAGTTTTCTCTTAGCCAGCTGTGGAGAGCTGAACCAAGCAGGACAAAAACTTTTCTACTCTTTTATAAAAAACTTTTATACTCTGTAAACCTTATTCAGCGTGTGTGTGTGTGAGCGGAAACTGGGTAAGTGTTACAGTTTCCGTTTTGTCACTCTTTCCTGGAAACAGAGCACGATTTCTTTGTCTTTCTTTCTATCCAAAAGTTAGTTTTTTCCTTGTAAAATAAGTTTAAAAGGAATTAATTTAGATAAATTCCCAAACTCAGTGGTTCTCTGGTGAGTTGTGTACATGTATTTGTACATGTATTTGGTCAGGAAATGAATTGGACGGTTTTTTGACCCGTGAAATGCTTTACTTTCGTTTTCTTACATCTGCTAAAAATATTTCTTTTATATAAAAAATTTCCGATGAAACTTTTGGAGAGTGCTGTCTCACCCTAAGACTCTGTAACAGCTGTACAGCTGTGAGCTTTAAAGCAGGTTAGTGTGTTAGATGTTATTGAACAGTGAAATGAAAAAAAAAAAAAAGCTGTGAGACCACGTTATGAAGCACACGTGAAATCAGTCCAATGGAGAAGTGAGACGTCACGAGCGGGGTGACGTGACCAACCAGGAAGCATAAAGCGCATCCGGCAAACACACGTTAGCTTCTGGTGAAGCGAGTGCCTGCAGGGATGCAGGGAGTATGGCAGAGAGATGCAGCATCTCGTTCCCTTCGGGGAACCATGGTTACATATGTAACCCAGAGACGTTCCCCTTCAGGAACTCAAGCTGTGTCAAAATGCTTTGGGAACGAGAATACCCACTGCGACATTATGAGCAAGTCCCTGTCTGTGTGTATCTGGCGAGCACATCAAGACGAGAGAACTCTAGACCCTGGGGTAGATGTCAGGTCGAAGTCGTAGAAATGGGGAGACGAAGAGGACCAGCCTGCCGCAGCACAAATGTCCCAAAGGGCCACGCCTACTGACAAGGCCTTGGAGGCCGCCATACCTTCTCTCACTCCCCTCACGGCTGTGAGAATCACTTCGATACGAGCAGGAGACAACTGTGCCTGCATCGTTGTCGAATCCCACACCACACTCACATAAGTGGTCCTCTGTAGTGGATAAAGCACACTTTACGTTTAGCCGTAACCCCAGCTCTTTCATGTGGGCGAGGACGACGTCTCGATGCCGAGCCACCATCTGCTCTGACTGAGCTAGAATCAACCAATCATTGATGTAATTCAGTATGCGGATCCCCTTAAGGCACAAAGGAGCCAGGGCAGCATCCACACACTTGGTGAAAGTGTGGGGTGAGAGTGACAGCCTGCTTCCTGGAAGGGAGGAGGACAAAAGGCTTGCAGTACCACGGGGCCTGGAGAAGAAGTGGGCACTTTAGGGACACACCCGGGTCTCGGGTAAAGGAATGCCCCAACCATGCCCGGGGCCCTATCCTCCTGAGAGAGGATATAGCAAGCAAGACGATAGTCCTCAGCATGAGGAGCTTATCAGAACTATCTTCATTGGGTTCAAAGGGGGCATTGCACAAAGCCTCCAGAACCACCGCCAGGTCCCATGAGGACCCCTTGGTGCACTGTACTGGCCTCAGCCTCCGGGTGCCATGGAGGAAATGTGTAACGAATGGGTGTCTTCCCAATGACTGACCACCTAGAAGGGCGTGGCAAGCAGCTAAGGCCACCATGCACACCTTCAGAGAGGAGGGAGATAACCCTGCAGAGAAACACTCCTGCAGAAACTCCAGAACTGTACCAACTGGGCAGTTGACTGGGTCTTGCATTCGCTGTCCGCACCAAGAAGTGAAAAGTTTCCACTTCAAGGTGTACAGTTTCCTCATGGCGGGAGCTCTGGACTGGAGTATGGTCTTAACAACCTCAGTTGAGAGACAGGATGCTAGGAGCTGTGCCCCCTCAGGGGCCACGCCCACAGCTTCCATAACTCCGGGCAGGGGTGAAGGACTCCGTCTGAGAGAGGAGGTCTCTCTTGCTCGGAATCTGCAGTGGAGAGCCGTCGAGGAAAGATACAAGATCCGAGAATCATATTCGGGCCGGCCAGAACGGGGCTACTAGCAGAAGCCGGACCCTGTCCAGGCGTACTCTCTCCAGAACTCCCGGGAGCAGAACAATCAGGGGAAAGCATACAGACGAAGCCTCGGCCACGTCTGCACCATGGCATCCAGCCCAAGGGGAGCTCGATGCATGAGGGATTACCAGAGTGGACAGTGTGTCGTTTCCTGCGACGCAAATAGATCCACTTCCTCCTCCCTCCAGAGGAGCCCCACCACCTCGAAGTGGAGCCTCCATTCCCCGGGCCCAGGATGTCTGCTCCCTGATTGAGGTGCCCAGGGATGTATACCACTCTGAGTGAGAGGAGCTTTCCCTGAGCGCACAGGAGGATCTGGTGTGTCAGCCTGTATAAGGGCCACGAGCACAGATTCCCCTGTCAGTTCATATAGGAGACCACCGATGTGTTGTCTGTGCAGACAAGCACATGATGTCCCCTTAGGTCTGGAAGGAAGTGTTTTAGAGCTCAAAACACGGCCAGCATCTCCAGGCAGTATATGTGCCACGTGAGATGATGGCCTTCCCATAGACCCTGGGCAGAGCGGCCACTCATGATCACTCCCCAGCCCGCGACGCTCTCTTCCCGGGTCTGGCGATATGAGGAGCCAGACGGCCTGGGCTGTTCCCGCTCAGCAGCCCCAAAGACCTGGGAACGGCGAGGGAGGAAGTGCTGGAATGCCACCGCCTGCCTCTTCGCCCAGGCAGACATGCACCGGCCTGACCTGCTGCTGTATAAGCTTTGCCAACCAGGCCGGACGTCAGTCTTACTGGCCTGGTGGGAAGCCTTGGGGCCTTCAGGGACGATGCTGAAGACGGGGCGAGATAGCATATCCGTTCTCATTCAGCCCTGTAATGTTTGAGTAATTCGAAACTGTAGGGCTGAAGAGTCGGAATGAATACGGTTTCTCCCACGATCTCGCACTTTGTCGTGGAGATCGGGGAAAAACAGAAGGCCCCGTCATGAAGGCTGTGATCTAGCTCCTAGGAAGCTCTCGTCCAGCTTGCTTTTGGAACGAGCATCCTGCTTCTCGGCCGGCCAAATGATATTGAGCTTGGCTACAGCGCGAGTCACAACCTCCACGAGCTCCTCATACGCGAGGGACTGTGGTGGCGAGCCCACAGTCTCCTCCGTGTTGACGCTCATCACATCAGCCTCTTTGGAGGAAGACAGATGAAACGCCTTTTTTTTTTTTTATTTAGCGGGTGAGGACCGAGATAAGGACGAGCCCGTGTCGGATCCCTCCGCTAAATCCACTTGCGATCCCCACGATAACAGTCTCCGCTGTGCCTCGGCAACAGCGGGACCGGACCCAGCAGTATCGCGGGAGCAATGTTAGCAATGAGCAATTTTTATCAATTTATGACAAGTTCTAATACATTATTGTTTCTCTAGTAACAGCTCATTCCCAAGGACTTGAATGGTGGATGCTATACATAATATAAGGTTAATAAATTTGTTGTTTAAAAAAAGGTATAATTGGTGAAGTTATGAGACATTCATTTAATGATTATGGGAGGAGTCTTTGTAAAATTCAGCAGGTTTTCCTAAAAGGAGGTTAATTCCTGTTATGGATATTATAGGAACTTTTCAGTTGTACCTCCACCAACCTCTCTTTTTTATTTTTCACTTTAAGTTGATAAGCAGCTTGTCATGTTGCTGAGTAACTGGAAAGTGCAAACTCTTCTGTCCTAAAAACTCAAGTCTTGTGTACGTTCCATAATAAACAGTACAATAAACAGTTAGTCATTCACAAATCACTGTGGTATAAGAGGAATATACAATACCAACTGAAAAACGACTCAAAATACTTCAATACTTTTATCGTATAATGTATTTGTTAATTTCACTGGGCCTCATTCATCAAACTTTTAATAAAAGTTGTGTATAAATGTTTGTGAAAGCCAAACCAAACAAAAATTTTCTTCCAGATGTACACAGTTTTCTCTTTACTCATGTGCATATGTTGATCACTCATAAAGTGCAAAGCACGTGCTTGACCCAGCTCAATTACATTTAGTGATGCCCCAAGACTCCATAAAAGGTCAAGTGCACAGGCAGCTGGGAGCATGAAATGAAAGATCAGGATAAAGGCTGCAAGGCAGAAGTGGAAATTATTCTGACTCAATTATGCCAATAAAAATATTTAACAATGTATACTATTAATAACAATAAGCGAGTGCTAAACCTTTCATCAGTTGAGGTGTTTGTTTAGGGCTTATGGCTCTGTGCAGACAGACCGGCTCATCCTCCATTTCTACACCACCATTTCTTTTGTTATATTGGAATGATTAGTTTTATTTGTCTTAAATGATGGGTTTGTGTTGGCTCCCTTTCTTTATTTTTTTATATTCTTTAATTAATGCCAATAATATAAATGTCTGGTTTTCACAAAATGTTCTAGATGATACTCTTTGTCCCTGACCTAGTGTGATGTGAATAGACTGTTTAAACGACTGAACCCCTGCAAAGCCGTGGGCCCGGACGCTGTCTCCCCCTCCACCCTGAAGCACTGTGCCAATCAGCTGTCTCCGGTGTTCACTAACATTTTTAACACCTCACTGGAGACCTGCCATGTGCCAGCCTGCTTTAAAACTTCACAGATTA
This sequence comes from Pangasianodon hypophthalmus, assembly GCF_027358585.1. Lineage (NCBI taxonomy): Eukaryota > Metazoa > Chordata > Actinopteri > Siluriformes > Pangasiidae > Pangasianodon > Pangasianodon hypophthalmus. The sequence goes on from NC_069738.1 coordinate 2,682,920, forward strand.
TTCCAGTCCCTAAAAAGGTGAGGATCACAGGACTTAATGATTACAGACCCATTGCCCTGACTTCTGTGGTCATGAAGTCTTTTGAGCGCCTCGTCTTGTCCCACCTCAAGGACATTACAGACCCTCTTCTGAATCCCATGCAGTTTGCCTACAGAGCCAACAAATCTGTAGACGACACTGTAAACATGGCCCTCCACTTCATCCTCCAGCATCTGGACTCCCCAGGATCCTATGCCAGGTTACTGTTTGTGGACTTCAGCTCTGCCTTCAACACTATCGTTCCCATCTCTGCTCTGAGACAAGCTCTCTAAGCTGAACGTGCCGGACTCATTGTGCAGGTGGATCACAGACTTTCTGACAGACAGACGGCAGTTTGTGAGGCTGGGGAAGCATGTCTCGGACTCCCGGATCATCAGCACTGGATCCCCCCAAGGCTGTGTCCTCTCTTCTCTGTTATTCTCCCTGTATACCAACAGCTGCACTTCTAGTCACCAGTCTGTTAAACTTCTGAAGTTCGCAGATGACACCACCCTCATCGGCCACATCTCTGATGGAGATGAGTCGGCCTACAGAAGGGAGATGGACCGTCTGGTGTCATGGTGCAGCATGAACAACCTGGAGCTCAACGCTCTCAAGACAGCGGAGATGATAGTGGATTTCAGGAAGGACCCAAGCCCCCCACCCACCCGTCATCCTCCGTGACACTCTGGTGACCTCTGTTGAGTCCTTCCGCTTCCTGGGTACCACCATCACCCAGGAGCTTAAGCGGGAGCAGAACATCAGTTCCCTTACCAAGAAGGCTCAGCAGAGGCTGTACTTCTTGCGGCAGCTGAAGAAGTTCCACCTCCCCGTGAAGATGATGGTCAACTTCTACACTGCCATCATCGAATCTATTCTCACTTCCTTCATCACAGTCTGGTTTGCTGCTGCCACGGCCAGGGACAAGGCCAAGCTGCAGCACGTCATTCACTCCGCTGAGAAGGTGATCGGCTGCAGCCTTCCATCACTCCAGGACTTGTACGTCTCGAGGACCCGGAGACGTGCAGCCAGGATTGCAGCCGACCCCTCTCACCCCGGACATGTACTCTTCCAGCCACTCCCCTCTGGCAAGAGGGTCCAGTCCATCAGGACCAGGACCTCATGCCACAAGAACAGCTTCTTCCCCGCTGCAGTCAGCCTGCTGAACAGTGCCCCAATTCCCCTCAGGTGACCCCCCCCCAACCTACTGACAGTCACTCTCCCCTCTAAATTGTTTCTGATTCTGATTTACATTAATTAGTCTACTTTAGTCAGTAAATTTGCACACACTCAGGAGCAAGATACAAACATTTCCGAGTTTACAGGATTTTCATGAATACCAAATTTCATGTGTAAACACTCATATGAACGATTTACACACAAATCCGTTCATATCCAACTTCATTAATGCTGAATAATTAATATTTTCTGAAAGCACAATAAAGCCTTTAATTGTTGTAATTATTCTTATGAATAAGAAAAACAAACAGAAACCTTTTCCCGAATTTGATCTCAGATTTAAAAATAGAAAATTGAGTAATGCAAAAGTAAATGGACCCTTTATAAACACATTACTGAGGCAACTTATTTCATTCCTATGTTGAAAAACACACAAAGAGGAATACTTGTGTATTTGAACATGTGAAATCTGTAACTAATTTGTAAAAATTCATTATATGTTTTTTCTATATCTTGCATTTGTTGTGCTTTTTAAAGCATTCTTGCCATTACTAAAACAAATCCCCCGCAATCTTTTGCTGAAATCTTTTAGGTGTTGACTATTTACATGTGAAGGAAAAGTTTATATCATATCTTAAAGAAGCATGGCTTACCCTTTTATTAAGACTGCCTGAAAAATAAGCAATTTGTGAAAATGCATAACAAGTATTTGTTATATTTTGTATTGTATCAGAATAGGGTTAGGAGGGAAGGATTGGGAGATTTTGTAAATCTTATCATCAAAGAAGATGGTGAAGCCATCAGCACTAAGAGAAAGGTGGAAAAAGGAGATGGCAGGTTGAGAAGTGAAGAGAAAAATATGGAGCTTGCCTATATCAGAGAGGAGATAATTCCTGCCTTCCTTTGTAGAACGATGTCTTATCAGCTGTCATGTCAACTTTGACAGAGGATAGTGGTATGAGAGGAGATCAGCATCAATTTGTGATTTCTTCCACTTTTTCTCAGCTGGTCTTAACTGTCTCTGATTACTGCTTAACAGATTTGACAACCAAGGAGCAGGGTGTGAAGGCTTCCTAGGTTTGGAGGAGACAGGACAGAAGAGGTCAATGGATGAAGAAAGTGAAAAGACGAAAGTAATGGTGGCTCATTTAAGCAGTAAAGGAAAAGGAGTCAGGGTGTGAAAGGGTTGGTAGGATCCTGGAAGAGGGAGGAAGGAGAGACTGAATAGAGATTGTGGCAAGCAGGAGAGCAGTATGAAGAGTGTGTTTCTGCCAGGCCAGGGAGAGTGACAGTGAAGAATACAAAGTGATAGTCAGATGCTGTGGGGTCCTTACCCATTGAAGGATTACATTTTTGGGGGAGACCCTTCGTTGGGTAAGTTTGTTTTCCTTGTTTTGGCAGTTGTGGCATTAGTGTGCTGATTGCATGCATCAGGAATTTGCTGATTCGAGAGGCTGACCAGATTTTCCCATGCCACACGGCTACCTTTGAAGTGCGCACAAGGGTTGTTGCTGTCTTGCTTCATTATTGCTTTATTTGAGTTTGGTTTCATTCAGGTGTATTTGTTGTTGTTTAGTATTCGACTCGGGGGAGACTCTTAATTTTTGCTCTGTGGCCTGAGTTTCTGATCAATGGCCTGCATTGCTACCATGCAGTTGGAGTTGTCAAGTATGCGGCTAATTGAAAACAACTCTGTATGTTTAGTGGTGATTGCTTACTCCATTTCTTTGCTTGGTTTTGTGTGTGTTTTTTTTTAGTTTTTGGTGTCTGGAGTTGTTTATTTCATATGTTAAATGGTATTTTTCTGTTTTTGTTTTTTTTGGTATTATTGAACAATATCAGTAGGTTTTGTCAATTTATTTACTGAGTGTTTGGTTTATTTCAGTAGCTGGGGATCCATGGCAGAATGGCCTTACCTCCCCTCTGTTGGTGGTGGAGTGTTTCCTCACCGTGTGCTGTGATTAGCACCCTATTTTGAGTGTGTAAAGTGTGGTACATGAGTGCATGGTTTTGTGTGTGTGTGTGTGTGTGTGTGTGTGTGTGTGTGTGTGAGGGGAGTATGATACTTACAGATATTTCTTCTTGCATCTATCTCTTCTGCTGGTAAGCCTCAGCCCTGTGTTTTGTTGACCCTTGGTTTAAATAAATACCTATTTTCTCTTTTTTTTTATTTTAGTGTTTTGTGACTGAGAGACAGCTGTGGCATGTGCATTTATTCTTTGATGACCTGTGATTAGATTTTAGTGTGTTTGGGCCTTGAAATATTTAAAGAAAGTGTAAAATAAAAAATAAAGTGTCTCTATTTTTATACTCTTTTGCCCTCATTGCAGAAATGAATCGGTGTGACCTAGGGCTAGTTTGTGCTCTATCAACTATTTCCCCAGGTGGAATTCCCAGGGTGGTGTAGTCTATCATTCCCTGAAATTTTAAGGTCAGTATTTATATAGTACCATCCTCCCCGGTATCGCCACAATCTGGCGTAGTCAGCAGGATCCTGCTGGTTTAGAGCAGAGACGTGGGTAATTAATTTTTTTCTTTTTATTGTATTTATTATCTTTATGAACTATATTGATAAATTGTGTTGGGAGATTTCTGTTTGTTTTTGTTGACAGAAGCAAGGCAGTGGTGACCCTCCAGTGTTGTAGGTGAGGTGATTTGTCTGGTTCCTGTGGATATCCTGGCCTTCCTTTTATTTATTTCACTTTTAGTGGTAAATGGTTGAGCGGTCTGTAGAAATAGAAGATGAATTGCATGAATTGAGAGAGCTGATAGTTCAAATAAAAGCAGATAATGAAAGGTTACGGCAGGAACGGGTTCCGGTTGCACAGCCTGGTCCAAATATTGAGTTATCTGGTGTTCCTGCCCCCCTATCTGTAAACTCTCCACTGGTTGGCACCAGTACATCCACAACTGACCAATTTGTTTTTATTCATAAGGACAGAAAGTGTCCATTAATATGTTAGTGGAGGAGGCTCAGGCCTGTATGCAAGCTTGTCATCTTTTCACCACTGACCCAGCATTTTTTTTTGTTTGATCATCTCGAGGGTGAGGCGATCAGGAGATCAAATATTGTTCGGGTGAAGAACGGTGGGACCCAGATAAAATATTGGTGCCTTGCGTGAATTCTGTGGTTGTACGCAATTGTATGTAGCTTTACAGGAGTCTTTTTCTCCAGGTGACAGCAGGATGGGGATACTTTACTTAGTTGAGTGCAGGTGAGGTCATCTCCGAGGTTGGTGCAGCAGTCTCTGTGTAGCGGCATGCTGAGGAGACAGAGGGTTAGTAGCGGCAGCTTTTAGAGAGCCCCAAGCGCAGCAGGGGGTAGAAGGGGACCGTCTTCCCCACTGATGTCGCCTTCTGAAAGCAGAGAGAGAGAAACAACCATTAGTGCAGGCTCCCTGGAGGGGGGTCCCTGGAGGACTAGTGATTAGGCCTTGGCGCTCTCATCCCTGGCCAGGGAACCAACCCCAGCCATTGGGGTTGCATAGACTCCCAGTGCCGGTCCAAAGCCAGGATAAAATCGGGGAGTGTTGCATCAGGAAGGGCATCTAGCATAAAAAAAACTGTGCCAAATCAAATATGCTGACCAGTGATACAATGTGGTGACCCCTAACAGGAGCAGTGGAAAGAAGAAGAACAACAACATAGTATTTTTTAAAAGCAATCTTCGATTTCTTTGTATGTGCCTAAGATTTTTGCACGTTACTACGTGTTATCCATCTGTTGACCTTACAGTATTCCATGACAGGGAGCCTGCTGAGCATTCCTTACTATGTCCTTTATTTAGCAGTTTGCCCTAGTGTGAGTGTGGTGACCATCTCTGAACACCTTTCCATTCAGTCCTAAGGTGTGTTCCTCATGACATTGTGACAGAGCTTATTCAGGTGACTCTTGCTGTCCCTTTGAACAAAGTAAACACTAAAGTCTACCATTTAAATTCCATTAATGACCAAGGATTGTAACCCAAGAGGTCCATTAATAAAGTACTTGTAACAAATAGTCTGACTGGGGAAGAGTAGAAATGTGAAGATAGTAGATATTATTTGTTTACTTTTGCAAAGTTCTGTAAACTGAATTCAAGAACACTTCAGGAATAGGCTGGATGTTGTCAAATGTTGTTGCGTATTTTAATGGATTGTCTTAGTTAACCAAACTTATTAGACTAACAATATATATTTACATGAATTCAGAATTATGTTAATGAATGAAATACTGTACATTTACTAATAGGTGTATTTCTTGTCATTTCAGTGATGGAGGAGTTCATGAATTTGAAGAACTGACGGCATCAATATGGCTTCTTCAAATCAGCCTGCAAGACAGTATGTCAGAGATGCTCGTGAAAACCTGGTTGGACGGCTACAAAACCTGCCTCTTATTGTTGAAAAACTTCACCAAGAGAATGTTTTCAATGGCAATGAAGTTAGTGAAATTGAGGCAGAACCAGAAAAGTACAATAAAACCAGGAAGATACTGGACTGGGTCTTCAACAAGGGTGAGGAGGCCTGTTATAAATTTCTCAGAATACTGGATCGTGAGAGGAAATCGGTTTTGCCAAAAACTCCTGAACTACATACATGGATTTGCTTGTTCTCCTTTAGAGATGAGGCTGAAGATCATTATATTCAAGGTAAGAATGCTTGAGATATGCACATGAATGACTAATAATAAATTTACTCTGTGTACACAATGCACATGATAAAAGAAGTATCTTAAATATTGTGGTAAAGGTTAAATCTGCAATCTCACTAAAAGACACTAAACTGTATAAATACTGTGAGTTATTCCCACCAATAATGTTTTCATTTTACCTGTTATTTTAGGACCTGTCTCATGTCATCAGCTGCAGAAGGATTTGAAGACAAGAACAAAAGAAAATCATGGTCAACAGTGGAAGCAAAGCCTGCAGTTCTATGGAGGAAAAGTACAAAAAAACTTCACCTTTATTCCTCTGGTGTTGGATACAGACACAGAAAAGAATACACCCCATAACAAAATCATGCTCAAGAGAAAGAAATCTAAAAAGTCCCGTTCAAAAAAGATGAAGGCCTACATACCAAGAGACACACGGGGAAAATCCCCTGAAGATTTGCTTAATAGCAGGGAGAAGAGTATCCTCATAGTAGGAAAACCTGGAATTGGGAAGACAGCAGTTGTTCAACAAATGTTGCATCACTGGGCAGAGAGACATGACAGAAACCTTGATTTTGTGTTTTACTTTGATGAAAGCACACTGCCAAATACCTCAACTATAGTTAGCTTAGAAAATCTTCTGCTTAGCACATTTTTAATGTCAAATCCACAGCTTAAAGAAAGTGTTGAAGAAATTTCACAATACCTTCAAGAATATTCTGAAAGAGTCACCATTGTTTTTGATGGAATCAGAGATTTGAGGGACAACAAGATTTTGCTGGGGATCATGAAACATGAACTTCTGCCTGAAGCAACGATTGTTGCAACATGTAGGCCTGAAGTAGAGGATGAGTTCTCTGACTGGCCAACATGCAGAGTCTACGTTCAAGGTTTCAGTGAAGAGTCAATTTATGATTTTTTTAGGAAAATATCAGATAATAATCCAGACTTGGTAGACAGTGTGATAAACAATCCTGCACTCTTCAGTCTCTGCCATGTCCCTATGTTTGCTTTTATGGTGGCAGCCTGCATTGCATACTACACTTCTGAAGAAGCACAGAAGCCATGCACAGCTAGTGAGCTGTATGTGCGAATTTTTCGTCACTGTCTACAGAGACATGGAAATAAGAAATTGCCGGAATTAGATGGACACATTAAAAACTGCAGAGACACGGTGTTATCTTTAGCAGAGAGTGCTTTCAGTGCAACCAAGTTAAAAACGAATAACCTGGAGTTTGATTATGATGAGAAAGGCATTACTGGTGCTTTCTTGAAGTCAGTCTCAGATGTGTCACCAGCATTTGCCAGGACATTTTGTGCATTTCTTCACAACACAATGCAGGAATTTTTTTCTGCTCTCTGGCTTTTAGAAAAAACAGAAATACTTGATGATGTACTCCATCTGTGCCAGAATGAAGACAGTAATCACATGAAGCATGTAATTCCTTTTCTCTGTGGACTTCAATCACAAACCAACGTTCGTCTTCTGAAGTGTCTCTTTCCATTGAACAACGTCAAGAAAAACATTGATGGTTTCTTTGAGAAGGTCTTAAACACTTTCCTCTGTGGTCAACCAGATGATGAAAATGTTGCCTTCATATGTCAGTGTCTGTATGAATTTCAGTTACCTGAAAGCTGCTGCTCATTTCTAGAGAGAATAAACTATCATCTAGATTTGAGTGAGGAACGTCTCGACCCTTACACATGCTGTGCTGTGTCCTATGTAATCAGCCAATCCAGAAACAAACAGGTTCATCTTGATTTGGAGAACAGTGCTGTGTCTCTCTCAGGGCTGAAGACAATTCTCAAACATTCACAATATCTAAGGTATTAATAATTCAATATACTGTATATAATGTATGTAACTGTATATTAAATGAAAATGATATAATTTACTCACAGATGGTGTTTTTTTTGTCCCTCAGTGATTTATCAACAACACTCTGTCAGGTGTGGACAGTTTCCTTGAAACATGAGCAGTTGGATTATTTGATACAGCTCCTGCAATTACTGGGGCATGAGCTCCACCTTCTGATGAGCAGTGATACAGGCGTGCTTGAGCAAGCTGTAAAAATCATAACCCGAAGTGCAGAACAAATAAATCTCTATCTACACTGTGATAAAGACCCACACCAGCTCACAAATGATCCTTACAACACAGTGTTCTCGTGGCTGCCACACAGCGGCTCTCTCAAGTAAGTAACTCAAGCAACAGATATGTACTAAACCTAATTCCCAAAATGTATTTATGTCCAGGAGCTGCAGGAACATCTAGCAAGTACTGGTCACTCCCTGCATATGGTAACAATATCTCATATTCTTCACACGTCTGGGCTGAGGGCTAGGGTGGCTAGACGGACCTTTCTCAAAAAAAAAAGAAAAAAAAAACAGACCATGTGGCCAAGTGTTTTATTGTCTGATGAAATCAAGATTATACTTTTTGGCCAAAAAAATTCCTAAAGGTATGTTTTGGACAGCATATCACTGAAATAAACGTGGAGTGAAATATGAATAGCTCCAAAAACCAGTCAATTTTGGAACAAAATCTTCAGGCTTCTGCTAGAAATCTGAAGATGAAGAGAAATGTCACGTTTCAGCACAACAATGACCCAAAACATGAGAGAAATTTTTTTAATATTTGCTAGACCATTGCCTTTAAACCCAAAATGCAGAGGTAGAAAATGCAGACTGTAGAAGGAAGCAGCTTTTTTTCTTTGCAGTTAAATGTATTATGATCAGGATAGTTGTTGCTGAAGATGAATGATAAAAAAAAAAAAAAGACCATTTAAAATGCAAAATTTAATAGGGATCTAGTTCAGGGGTGTTGAACATACAGCCAATGGGCTGGAACCGGACTGATAAAGGTTTTAATCCAGCCCACCCGATGAATTTAGAATCCGTGTTCTATATTATAATCACCTTGTGAACCATAATTAAATCGAAAAAACTCTTTTAGTCTTTTTTTTTATTCTATTTTATTCCACTATGACTGGCAGTCTTCAACTGGTAAATTGCAATCCAGATGAAAACCTGGAAATATTTCGGCAGACTGAACAGAGTACTTGAAAAAGTACCGTAGCACCAAACGCATAAAACAACAGCCCGTACTTTCATTTTGTGGCTACTCAATCTGCGTCCGCTGCCCGATTTGTGCCACGCATGCGTGGCGCAAATCGAACAATGGATGCAGCTCTGGTAGCGATGCTGCTGCCTGGTCTGTACCATGGATGCACAAAAATGTCACATGTTATGAACCTTAGTTTAGCTCATACATTAGAACAGATTGGTTATGATACTATACATTTCAGTTATATTTCAGTTATAAGATATAAAAACGAAAACTTGCAATACAAACTTTTATAATAAGATTAAAAGCATAAGGTCTGTTATTCTGAAGTGACTAGTATCTTGCTGCAGTCACAAACATTTTTTTGCTGAACAACCTCACTAATACTCCTGAGATACTCCAATGAGTTTAATCAAACTCTGATTAATATTGTTTAAATCAGAGTAATACTGTTCACAATACATCTGAAATGTAAACAATAAAATGAGGAACAATAAAGTGCAAACAGTAAAAATTTCCTTCATCACATCCAGAACCTTCCATCTTCTATAGACGAGCTGGTGGTCTGAAACTGCTTTCTGAAAGTGTAGTCTGTTATAAACCTTAAAACAGCTCGCCACAGAATCGGATGAAAAACGCTGTGTATAAATCTCAGTGTAAACTGATTCACTGTGTTAGTTTCTCAGACCGGTGTCTTCAGTAAACATTTCTCCTCTATGATAAAACTCTCACATTTAATAGCGAGTTTCCCCTGTGCTTCTTGTTTGCATCACACACTGCGATATGATCATGATACTGTATAATGGATTTATTTACAGAAATCTACAGTCATGGTATTGTGTTAATATAAATATATTATATAAAGTGTGAAGCTTCATAACGGCTGTAGTTCATTATAATATCCAGTTTAATCCTGCAGGATCACACACTTTACTTTCTCTTTCTTCTAACAGACTCCCAATAAACACACAGTGTAGTGATGTAAACCACAGCAACTCAATAACAATAAACACTAGAGCGTCGTCTTCAGTGACTGATAGACTTGTGAATTTAAACACGGTACACTGAAGTGCTTCAATATAAGATATATTCAATATAATGCTGCTGAATACAGACGAGTGAAACACTTCAGAAACAGTTTCAGTTTATAATTAACTGCACGAGGTTTATTTTTCCCCAGCACTTTTCAAGACAAAGTTATGTAAATGTTATCTTTTATAATACTTTTATTCGTACAGTGAAACACAGAACTCACATTGTTTTTGGCCCTTCTTTGCTGTCTAATTCAGCAGATTCTGGTGTTGTTCATGTGACAGCGCCTGCTAGAGGACACGGTCATGTTACATGCAAGTATAAATACTTCACCCTGTGCAAGGACGTACATGTAGAGATGTGCACGCAGAAGTATAAATCAGTCCAGAGGATGTCACACACAGCAGAATACAAAACTAATGCAAGCTTTCAAACCTAAATCAGCATAAAGACATCATAGACAAAGTCTCACACCATATGACAAAAGGTCTGTGAGATAACATGGTAGAAGGACTTAGCTAAAGTCTCAGCAGTGTGATTGTTTTTTCTTCTTTTGGCTGTTAGTTCCCTCGTCTTTTTGGCAAAAAAGATGTTCCAGTAATAAAAAAGGGAGAGGCAGTTTATTTTTTTATTGATTTTTTTTATTCTGTGTCACTTGTGTAAAGAGAAAGTGGCCACAGTGTGAAGGATAAGCTGACTGAGCACTCATCTGCTATGTTTACAGCTCACTTTACGTTCATTCATCACTTCATCCATAAAATATCTTGCCCATGAGATAAACAGTGCTGTCTGCTCTGATGCCTTCTGTGTGAAGAACTTTTTTGTGGACTTTAAAGAGACAATACTGTTCATTATTTGATCATATCATACTTACTTATTTATTTAATATTTGCCTGAAATGACATTCCATCATTTATTTGAGTGTATTTCGAGCCCAAAACATGAATCTCAGCATGACATATTGTGGTTGCATAACACTGTCAGACAGAGGCACTGGACTTAATACTGCTCCTCACTCAAGCTGATATCACACAGGAAACATGTGCTTAAGTTCATAAACATTCATAATCATAATGTCCTTAAAGTGAACAAAGGTGGAAGAATGTGGGGGGAAAAAGTTCATAATCATATCTAACTGATACACACCTCTCTTTTATTCAAACTGCACACAGCAGGCGTTACTGTACCATAAATTGAGGTTTAACGTGCAAGTTTCTGCAGTTTCCTCAGACTTGCTTTAGTGCTCTGTGCACCACGTCTGCTAAAAGCCCTGTTTTACTTATGTTAATTATTTATTATTATTGTTAAATCCCGTCACAATCGCATCTATTCAATAAAACTCTGAAGTGTGAACTACATGCAGGTGATGTTAATAATCTGAAAGACACACTGAGAAAATCAGCTTAAGTCCACGTGTAACCTGTCTCTGAATCCACTTCACTTTCAGACTTCTGTCAGTGACTCTGTTTACAGCCCAGTATGAAGATTCTCACAGTATATAATATTTATGCAGTAACTGTACAGAGATGATTGTCTAATATCGTTGAGTAAATATCTGTGTTTCCTTCAATATCAGGAAGAAAACACGTGATAGAGCATAAACGTTACTACTAGCCAAGTACTGTAGCGTTTCTTTTAGTGTCCCTAAGACACTCTCTGTGTTCTAGCAACAGCTCCTTAATATTTTTACTCAACGAGAAACAGAAACTTTAGTGACTCGTCCACAGTTACAGTTTCTAACATATCAGAGGCTTTAAGATAGAGACTACAAACCACTTGTGTACGTCTCTCTGCACATCTGCCAAATGCCATAAATGTAAATGTTTAAGAAAAAAAACAGGTCTCCAGGAGAGAGAGTGTGTGTGTGTGTGTGTGTGTGTGTGTGTGTGTGTGTGTGTGGTGTTCTCTATGTTGTGTACTGTAATAATGTGAATCTTTCACTTTTCTCGAGGTTTGACTCTAAAGAGGGAGACAAAGAACAAGAAAAGAGATGGAGAACATTTAAACTGGATTTGTGTCTGCAAGCAGTTCTACACCAACCACAAAACATCCAGCAAACAGTGCAGAAAGTGATCCCTTATAATTATAAAGAAGAGAGTGATTTCCTGCTGGATCTGTGCTCACGTGTGAAGCAGTATGAGAGTGACACAGGCAGAAGTGTCCTTCCAGCATTGCTGCCAGTTTACCAGTCAGTTCCTGAAGTCTGGTCCATAAAGCTCTCAGAGAGAAAAGCCTCCCTCCTCCTAGAAGTGCTGAAACTCCAAACAGAGAAGAAACCAGTGGAGCTGAGAGACTGCTCAGATGAAGAGAGTGAAGTGAGGAGTTTCCTTCAGTGTCTGCCCTACATCTCACAGCTCTGGTTTAAAGAGTAAGTTTTTACAGTTTTCTCAGACTTGCTTTAGTGCTCTGTGCTCCACAGCTGATAAAAGCACTGTTTTTGTTTTGAAGTGAAATATTCCTGCAGATAAATATCACCATTTTTAGAATAAAATATCTGGTTCTGAAAAGGAACAAAATGAATTTGAGCTTAATCTTTTATGTCGTCAGTCCTGAAATGTTAACAATCAGTTCAAAGCCTGACTTCATTCTATTTACTGTTAACTTGTTTCTTCTAATAAAATTTTGAAATCTAGTATTTTTTCTACTGGAATCTAATAATTCCTGAAGTGTTGTGATACAGTGCAGCTTGTTATAGTATGCAAAGTGGACGAAGGGAATGCAAAAAGAAAAAAACATCTACACATTGATTCATGGTTATTAAGTAGGGGTGTAACGATATTTGATTTGTTTCATGATACTGGATTCATGATTGGGTTCAATTCGATTCTCAGAATATTTTGAACAAAATTTGAATGAAGAAAAATTCTGTCTGAAAAGATTCCTATTACAAGAAAGCAAATATAAGATTATTGAATTATTGTAAGATTATTCAATCTGTTTCTAGACATATTAAAAACTGAAATTAATTAATTTTTATTTTTTCACTCGCAGTAGTTAACTGCACCGTAATCCATTGTGCACACTTTCTAAACACTGTGCGCTTTATTTAATTACTTTATTAATAAACTTTATATATAATACCTTTGTAATCAGACCTGGCAGATTGCTACAGACCAAACAGGCTTAATAATGAAGAGAGCTCGAGAGCAAACGAGACTCAGCAATCCGAGATCTTTTCTTCTTTTGGCCGCTTTACATCCAGTGTGACATGTTAGCGTTCTCATCATCACCGTTTGGTAAAAAAACAAATTTCAGTAATCAGTCAATGGGAGAGATTGCTCAGCTTGGCTAAGAGGGGGCGTGGCTGAGAGGGGTGTGGATTTCAGTAGGGATTCGGTAGCTCTTGAACTAGGCTTATTCCAATAATTATAAAACATTAAAAAGTTAATATCTCTTAAAACGAAACAAAAATCACCAGAACTGTAAATTCGCCTATTAATAACTGATAAGTGAATGCTCTTGTTGCTGTTACTCTCTCCTGACCACAATCACACAATCGCTTAGAAAAAAATTGCTATTAGATATTTTAGTGAAATCATTCAGCCCTACTTTTAATTAGCTATTTTAATCTTTTTTAAATATTAAACTGATTCCAAAGTTTTTTATTCTGTGTCACTTGTGTGTGTAGTGTTCTCTATGTTGTGTACTGTAATACTGTAAATCTTTCACTTTTTTTTTTAATGATTTTTTAAAATAATTTGATCTGTACCTGAAGTCTCGGGACACAGTGCAACTTGTTAAAGTAAGCAATATGGAAAAAGGAACGCAAAAAAGGCCAAAAAAGATTTGTGTTTAAAGGCAGTGGTCTAGAAGTTATTATTGTTAAATCCTGTCACAGACGCTTCTATTCAATAAAACTCTGAAGTGTGAAGTACATGCAGGTGATGTTAATAATCTGAAAGACACACTGAGAAAATCAGCTTAAGTCCACGTGTAACCCGTCTCTGAATCCACTTCACTTTCAGACTTCTGTCAGTGACTCTGTTTACAGCCCAGTATGAAGATTCTCACAGTATATGATATTTATGCAGTAACTGTACAGAGATGATTGTCTAATATCGTTGAGTAAATGTCTGTGTTTCCTTCAATATCAGGAAGAAAACACATGATAGAGCATAAACGTTACTACTAGCCAAGTACTGTAGCGTTTCTTTTAGTGTCCCTAAGACACTCTGTGTGTTCTAGCAACAGCTCCTTAATATTTTTACTCAACGAGAAACAGAAACTTTAGTGACTCGTCCACAGTTACAGTTTCTAACATATCAGAGGCTTTAAGATAGAGATAAATGTAAATGTTTAAGAAAAAAAAAACAGGTCTCCAGGAGTGAGAGTGTGTGTGTGTGTTTGTGTGGTGTTCTCTATGTTGTGTACTGTAATAACGTGAATCTTTCACTTTTCTCGAGGTTTGACTCTAAAGAGGGAGACAAAGAACAAGAAAAGAGATGGAGAACATTTAAACTGGATTTGTGTCTGCAAGCAGCTCTACACCAACCACAAAACATCCAGCAAACAGTGCAGAAAGTGATGACATATAACTATAAACAGAAAGTGATGCCAGATATTGAATATTATGATGAAGACGAATATTATGAAGAACAGAGTGATTTCCTGCTGGATCTGTGCTCACATGTGAAGCAGTATGAGAGTAACACAGGCAGGAGTGTCCTTCCAGCATTGCTGCCAGTTTACCAGTCACTTCCTGCAGTCTGGTACATAAATCTCTCAGAGAGAAAAGCCTCCCTCCTCCTAGAAGTGCTGAAACTCCAAACAGAGGAGAAACCAGTGGAGCTGAGAGACTGCTTAGATGAAGAGAGTGAAGTGAGGAATTTCCTTCAGTGTCTGCCCTACATCTCACAGCTCAGGTTTAAAGAGTAAGTTTTTATAGTTTTCTCAGACTTGCTTTAGTGCTCTGTGCTCCACAGCTGATAAAAGCACTGTTTTTGTTTTGAAGTGAAATATTCCTGCAGATAAATATCACCATTTTTAAAATAAAATATCTGGTTCTGAAAAGGAACAAAATGATTTTGAGCTTAATCTTTTATGTTGTCAGTCCTGAAATGTTAACAATCAGTTCAAACCCTGACTTCATTCTATTTATTGTTAACTTGTTTCTTCTAATAAAATTTTGAAATCTAGTATTTTTTCTACTGGAATCTGATAATTCCTGAAGTGTTGGGATACAGTGCACCTTGTTATAGTATGCAAAGTGGACAAAGCAAATGCAAAAAGAAAAAACATCCAAATCTACACATTCATATATCGTTATTAAGTAGGGGTGTAACAATATACTCTCATCATTATTCGATTCATGATACTGGATTCACGATTGGGCTGAATTCGATACTCAGAATATTTTGAACAAAATTTGATGAAGAAAAATTATAACTGAAAAAAACTTTTTTGTTTCATTTCTGAATCATAAACAATGCAAAACAGTGTGTATTTTTGTCTGTATGAAACTAAATAAATCAAAAATTGCTATAACCGTTTATAGGTTTAATATTGTAAATAAAATGTACTACAGGTTTACTATATCTTAAAAATAAATAAATACATTTATAAATTCTCCCACAAAAGACTGAATAAATAAAGTCTCCGACGCGGGGAAATGATGGACTGAAACATAACTCCCCTACTCCCCTACTCCTGAAGAAACCCACTCTAGATCCCTCTGTCATCAGCAACTACCGACCGGTATCACTTCTCTCTCTTCTTTCTAAAACCCTTGAACGGTCTGTCTATAATCAGCTGTCTTGCTATCTCTCACAGAACAACCTCCAAGATCCCAATCAGTCTGGCTTTAAACCGGCACACTCCACAGAGACTGCCCTTTTGGCCGTCACTGAGAAGCTACATGCCGCTAGATCAGCCAAACTGTCTTCGGTTCTCATCCTCCTTGACCTTTCAGCAGCGTTTGACACGGTGAACCACAAGACTCTCCTATCCACCCTCATGAGTCTTGGAATTCGTGGTGCAGCATGGCAATGGTTTGCTTCCTACCTGGAAGATCGGTCATATCAGGTAACATGGAGGGGATCCACATCTGCTCCTCGCAGACTCTCCACTGGTGTTCCACAAGGCTCAGTACTTGGTCCTCTCCTGTTCTCCCTCTATACCCGATCTCTTGGTGCGGTCATATCCTCACATGGGTTTTCATACCACTGCTATGCAGATGACACTCAACTCATCCTCTCCTTCCCTCCCTCAGACTCTCATGTTTCTGCTCGGATATCAGCTTGTCTGGCTGATATCTCATCATGGATGACAACTCACCAGCTGAAACTTAATCCCACCAAAACTGAACTGCTGTTCATCCCATGTGATTCATCCCCATCTCAGGATCTCGCAATCTCGCCTTCAGTTACCGCACGCAACCTTGGGGTAACCATGGACAATCAACTGTCCTTCTCCTCTCACATTGCTAATCTAACTCGCTCATGTCGATTTCTCCTTTATAACATCAGAAGAATTCGTCCATTTCTTTCCTCACAGGCCACACAGGTGCTTGTTCAGTCCTTTGTCATTTCGAGACTGGACTACTGCAACTCACTCCTGGCAGGTCTGCCTCTGAGCGCCATTCGTCCTCTGCAACTGATCCAGAATGCAGCTGCACGACTGGTTTTCAACCTTCCTAAATTTTCCCACACCACCCCATTGCTGCACTCCCTCCACTGGCTTCCTGTAGCTGCCCGCATCAGATTTAAAACACTGATGCTTGCCTACAAAGCCAAAAACGGACCAGCACCCACTTATCTCAAGGCACTTATCACACCTCGAGCGCCACCACGCTCCCTCCGATCCTCTAGCACTGCTCGACTGGTCCCTCCATCTCTCAGGGTACAAGGAAGGCATGCATCGAGACTCTTCTCTGTTCTGGCACCAAGGTGGTGGAATGAACTTCCCCTAGATGTCCGAACAGCTGAGTCACTGGCAGTCTTCAAACGACGGCTAAAGACTTACCTCTTCATAAAATACTTAAATTAGCACTTTCACAAAAACAAAAAAAAAAAAAAAAAAAAAAAAACTCCCAACAGAGTTTTGGACTGATGGTATTCCTAGTTTGTGACCTACCGAGCCAATATCAGAATGTATTTTTGATAGACTTCAAAGCACTATTGTAAGTCGCTCTGGATAAGGGCGTCTGCCAAATGCCATAAATGTAAATGTAAATAACGAGCTCCGTAGCAGAGCCTGAGGCGTCATTTTAACCGGAAATAGAGCTCCAAAGTCTATCTCCTGGTAATGGTGCAGACTCTCCATGAAAGAGTGTGATCATGTGACCAGCGTGCTCTCTATATAATTTAACTCTGAGTTGTGCAGATTAGGACCTCTGCTGTTCAAACAGTGTAAATGTATTAGATGTATAATTAATAGAAAGCTGATTTCCATGCTGTGATTTGCACATTTCAGCGATGCACATCGTCACGTTTTAGCATCACGATGCATCGTTACACTCCTATGAGTAAGTTCTGTGTCCTGCTCTTCATATTACACGTTTATTTCAATGCCTGATATCGTCTCATCCCTTTACCATCATATTAGTCTTTTATTTTTAAATCATCTCTTGTGTTTATCATCGATCATCTTCAGTAACTGCTTTATCCTGATCATATTACATCTGATAGCTTAAAAGACTATTTCCGTCTTCAGTCTGCATTTTCTATCCCTGATTTTTTTCCACCTTAAAAACAAGTGAATGTGTTTAAAAGCAGTGGTCTATACACTATTGAAAACCCGTCTCAGCCGCTTCTATTCAATAAAAATCTGCCAACCTCTGAAGTGTGAACTTCATGCAGGAGATGTTAATAATCTGAATGAATCACTCAGAAAATCAGCTTAAGTGCACGTGTGACCCGCGTCTCAATACGTGTAACTTTGTCTGTGTAGATGCTGTAACTTTTGCACTTAAAGGGGAAGTTCACCTTTTCTCACATTTGAGGACTTCTAAATATTTATTCAGCGATTTCTAGTCACCTCAGACAGCTTTTAAGTCACTACATGCAGTTTTAAGATTTTTATATTTTTTCTCCATTAAAGATTGTTTTCAAAAATAGATTATAATCAGATGAATTTATGACACTGAGTGCGGTAACTGAGTTGTCGATGTCCATTTTTTCAAAACTTAATTTTTAAAGATAAAAAAAAAAAAAAAAAAAAAAAAAAAATCTACTTTTCTTCATGGTGGTCTATGTATTCCTGTCATGATTCGATCTTTTCTCTTCTTCGTAGTTCATATTTTCAGGGTGCTGGAGGTGGGACAAACC
This sequence comes from Pangasianodon hypophthalmus, assembly GCF_027358585.1. Taxonomy (NCBI): domain Eukaryota; kingdom Metazoa; phylum Chordata; class Actinopteri; order Siluriformes; family Pangasiidae; genus Pangasianodon; species Pangasianodon hypophthalmus. The sequence continues at coordinate 2,701,112 of NC_069738.1, forward strand.
ACTCCGGTTGTTGATTGATTTATTGTAATTAGTTTTAACAAATTATTTAAGCTATTGATATAAAAACTGCCTGAGGTGTCTAGAAATCGCCCTACAAGTGCTTAGAAAGGGTGAAATGTGAAAAAGGTGAACTCCCCCTTTAAGTGACTCTGATTACGGCTCACAGTGAATATTCTCACTATTTTTTAGCCCTGCAAAAAATGACATCAAGTTTAAATATCTTTAACATAGTGAAGGTATCAAGTACTTCCTATTACAAGAAAGCAAATATAAGATTATTGAATTATTGTAAGATTATTCAATCTGTTTCTAGACATATTAAAAACTGAAATTAATTAATTTTTATTTTTTCACTCGCAGTAGTTAACTGCACCGTAATCCATTGTGCACACTTTCTGAACACTGTGCGCTTTATTTAATTACTTTATTAATAAACTTTATATATAATACCTTTGTAATCAGACCTGGCAGATTGCTACAGACCAAACAGGCTTAATAATGAAGAGAGCTCGAGAGCAAACGAGACTCAGCAATCCGAGATCTTTTCTTCTTTTGGCCGCTTTACATCCAGTGTGACATGTTAGCGTTCTCATCATCACCGTTTGGTAAAAAAACAAATTTCAGTAATCAGTCAATGGGAAAGATTGCTCAGCGTGGCTGAGAGGGGTGTGGATTTCAGTAGGGATTCGGTAGCTCTTGAACTAGGCTTATTCCAATAATTATAAACATTAAAAAGTTAATATCTCTTAAAACGAAACAAAAATCACCAGAACTGTAAATTCGCCTATTAATAACTGATAAGTGAATGCTCTTGTTGCTGTTACTCTCTCCTGACCACAATCACACAATCGCTTAGAAAAAAAATTGCTATTAGATATTTTAGTGAAATCATTCAGCCCTACTTTTAATTAGCTATTTTAATCTTTTTTTAAATATTAAACTGATTCCAAAGTTTTTTATTCTGTGTCACTTGTGTGTGTAGTGTTCTCTATGTTGTGTACTGTAAAACTGTAAATCTTTCACTTTTTTTTAATGATTTTTTAAAATAATTTGATCTGTACCTGAAGTCTCAGGACACAGTGCAACTTGTTAAAGTAAGCAATATGGAAAAAGGAACGCAAAAAAGGCCAAAAAAGATTTTTGTTTTACCGTAAAGGCGAGTGCTTGTGTTTAAAGGCAGTGGTCTGGACGTTATTATTGTTAAATCCTGTGACAGACGCTTCTATTCAATAAAACTCTGAAGTGTGAAGTACATGCAGGTGATGTTAATAATCTGAAAGACACACTGAGAAAATCAGCTTAAGTCCACGTGTAACCCGTGTCTGAATCCACTTCACTTTCAGACTTCTGTCAGTGACTCTGTTTACAGCCCAGTATGAAGATTCTCACAGTATATGATATTTATGCAGTAACTGTACAGAGATGATTGTCTAATATCGTTGAGTAAATATCTGTGTTTCCTTCAATATCAGGAAGAAAACACATGATAGAGCATAAACATTACTACTAGCCAAGTACTGCAGGGTTTCTTTTAGTGTCCCTAAGACACTCTCTGTGTTCTAGCAACAGCTCCTTAATATTTTTACTCAACGAGAAACAGAAACTTTAGTGACTCGTCCACAGTTACAGTTTCTAACATATCAGAGGCTTTAAGATAGAGACTACAAACCACTTGTGTACGTCTCTCTGCACATCTGCCAAATGCCATAAATGTAAATGTTTAAGAAAAAAAAAACAGGAGTCCAGGAGAAAGTGTGTATTTGTGTGTGTGTGTGTGTGTTGTTCTCTATGTTGTGTACTGTAATAATGTGAGTCTTTCACTTTTTTCTCCAGCTTTTACTTTACACAGGGAGAGAAAGAACAAGAAAAGAGATGGAGAACATTTAAACTGGATTTGTGTCTTCAAGCAGCTCTACACCAACCACAATACATCCAGCAAACAGTGCAGAAAGTGATGACATATAACTATAAACAGAAAGTGATGCCAGATATTGAATATTATTATGAAGATGAATATTATGAAGAACAGAGTGATTTCCTGCTGGATCTGTACTCACATGTAAGGCAGTATGAGAGTAACACAGGCAGGAGTGTCCTTCCAGCATTGCTGCCAGTTTACCAGTCACTTCCTGCAGTCTGGTACATAAATCTCTCAGAGAGAAAAGTCTCCCTCCTCCTAGAAGTGCTGAAACTCCAAACAGAGAAGAAACCAGTGGAGCTGAGAGACTGCTCAGATGAAGAGAGTGAAGTGAGGAATTTCCTTCAGTGTCTGCCCTACATCTCACAGCTCTGGTTTAAAGAGTAAGTTTTTACAGTTTTCTCAGACTTGCTTTAGTGCTCTGTGCTCCACAGCTGATAAAAGCCCTGTTTTTGTTTTGAAGTGAAATATTCCTGCAGATAAATATCACAATTTTTAGCATAAAATATCTGGTTCTGAAAAGGAACAAAATGATTGTGAGCTTAATCTTTTATGTTGTCAGTCCTGAAATGTTAACAATCAGTTCAAAGCCTGACATCATTCTATTTACTGTTAACTTGTTTCTTCTAATAAAATTTTGAAATCTAGTATTTTTTCTACTGGAATCTGATAATTCCTGAAGTGTTGTGATACAGTGCACCTTGTTATAGTATGCAAAGTGGACAAAGGGAATGCAAAAAGAAAAAAACCAGCCAAATCTATACATTCATTCATCGTTAGTAAGTAGGCGTGTAACGATACACTCCGGTCACGATTTGATTCGATTTGATTCATGATACTGGATTTATAATTGGATTCAATTCTCAGAAAATTCTGAATAAAATTTCAATGAAGAAAAATTGTGTCTGAAAAAAATCCTTTTTAAATTTTCAATCATAAACAATGCAAAAGAATGTGCATTTTTGTCTGTATGAAACTAAATAAATCAAAAATTGCTATAAATCGAGCTTTAACATTTACATCGTCAGCTCAGACAGTTTTTAATATTTTTATCTATTTTTTTATATAATCAGATGAATTTGCAGCTCTAAGTGCAGTAACTGAATTATCGAGATCAATTTCCTCATGAGTTAATTTTTAAAGAAATCAAAAATCCCAAAAATCTACTTTTCTTTTCGATGGTCAACATATTCCTGTCCTGATTCGATCTATTCACTTCTACATGATTCATAGTTTCAGGATTCTAGAGGCGGGACAAACCACTCCAGTTTTTTGATTGGTTTATTTTTAACTAGTTTTAACAAATTATTTAAGCAGTTGATATAAAAACTGCCTGCGGTGTCTAGAAATCACAATACAAGTGCTTAGAAAGGGTCAGATGTGAAAAAAGGTGAACTTCCCCTTTAAGTGACTCTGATTACGGCTCACAGTGAATATTCTCACTATTTTTATTCCTGCAAAAATCACATCTTAGCAAGTTTAATTACTTAAATATAATAAGGTTTATCTAGTACTTTCTATTACAAGAAATCAAATACAAGATTATTAAATTATTGTAAGATTATTAAATCTATTTCTAGACATATTTTAAAAATTCCAATTTATCTAATTGTATTTCTTCACTCGCAGTAATGAACTACATAGAAATCCAATGAGCACACCTTCTATACACTGTGCACTTTATTTAATTACTTTATTAATAAACTGTATTTATTTATAACAGCTTTGTAATGACAACAAGCAGATCACTACAGACCAAACAGGCTTATAATGAAGAGCGCTCGAGAGCAAACGAGACTCAGCAATCCGACTTCTTTTCTTCTTTTGGCCGCTTTACCTCCAGTTTGATGACTTAGAGTTCTCATCTTCACTGTTTGGTGGAAAATAAATTTCAGCGATTGCTCAGCTTGGCTGAGAGGGGGCGTGGCCAAGAGGGGGTGTGGTTTTCTGTAGGGAATCTGTAGCTCTTGAACTAGGATTATTCCAATAATTATAAAACATTAAAAAGTTAACATCTCTTAAAACAAAACAAAAATAATCACCAGAAATGTAAGTTCACCTATTAGTACTGTCTAAACACTGGAAGGCTGAGCCCACCCTGAGATTTTGGCTTTTGCAGGTGAGCTTTAGAGATCCTAGGAGTTTTATAGTTCCAGATGTAAGAGAGTATAACTGAGTCCAGATTTTTGAAAAATGCAGATGTTAGAAAGATAAAGAAATCTGGGAAGGGACACCATTTTGATAGAGTTTTAAAATGAAATCTAAAAAATGTAATTTAAATATTAATTTAGGGTTTTTAGGGATTTTTAAGCCAAGATAAGTAATATGGTCATCAACTATCATAAATGGTACATGTTCAAGGAAACCAGGACTATAGATGCCAGATGCAGAGGCATGAAATCACTTTTTGTCGAATTAATAGTATAACCTGACAGCCTACCAAATGAAGTAATCAAGTCCAACAAGATAGGAATAGACTACTCTGCATTCTTCAGATATAGCAGTATGTGCTAAGCGTATAAGCTAATGAGTGTTTCAATGCCTCCCACTGTAAGGCCTTCGATGTCAGGGTGGCCTCTGATTTTTAAGGCAAGCGGCTCAAGTGCAATAACAAAAAGTGCAGGTGAAAGGGGGCAGCCTTGCTGGACGGAATGATGTAGGGGAATGAAGCTGACTTATCAGTGTTAGTTAAAATAGAGGATACTGGACTGTTATAGATGATTTTTACCCAGGAGATGAATGATTCCCCGACGCCGAAGCGCCGCAGTGACTCAAATATGTAGGGCCATTCTATTGGATAAAAAGTCTTCTGCGTGTCAAGGGATATAATTGCTGCTTGATTAGTCTTGCCCTGATCTGCATATATTGTATTGAGGAGTCGTCTAACGGTAACAAAGGAAAACCTTCCTGGGATGAATCCAGTCTGATCGGGGTGAATAAAAGATGCAAGATGTTTACTTAATCTATTTGCCAGTACCTTTGTAATAACTTTTCTGTCAACATTCTGTAAGAGACAGATGTTGGCCTCATATAAAGTTTAGGTAGGGTCTTCTGTTCTGCAGAATGACAAAGCATTCTAAATAATATCGGGACTAATAAGTCTGAAAATGCTTTCTAGTATTCACTGGGGAATCCATTCGGTCCTGCGGCCTTCCCCTAAAGGGAATGATTTAATGGCAGAGAGAAGCTCTTCCTTGGTGAAATCAGAGTCCAGTTCTTCCCTAGCCTGATCACTGAGCTTTGGGTTATCCAAAGAGTCAAAGAAGCTGTGTAGATCAGACTGAGTGACACTACATTTGGAAGAGCAGAGGTCTTGTTTCCTTCCGGTGCTGTTCTTGTGACGAGCCGGCAGGGCTGTGTGGCGTTTTTAATGTGTTTTTTTTCGGTTGTCTAGTGTTAGCTACTTTTTTAAAGCATAAGTCGTATGTGCAACATGCTTCATTTTAAATTCGCCAAGATGGCCTCTACCCGACCATTTTATTTACCACGTGAGTTTCCTCAATTATACTTTCTTGTTGTGTACATTCATCCTCGTGCTAAACTGGGCTCAGCCATAGATGTGGTGATGAAAACTCTCCATATATATGGACAATGTTTTAAAAGGATATTTTCAATATGTTATTTGTGCAACTCGGGCGAATAGGACTTTGGACAAGTGTTATGGCCCGATCAAAGATGCCTATAAGTTGATGCCTTTACCGCCGATTGGAACGGCTGACCATAATACAATACTTTTAGCCTCGACCTACAAGCCAGTGGTAAAGCGTGAGGAAAGAGAGAAAAAGATAATAAAGAACTGGACTGTCTCTAGCATAAAAGAACTGCAAGGTTGCTTTGAGAGTACTGACTGGGACTTGTTTTTAAATTATAGTCCTGATTTGAATGATCAGGTTTTGGTGGTTTCCAGTTATATTGATTTTTGTGATGATTCTACTACTCCTACAAAAAGCTTGGCAGTATTTCCAAACAACAAGCCATGGGTAACCAAAGAGCTTAAAAATATTCTTAATATGAAAAAAAGGGTATTTCTATTAGGGACTAATGAGGAGAAAAAAAATATTAATAAGGAAGTTAAAAGAGCGATTAGACGTGCTAAATTAAATTATAGAAATAAAATAGAAGAAAAGTTTGTTCAAGGTGATATGAGGGCTGTCTGGCAAGGCATCAAAAATATGGCGGACATAAATATATCCAAGAAGGGGCCAGGTATAATGGATAAAAATGATATGAACTCCTTAGCCAATGACTTGAACTTGTTCTTTACGTGTTTTGAAAAACATGATTTAAGTGCTGCACTTGAAGAGTTTAAACAGACATTGAGTCCCTCTGCCCCTATGAAACTGTGTCTCCCTAATATAATTAAACAGCTGAAGTCTATACCTTTTAAGAAAGCTCCCGGACCCGATGGTACATGTGGCAGAACCCTTAACCACTGTGCAGAGCAGCTCAGTGGGGTGTTTCACACATTGTTGCAAGCCTCACTGGATCAAGCCATAGTTCCTCGGTTATGGAAAGCTTCAATTGTAGTACCCATTCCGAAGCGAGAGAAGTCCCATTCTTTTAATGATTATCGGCCCATTGCCTTAACCTCATTAGTTATGAAAGCTCTGGAAAGGGAAGTTAAGTTACAGCTTATGAAAGTTTGCGATGAAAAATTAGACCTCTTACAGTTTGCTTATCGCACCAAAAGAGGTGTGGATGATGCAAAACTCTTTCTTCTGAATACTTTACATCAACATTTGGAAAATGGGGGCTCATTTGCCAGACTATTATTTTCTGACTTTTCCTCAGCATTTAATACAATGAATCCAATTATCTTAGTTAAGAAACTTGTGAATGAGTTTAATGTCAATCATGGGCTGGTTTTATGGATCTTGGATTTTTTAATTAGTAGACAGCAAAGGGTTAGGAAGAATGGAGTTTTGTCAGATACACTTAGTACGTCTATTGGGACTCCACAGGGGTGTGTGTTGTCGTCAATTCTTTTTATCCTCTATACAAATGAGTGTAAAAGTTATGAGGATAATTATGTTGTTAAATATGCAGTTGATACAGTTTTCCTATCCTTGTTATCAAGCTCAAAAGATGATGATAGTCTTGCACTTCTTAAGTATACTACATGGTGCAATGACGTAGAGTTGAGATTAAATATAACAAAAACAAAGGAGATGTTGATTGATTTTAGAAAAAATGCTCCAAGGGTGCAACCAGCTCTTATTCAGGGTAAAGAGGTTGATAGAGAAGAGGAGTACAAATATCTTGGAACTGTTTTTGATACGACTTTAAAGTTTCAGCAGAACACAGAGGTTATAATTAAGAAGGTTCATAAAAGAATGTTTGCGTTAAGGAAATTTAATTCTTTCTGTGTACAAAAACCTATACTGAGTGTATTTTATAATACTTTTATTGAGAGCGTTTTGAGTTTTTCATTTTTGTGTTGGTTTTCATCATTTTCTCTAAAGAATAAGAATCACCTCCAGACCATAGTTAAGACTTGTTAAAAAATTATTGGTATGCCACTGCGGAGCCTAAATGAATTTTGTGAGCAACAAGTGATAAGGAAAGCTCGGAGCATCATGAATGATGACACGCATCCATTGCACAAGCATTTTGAGGTAATGCCTTCTGGAAGGCGGCTTAGAAGTATTAAGTGTACGACCAATCGATATAAGTCTGCTTAGACAGAAGCTATTCGTATTTGTAAACTGAATTGTAGTAATGAGTATTGACGAGTATTAATGGTTCTTAATTTGTCCTGCACTATTTTTTTTTTTTTTTTTTTTTTTTTTTTAAGATCTTACTTGTGGTTGAATTTACTATGAAGGATGTTGTATTGTTGTAATTTGTGTAAAAATGTCTTTTTTTTTGTGTGTGTGTTTTTATGTATATTTGAACTGAAGTTTCAGATGTGCTGCCTATGCCCTATGCAATTGCCCCGTGTGGGATTAATAAAGTAGTAAACAAACAAAATATAGAACTCTAAACCTATTACTGATGTCTTTAGGGTTGGTCAGCAGAGCACCTGAGTTTGATTTAATTCTGTAAATTGACCTGGTAGCTTGAGAGCATTTAAGCTGCTGTGCTAACAACTTCTCTGGCTTATCTCCTAGTTCAAACAGTTTCAAAAGGGAGTTATTAACCTGACTTCCCAGAATGCAGTTGTATTCATATTTAAGCTTCACGATTTTATTAAACTCTACTGGGGATTTTGAAATTTGATATGCCGATTCGAACGTGGGAAGGATGCTCTCAATTTCTATTAGACGCTTGTCCCTTTCCTTTTTGACAGAAGATTCATAGGAGATGATGTGACTGCGCATTACCAAAGAGTAAGAGTTTCCCAGAGAACAGAATCCGAGACCTCACCTGTGTCATTAATTTCAGTGAACTCCCTTATCCTCACATTCATGCTCTCACAAAACCTTTTATCAGCCAATAATAAGGGATTAAAATGCCATGGGTAATGCTGCTTTGGAAGGGCAAAGTCAATGGTCATTAGGAGAGGGCTATGGTCGGAAAGAAGTATACTGTGATATTTGGTGCTGACTACATTTGGAATTAAATTAGAGTCCACCAGGAAATAGTCGATTCTACTGTGGGACCTATGGACATGAGAATAGTAGGAGTAATCTTTATCTGTGGGATGTTGAAGTCTCCTTTTGTCAACAAGGTTCCAGGATTTAGTTAAATGATTTAAAACTCGAGGTGTTGTTATATTAGGTGGGGAACAAGAGGACAGCCTGTCTAAATACGGATCCAAAAAGCAATTAAAGTCCCCTCCGATTATAATGTTTGTTTTTCTGTCAGCAGGGAGCAGATTAAACACTTTTTTAAAAAATAATGGGTCATCAAAATTTGTACCATATATGTTGAGAAAAGTAACGGGGATTGAGTTGATCCTGCCAGAAACAATGATGTATCTCCCATTTGGGTCTGTGCTCACATTGGTGAGCTGAAAGGGAACATTTTTCCGAAAAAGAATGGCAACACCCCGGGCCTTGGAGGTAAACGGCGCTTGATAAACCTGAGAAATCCAATTACATCTAAGTCTTCGCTGTTCTGTGGCTTTAATGTGGGTTTCCTGTAGAAAACCTATATCTGCTGAGAGGGACTTGAGGTGTTTTAAAAACCTTGCCCCTCTTAATGGCATGACCCAGTCCCCTGACGTTCCAGGAAACCAAAGTGAGATCCCAACTGCCTACCCTAACACCTTGATAAGACCTGTGCATGTAAAAGGGATAGATAAGGAATTACCTCTTGCTTATGCATACATTGTGAGTGGTGGAGAGGGCCTGGCAGCACTGCACAACTATAGACGTAGGGGAGATGAAAATAAAAGAAGAATACAAATACAAACTCTGTGACATAGACAACATACATCCACACTGACCAATGCCTATATAAGCGAAATACAACTCTTTTCATCAAACCAGAAGGAGCGGCCGGGCAATGGCTGCAGAACTATTTAAGAACAGTAACTACAAAAATGACCTTAAACACAGGAACCTCTCCGTGAAAATGAGTGAGAGAAATTACAGACATACCGGTACAAAGTTATCTGTTACCAGTAAGGAGTATAAAATATATATCGGGCTGGAAGACAGAGGTGTCGTAATAATATGAATCAATGTGAAACATATTGATGCTTCTTTAGTGATGTATACAAAGTAAATGCAATGGAAGATCAATGACAGCCTATAAATGTTATAAAATTATACTCAAAGGGAAACTCCCTGCTTTATCATAGACTGGACCAATTCAGTATAGATGTTTACTTGGCACAACTAGTTCTTATTTGCTGTAAATGAAACAATTATTTGTCCACTTCTCTGCGAGAATGATTCGCTTCCACAAATTGTGCTGCCTCTGTTGGATCTGAAAAGATGGTGGGTGCTCCGTTTGGATGATGAATATGAAGCTTGGCCGGATAGCGTAAGCTGTGTTTAACACTGGCGTCCCACAGGGCTCGCAGCACGTCACGAAAAGTGCGGCGTTGCATCAGTGCCTCGTTTGTATAGTCTGTGAGGATGAAAATTCTCTTCCCCTTGTATTCCCGAGGTTGTTGTCTGCTAAGGCGAAGGATCAGTTCTTTCTGTTGAAAATGATGAATGTGCACCATGATGGTGTGCAGGTTTGCGCCTGGAGCCGGCTTTGGAGCAGCGAGCGATGCGCACGGTCAATAGACAAGTCAAGTCAAGTCAAGTGGAGTTTATTGTCATTTCAGCCATATACAAGTACACAGTGAAACGAAACAACGTTTCTCCAGGACCAAGGTGCTACATAAGACAACACAGAACAACATAGAACTACGGGGACTACATAAATTACATAAATTAAACGTAAAGTGCACAAGTGCAAACATGTGCAGACAGCACAAGACAGAACAGACAGTACTACATAACTACGACGCCGACCAGTACACAGTCCTGTTGAAAGTGATAAGGTGACAGTAGTGCAAATATTACAGCTGAGGTAGTGTAAACAGTGTAAACATATTAGTAGCAGCAATAATAAAACATGTGCAAAACATGTGCAGTGCATGTGCATAGAGGATGTTCTGTTGTGTGTATATATATGTATGTATGTATGTATGCGTGAGTTCCTTTGGACCAGTTCAGTTGTGTGTGTATATATATGTGTGTGTGTGTGTGTGTGTGTGTTCCTTCAGTCCAGTTCTAGGTATTTAGGAGTCTGATTGCATGAGGGAAGAAACTGTTGCACAGTCTGGTTGTGAGGGCCCGAATGCTTCGGTACCGTTTACCAGACGGCAGGAGTGTGAAGAGTGTGTGTGAGGGGTGTGTGGGATCATCTACAATGCTGGTGGCTTTGCGGATGCAGCGGGAGGTGTAAATGTCTGTGATGGAGGGAAGAGAGATCCCGATGATCTTCTCAGCTGTCTTCACTATCCGCTGCAGGGTCTTGCGATCCGAAACGGTGCAATTCCCAAACCAGGCAGTGATGCAGCTGCTCAGGATGCTCTCGATAGTCCCTCTGTAGAACGTGGTGAGGATGGAGGGTGGAAGATGTTCTTTCCTCAGCCTTCGCAGAAAGTACAGGCGCTGCTGGGCTTTCTTTGTTATGGAGCTGGTGTTGAGCGACCAGGTGAGGTTCTCCGCCAGGTGAACACCAAGAAACTTCGTGCTCTTGACGATCTCCACGGAGGAGCCGTCGATGTTCAGCGGAGAGTGGTCTCTCTGTGCTCTTCTGAAGTCAACAACCATCTCTTTAGTTTTGTCCACATTCAGAGACAGGTTGTTGGCTTTGCACCAGTCCGTTAGCCGCTGCACCTCCTCTCTGTATGCTGACTCGTCGTTCTTGCTGATGAGACCCACCACGGTCGTGTCATCGGCGAACTTGATGATGTGATTTGAGCTGTGCATTGCTACACAGTCGTGAGTCAGCAGGCACAGGCTTTGGGAAGTGCTACATTGAAAACAATTTAGCAATCAACTTGGAAACAAATTCTGTGGGTTTGCCTTCTTCTTCTCCTTCAGGTATGCCCACAATTTTGATGTTGTTTCTACGGGAGCGCGCCTCCAGGTTGTAAACTTTAGCTTGCAGTTGGTTGTTAGCTTTAGCCAGGTCCAGACATTTATTTTCCAAAAGTTGAATCCACGGCTCGTGATCGCTGCTGACTTGCTCTTGAGTGACTATCCGAGCCTCTAAGTCGGTGTGTGAAGTCAAAAGAGTTTGAAATTTTTCCTCGAAGGCATCGAAGTGTTCATTAATGCCGTGGAGAATGGCCTCTGATATCTCTTGGCAAAGTTTTTTGCACATATCAAGTGACATCTCCGAAGACTGAGACGGCGTAGAGTCCATTAGCTTGTTAGCCGCAGAGGGAGAATTAGCTTTAGCCTCAATGGTTTGATGGTTAGCATTAAGTTTAGACTGAATTGCCTTCGGCATGACTGACTTCACGGCTTGTTAATGTCGAACAGAGAATATCACGGAGAGGAGCACCATCGACACACGTCTACTCCATACACTTGCGCACTAGCGCCCCCTATGATTTAGTTTAGTTTTGTTTAGAAATTAAAATTAAAATCCCATTAAAAACTGAAGAAAATAATTTTGAAGTTGATATTTTATCCTGAAATGTAAAAATTTTTTCTTGCATAAATGTTTTTGATTTAATTCTATTTATTGCTAAATTGTTTATTTAAATGTTTATGAACTTGTTATAATTTGATCTGTACCTGAAGTCTCGGGACACAGTGCAATTTGTTAAAGTAAGCAAGATGGAAAAAGGAACACAAAAAAGGCCAAAAAAGATTTTTGTTTTACCCTAAAGGCGAGTGCTTGTGTTTAAAGGCAGTGGTCTAGACGTTATTATTGTTAAATCCTGTCACAGACGCTTCTATTCAATAAAACTCTGAAGTGTGAAGTACATGCAGGTGATGTTAATAATCTGAAAGACACACTGAGAAAATCAGCTTAAGTCCACGTGTAACCCGTCTCTGAATCTACTTCACTTTCAGACTTCTGTCAGTGACTCTGTTTACAGCCCAGTATGAAGATTCTCACACTATATGATATTTATGCAGTAACTGTACAGAGATGATTGTCTAATATCTTGTGTACGTCTCTCTGCACATCTGCCAAACGCCATAAATGTAAATGTTTAAGAAAAAATACAGGTGTCCAGGAGAGAGAGAGAGAGAGAGAGAGAGAGGGGTGTGTGTGTGTGTGTGTGTGTGTGTGTGTTGTTCTCTATGTTGTTTACTGTAATAATGTGAGTCTTTCACTTTTTTCTCCAGCTTTGACTCTAAACAGGGAGACAAAGAACAAGAAAGGAGATGGAGAACATTTAAACTGGATTTGTGTCTGCAAGCAGCTCTACACCAACCACAAAACATCCAGCAAACAGTGCAGAAAGTGATCCCTTATAATTATGAAGAACAGAGTGATTTCCTGCTGGATCTGTACTCACATGTGAAGCAGTATGAGAGTAACACAGGCAGGAGTGTCCTTCCAGCATTGCTGCCAGTTTACCAGTCACTTCCTGCAGTCTGGTACATAAATCTCTCAGAGAGAAAAGCCTCCCTCCTCCTAGAAGTGCTGAAACTCCAAACAGAGAAGAAACCAGTGGAGCTGAGAGACTGCTCAGATGAAGAGAGTGAAGTGAGGAATTTCCTTCAGTGTCTGCCCTACATCTCACACCTCAGGTTTAAAGAGTAAGTTTTTACAGTTTTCTCAGACTTGCTTTAGTGCTCTGTGCTCCACAGCTGATAAAAGCCTGTTTTTGTTTTGAAGTGAAATATTCCTGCAGATAAATATCACCATTTTTAGAATAAAATATCTGGTTCTGAAAAGGAACAAAATGATTTTGAGCTTAATCTTTTATGTTGTCAGTCCTGAAATGTTAACAATCAGTTCAAACTTCATTCTATTTACTGTTAACTTGTTTCTTCTAAATTCAATTTTTAAATCTGTTTTTTTCTACTGGAATCTGATAATTCCTAAAGTGTTGGGATACAGTGCAGCTTTCTGTAGTATGCAAAGTGAACGAAGGGAATGCAAAAAGAAAAAAACAGCCAAATCTATAATGATACACTCCGGTCATGATTCGTTTAGATTCTTAGAATATTTGGAACAAAATTTGAATAATGAAAATTTCTGAAGGAAAAAAACTCCTTTTTTTATTTCTGAATCATAAACAATGCAAAACATTGTAATTTTTGTCTGTGTACAACTAAATAAATCAAAAATTGCTATAAATATATAGGTTTAATATTGTAAATAAAATGTACTACAGGTTCACTATATCTTAAAAATAAATAAATACATTTAGAAATTCTCCCAAAAAAGACTGAATAAATAAAGTCTCTGACGCAGGGAAATGATGGACTGAAACATAACGAGCTTCGTAGCAGAGCCTGAGGCGTCATTTTAACCGGAAATAGAGCTTCAAAGTCTATCTCCTGGTAATGGTGCAGAGTCTCCATGAAAGAGTGTGATCATGTGACCAGCGTGCTCTCTATATAATTTAACTCTGAGTTGTGCAGATTAGGACCTCTGCTGTTCAAACACTGTAAATGTATTAGATGTATAATTAATAGAAAGCTGATTTCCATGATGTGATTTGCACATTTCAGCGATGCACATCGTCACGTTTTAGCATCACGATGCATCGTTACACTCCTATGAGTAAGTTCTGTGTCCTGCTCTTCATATTACACGTTTATTTCAATGCCTGATATCGTCTCATCCATTTACCATCATATTAGTCTTTTATTTTTAAATCATCTCTTGTGTTTATCATCGATCATCTTCAGTAACTGCTTTATCCTGATCATATTACATCTGATAGCTTAAAAGACTATTTCCTTCTTCAGTCTGCATTTTCTATCCCTGATTTTTTCCACCTTAAAGACAAGTGCTTGTGTTTAAAAGCAGTGGTCTATACACTATTGTAAACCCGTCTCAGCCGCTTCTATTCAAAAAAAATCTGCCAACCTCTGAAGTGTGAACTTCATGCAGGAGATGTTAATAATCTGAATGATGCACTCAGAAAATCAGCTTAAGTGCACGTGTAACCCGTGTCTCAATACGTGTAACATTGTCTGTGTAGATGTTGTAACTTTTGCACTTAAAGGGGAAGTTCACCTTTTCTCACATTTGAGGAGTTCTAAATATTTATTCAGTGATTTCTAGTCACCTCAGACAGCTTTTATGTCACTACATGCACTTTTAAGATTTTTATATATTTTGTCCACTAATGATTGTTTTGCAAAATAAATTATAATCAGATGAATTTCCAACTCTAAGTGCAGCAACTGAATTATCAATATCAATTTCCTCATGAGTTAATTTTTAAAACCCCAAAATCTACTTTTCTTTGCGATGGTCAACACATTCCTGTCATGATTCGATCTAATCAAATATAATGTTATTAAATTATTGTAAGATTATTAAATCTATTTCTAGACAAATTTTAAAAATTCCAATTTATTTAATTTTATTTTTTCACTCGCAGTAGTCAACTGCATAGAAATCCAATCAGCACACTTTCTATACACTGTGCACTTTATTTAATTACTTTATTAATAAAGTTTATATATAATAGCTTTGTGATCAAAACTGGCAGATCGCTACAGACCAAAAAGGCTTATAATGAAGAGAGCTCGAGAGCAAACGAGACTCAGCAATCCGAGTTTTATTTTTCTTTTGGCCGCTTTACCTCCAGTCTGATGTGTTAGAGTTCTCTTCATCACTGTTTGGTGAAAAATAAATTTCATTAATCAGTAAACGAGAGATTGCTCAGCTTGGCTGAGAGGGGGTGTGTCTAACATGGGTGTGGTTTTCTGTAGGGAATCTGTAGCTCTCGAACTAGGCTTATTCCAATAATTATTAAAACAATAAAAGATAATATCTCTTAAAACAAAACAAAAAAATTCACCAGAAATGTAAATTCGCCTATTAATAACTGATAAATGAATGCTCCTGATTCACTATTCAATTTTTTTTTAATTATTAAAATGATTCTTATGTTTGTTTTTTATTCGGTGTCTCTTGTGTAAAGAAAAAGTGGCCACAGTGTGAAGGATAAGCTGACTGAGCACTCATCTGCTATGTCTACAGCTTATCCATAAAAAATATATCGATATCACACAGGAAACATGTGCTTAAGTTCATAAACGTTCATAATCATAATGTGCTTAAGCTGAACAATGTGAAGGGAAAAAGTTCATGATCATTTCTAACTGATACACACCTCTCTCTCTTATTCGAACTGCACACAGCAGGTGTAACTGTACTGTAACCTGAGGTTTAATGTGTAAGCTTCTGCAGTTTCCTCAGACCTGCTTTAGTGCTCTGTGCACCACAGCTGCTAAAAGAACTGTTTTATGATTTAATTTAGTTTTTTTTTAAATTAATTTTACAATTTTTTAACAACAACAGACAAAGATGAGACATGACAAAAACACATTATACACAATACCCAAAGGGAACAATCAAATTAAAAATTAATTATGCGCATAGACACACCCACAAAAAAAAAAACAAAAAACAAAAAGAAGGGGGGTGCTGCCAGGAGGAGACAGTGAATGTACAGCTCAGTATGCATCGTCAGGCGGTGAACAATTAAATACAAAAACTGGTTCCGTCTTTGAGATTGTCCAGATAGGCAAGAAATAGACCCCATATATGTATAAACTTTCCCAGGGATTTGGATCTTGTGAACCTTAATTTTTCCATCCGAATAATAGACACCATTTCTGACAACCACCTTCATACCAAGCATCAAAGAGTTTTGTAAGGCTTTAGGTAGATGTAGTGTGGATTCTGAACAACCAAAAATTGCTAATTCAGAATGTGGACTAATGTCTTTGCCATATGCCTTGGAAAACCAAGATAAGATGTTCGACCAATATCCTGCCAGTGTATGACAGTGCCAAAATGTATGCTATAAGGTAGCTTCTGAAATTTTGCATCTGTCGCACTGGGCTGAAACAGACTGATAGATCTTATGCAGTTTGGAGTAGTGAAGACGGTGTACGACTTTAAACTGAATCAAATGGTGTCTACTATTAATGGAACAAGAGTGTATCCTGGCCATAATTTCAGTCCACAGAAGTTCAGACAGGTCCGTGCCCAACTCACTGCTCCAGGTTTTTCTTAAATGATCAGTGCATACTTTAACATGATGGGTGAAAACAGATACAAACATTGAGACCAGTCGTCTGGAGTCAGGGGGATGCAATAAAACGTCAACAAAAGGATATTGTGTTGGTATGTTTTCAAAAGTTTGTATTTTGTCTCTGACGTAATGCCTGACTTGTAAATAGCGAAAAAAAATGTGAGTTGGGAAGTTGGAATTTGTCCCTAAGCTGATCGAAGGAGGCAAATTTACCATTTATATAAAGATCTTCAATAGTGACTAATCCCCCCCTGCTCCAGGCCCGGTAGCATTTATCTGACCATGGCAGCAGAAAAGAGAGATAGAAACAAATAGGAGTTCTTACAGAGGTATTGGGAATGCTAAGCACCTTTCTAATCTGGTTGAGAATTCTGATAAAGCTTCTTGTTATAAAACTTAAATTAACAGAAGTACTAGGTTTATCCAGTTTTGAGAACAGCAAGGCCTGCAGGGAAGAGTTACCAACTGAATAAGCCTCCATTTTCACCCACAGCGGGGTATCAGGGGTGTAATCCGTTGGGCTGCAGGTGTTCCAATACATTAATGTTCTTGCATTAGCAGCCCAATAGTACTGTATGAACACTGGAAGGCCGAGCCCACCCTGAGATTTTGGCTTTTGCAGGTGAGCTTAGAGATCCTAGGAGTTTTATAGTTCCAGATGTAAGAGAGTATAACTGAGTCCAGATTTTTGAAAAAATGCAGATGTTAGAAAGATTTTGACACAAATGAAGAAATCTGGGAAGGGACACCATTTTGACAGAGTTTTACAAAATGAAATCTAAAAAATGTAATTTAAATATTAATTTGGGGTTTTTAGGGATTTTTAAGCCAAGATAAGTAATATGGTCATCAACTATCATAAATGGTACATGTTCAAGGAAACCAGGACTATCGATGCCAGATGCAGAGGCATGAAATGGCTTTTTGTCCAATTAATGGTATAACCTGACAGCCTACCAAATGAAGTAATCAAATCCAACAAGATAGGAATAGACTTCTCTGCATTCTTCAGATATAGCAGTATGTGCTAAGCGTATAAGCTAATGAGTGTTTCAATGCCTCCCACTGTAAGGCCTTCGATGTCAGGGTGGCCTCTGATTTTTAAGGCAAGCGGCTCAAGTGCACTAGCAAAAAGTGCAGGTGAAAGGGGGCAGCCTTGCTGGATGGAACGATGTAGGGGAATGAAGCTGACTTATCAGTGTTAGTTAAAATAGAGGATACTGGACTGTTATAGATGATTTTTACCCAGGAGATGAATGATTCCCCGACGCCTAAGCGCCGCAGTGACTCCAACATGTAGGGCCATTCTATTGGATAAAAAGCCTTTTGCGCGTCAAGGGATATAATTGCTGCTTGATTAGTCTTGCCATGATCTGCATATATTGTATTGAGGAATCGTCTAACGTTAAAAAAGGAAAACCTTCCTGGGATGAATCCAGTCTGATCGGGGTGAATAGTAGATGCCAGATGTTTACGTTACTCTATTTGCCAATACCTTTGTAACAACCTTTCTATCAACATTCTGTAAGAGACAGATGTTGGCCTCATATAAAGTTTTAGGTAGGGTCTTCTCTTCTGCAGAATGACAAAGCATTCTAAATAATATTGGGACTAATAAGTCTGAAAATGCTTTCTAGTATTCGCTGGGGAATCCATCCGGTTCTGCGGCCTTCCCCTGAAGGGAATGATTTAATGGCAGAGAGAAGCTCTTCCTTGGTGAAATCTGAGTCCAGTTCTTCCCTAGCCTGATCACTGAGCTTTGGGTTATCCAAAGAGTCAAAGAAGCTGTGTAGATCAGACTGAGTGACACTACATTTGGAAGAGCAGAGGTCCATATAGAACTCTCTAAACCTATTACTGATGTCTTTAGGATTGGTCAGCAGAGCACCTGAGTTTGATTTAATTCTGTAAATTGACCTGGTAGCTTGAGAGCTTTTAAGCTGCTGTGCTAACAACTTCTCTGGCTTATCTCCTAGTTCAAACAGTTTTTGTTTCAGTTTCAAAAGGGAGTTATTAACCTGACTTCTCAGAATGCAGTTGTATTCATATTTAAGCTTCACGATTTTATTAAACTCTACTGGGGATTTTGAAATTTGATATGCCGATTCGAACGTGGGAAGGATGCTCTCAATTTCTATTAGACGCTTGTCCCTTTCCTTTTTGACAGAAGATTCATAGGAGATGATGAGACTGCGCATTACCAAAGAGTAAGAGTTTCCCAGAGAACAGAATCCGAGACCTCACCTGTGTCATTAATTTCAGTGAACTCCCTTATCCTCACATTCATGCTCTCACAAAACCTTTTATCAGCCAATAATAAGGGATTAAAATGCCATGGGTAATGCTGCTTTGGAAGGGCAAAGTCAATGGTCATTAGGAGAGGGCTATGGTCGGAAAGAAGTATACTGTGATATTTGGTGCTGACTACATTTGGAATTAAATTAGAGTCCACCAGGAAATAGTCGATTCTACTGTGGGACTTATGGACATGAGAATAGTAGGAGTAATCTTTATCTGTGGGATGTTGAAGTCTCCTTTTGTCAACAAGGTTCCAGGATTTAGTTAAATGATTTAAAACTCAAGGTGTTGTTATATTAGGTGGGGAACAAGAGGACAGCCTGTCTAAATACGGATCCAAAAAGCAATTAAAGTCCCCTCCGATTATAATGTTTGTTTTTCTGTCAGCAGGGAGCAGATTAAACACTTTTTTAAAAAATAATGGGTCATCAAAATTTGTACCATATATGTTGAGAAAAGTAACGGGGATTGAGTTGATCCTGCCAGAAACAATGATGTATCTCCCATTTGGGTCTGTGCTCACACTGGTGAGCTGAAAGGGAACATTTTTCCGAAAAAGAATGGCAACACCCCGGGCCTTGGAGGTAAACGGCGCTTGATAAACCTGAGAAATCCAATTACATCTAAGTCTTCGCTGTTCTGTGGCTTTAATGTGGGTTTCCTGTAGAAAACTTATATCTGCTGAGAGGGACTTGAGGTGTTTTAAAAACCTTGCCCCTCTTAATGGCATGACCCAGTCCCCTGACGTTCCAGGAAACCAAAGTGAGATCCCAACTGCCTACCCTAACACCTTGATAAGACCTGTGCATGTAAAAGGGATAGATAAGGAATTACCTCTTGCTTATGCATACATTGTGAGTGGTGGAGAGGGCCTGGCAGCACTGCACAACTATAGACGTAGGGGAGATGAAAATAAAAGAAGAATACAAATACAAACTCTGTGACATAGACAACATACATCCACACTGACCAATGCCTATATAAGCGAAACACAACTCTTTTCATCAAACCAGAAGGAGCTGCCGGGCAATGGCTGCAGAACTATTTAAGAACAGTAACTACAAAAATGACCTTAAACACAGGAACACAGGATGAAAATTCTCTTCCCCTTGTATTCCCGAGGTTGTTTGTCTGCTAAGGCGAAGGATCAGTTCTTTCTGTTGAAAATGATGAATGTACACCATGATGGTGCGCGGGTTTGCGCCTGGAGCTGGCTTTGGTTGCAGCAAGCGATGCGCACGGTCAATAGACACAGGCTTCGGGAAGTGCTCCATTGAAAACAATTTAGCGATCAACTTGGAAACAAATTCTGTGGGTTTGCCTTCGTCTTCTCCTTCAGGTATGCCCACAATTTTGATGTTGTTTCTACAGTAGTGCGCCTCCAGGTCGTAAACCTTAGCTTGCAGTTGGTTGTTAAGTCGGTGTGTGAAGTCAAAAGAGTTTGAAATTTTTCCTCGAAGGCATCGAAGTGTTCATTAATGCCGTGGAGAATGGCCTCTGATATCTCTTGGCAAAGTTTTTTGCACATATCAAGTGACATCTCCGAAGACTGAGACAGCGTTAATGTCGGAGCAGAGATTCACAAAGGTAAAACTAGTTGGCTGGCCCAGAAAAATAAGAGTAACCAGTATATAATACTAAATTATTAATATCACGGAGAGGAGCACCGTCGACACACGTCTACTCCATACACTTGCACACTAGCACCCCCCATCATTTAGTTTAGTTTTGTTTAGAAATTAAAATTAAAATCCCATTAAAAACTGAAGAAAATAATTTTGAAGTTGATATTTTATCCTGAAATGTAAACATTTTTTCTTGCATAAATGTTCTTAATTTAATTCTATTTATTGCTAAATTGTTTATTTTAATGTTTATGAACTTGTTATAATTTGATCTGTACCTGAAGTCTCGGGACACAGTGCAACTTGTTAAAGTAAGCAAGATGGAAAAAGGAATGCAAAAAAGGCCAAAAAAGATTTTTGTTTTACCCTAAAGGTGAGTGCTTGTGTTTAAAGGCAGTGGTCTAGACGTTATTATTGTTAAATCCTGTCACAGACGCTTCTATTCAATAAAACTCTGAAGTGTGAAGTACATGCAGGTGATGTTAATAATCTGAAAGACACACTGAGAAAATCAGCTTAAGTCCACGTGTAACCCGTCTCTGAATCCACTTCACTTTCAGACTTCTGTCAGTGACTCTGTTTACAGCCCATGAAGATTCTCACACTATATGATATTTATGCAGTAACTGTACAGAGATGATTGTCTAATATCTTGTGTACGTCTCTCTGCTCATCTGCCAAATGCCATAAATGTAAATGTTTAAGAAAAAATGTCCAGGTGTCCAGGAGACAGACAGAGAGAGAGAGAGAGAGAGAGAGAGAGAGAGAGAGAGGTGTGTGTGTGTGTGTGTGGTGTTCTCTGTGTTGTTTACTGTAATAATGTGAGTCTTCCACTTTTTTCTCCAGCTTTAACACTAAACAGGGAGAGAAAGAACAAGAAAAGAGATGGAGAACATTTAAACTGGATTTGTGTCTGCAAGCAGCTCTACACCAACCACAAAACATCCAGCAAACAGTGCAGAAAGTGATCCCTTATAATTATGAAGAAGAGAGTGATTTCCTGCTGGATCTGTACTCACATGTGAAGCAGTATGAGAGTAACACAGGCAGGAGAGTCCTTCCAGCATTGCTGCCAGTTTACCAGTCACTTCCTGAAGTCTGGTCCATAAATCTCTCAGAGAGAAAAGCCTCCCTCCTCCTAGAAGTGCTGAAACTCCAAACAGAGAAGAAACCAGTGGAGCTGATAGACTGCTCAGATGAAGAGAGTGAAGTGAGGAGTTTCCTTCAGTGTCTGCCCTACATCTCAGAGCTCTGGTTTAATGAGTAAGTTTTTACAGTTTTCTCAGACTTGCTTTAGTGCTCTGTGCTCCACAGCTGATAAAAGCCCTGTTTTTGTTTTGAAGTGAAATATTCCTGCAGATAAATATCACCATTTTTAGAATAAAATATCTGGTTCTGAAAAGGAACAAAATGATTTTGAGCTTAATCTTTTATGTTGTCAGTCTTGAAATGTTAACAATCAGTTCAAACCCTGACTTAATTCTATTTACTGTTAACTTGTTTCTTCTAATAAAATTTTGAAATCTAGTTTTTTTCTACTGGAATCTGATAATTCCTGAAGTGTTGGGATACAGTGCAGCTTCTATAGTATGCAAAGTGGACAAAGCGAATGCAAAAAGAAAAAAAAAACAGCCAAATGTATACATTCATTCATCGTTAGTAAGTAGGGGTGTAACGATACACTCCGGTCACGATTCGACTCGATTCTCACAATATTTTGAACAAAATTTCAATGAAGAAAAATTCTGACTGAAAAAACTCCTTTGTTTTGTGTGTAAATGTACTACAGGTTCACTGTATCTTAAAAATAAATAAATACATTTAGAAATTCTCCAAAAAAAGACTGAATAAATAAAGTCTCTGATGCGGGGAAATGATGGACTGAAACATAACGAGCTCCGTAGCAGAGCCTGAGGCGTCATTTTAACCGGAAATAGAGCTTCAAAGTCTATCTCCTGGTAATGGTGCAGAGTCTCCATGAAAGAGTGTGATCATGTGACCAGCGTGCTCTCTATATAATTTAACTCTGAGTTGTGCAGATTAGGACCTCTGCTGTTCAAACAGTGTAAATGTATTAGATGTATAATTAATAGAAAGCTGATTTCCATGATGTGATTTGCACATTTCAGCGATGCACATCGTCACGTTTTAGCATCACGATGCATCGTTACACTCCTATGAGTAAGTTCTGTGTCCTGCTCTTCATATTACACGTTTATTTCAATGCCTGATATCGTCTCATCCATTTACCATCATATTAGTCTTTTATTTTTAAATCATCTCTTGTGTTTATCATCGATCATCTTCACTAACCGCTTTATCCTGATCATATTACATCTGATAGCTTAAAAGACTATTTTCTTCTTCAGTCTGCATTTTCTATCCCTGATTTTTTTCCACCTTAAAGACAAGTGTTTGTGTTTAAAAGCAGTGGTCTATACACTATTGAAAACCCGTCTCAGCCGCTTCTATTCAATAAAAATCTGCCAACCTCTGAAGTGTGAACTTCATGCAGGAGATGTTAATAATCTGAATGACGCACTCAGAAAATCAGCTTAAGTGCACGTGTAACCTGCGTCTCAATACGTGTAACATTGTCTGTGTAGATGTTGTAACTTTTGCACTTAAAGGGGAAGTTCACCTTTTCTCACATTTGAGGAGTTCTAAATATTTTTTCAGTGATTTCTAGTCACCTCAGACAGTTTTTATGTCACTACATGCACTTTTAAGATTTTTATATATTTTGTCCACTAATGATTTTAGGTTTTGCAAAATAAATTATAATCAGATGAATTTCCAGCTCTAAGTGCAGTAACTGAATTATCAATATCAATTTCCGCATGAGTTAATTTTTAAAGATATCAAAAACCCCCAAATCTACTTTTCTTTGCGATGGTCAACATATTCCCATCATGATTCAATCTAATCAACTATAACATTATTAAATTATTGTAAGATTATTAAATCTATTTCTAGACATATTTTAAAAATTCCAATTTATTTAATTTTTATTTTTTCACTCGCAGTAGTCAACTGCATAGAAATCCAATCAGCACACTTTCTATACACTGTGCACTTTATTTAATTACTTTATTAATAAACCTTATATATAATATCTTTGTGATCAGAACTTGCAGATCACTACAGACCAAACAGACTTAATAATGAAGAGAGCTCGAGCAAACGAGACTCAGCAATCCGAGTTTTATTTTTCTTTTGGCCGCTTTACCTCCAGTCTGATGTGTTAGAGTTCTCTTCATCACTGTTTGGTTAAAAAAAAAAAAAAAAAGTCAGTAATCAGTCAATGGGAGAGATTGCTCAGCTTGGCTGAGAGGGGGCGTGGCTGAGAGGGGTGTGGTTTTCAGTAGGGATTCGGTAGCTCTTGAACTAAGATTATTCCAATAATTATAAAACATTAAAAAGTTAATATCTCTTAAAACAAAACAAAAAATCACCAGAACTGTAAATTCACCTATTAATAACTGATAAGTGAATGCTCTTGTTGCTGTTACTCTCTCCTGACCACAATCACACAATCGCTTAAAAAAAATTGCAATTAGATATTTTAGTGAAATAATTCAGCCTTCCTTTGATTAACTATTTTAATCTTTTTAATTATTAAAATGATTCTAAAGTTGTTTTATCCTGTGTCACTAGTGTAAACAAAAAGTGGCCACAGTGTGAAGGATAAGCTGACTGAGCACTCATCTGCTATGTTCACAGCTCACTTTACGTACATTCATAACTTTATCCATAAAATATCTTGCCCATGAGATAAACAGTGCTGTCTGCTCTGATTCCTTCTGTGTGAAGAACCTTTTTGTGGACTTTAAAGAGACAATACTGTTCATTATTTGATCATATCATAGTTATTTAATTATTCAATATTTGCCTGAAATGACATTCCATCATTTATTTGAGTGTATTTCGAGCCAAAAACATGAATCTCAGCATGACATATTGTGGTTGCATAACACTGTCAGACAGAGGCACTGGACTTAATACTGCTCCTCACTCAAGCCGATATCACACAGGAAACATGAGCTTAAGTTCATAAACATTCATAATCATAATGTGCTTAAAGTGAACAAAGGTGGAAAAAGTTCATTATCATTCAAACTGCACACAGCGGGCGTAACTGTACCGTAAATTGAGGTTTAATTCCTGTCACAGACGCTTCTATTCAATAAAACTCTGAAGTGTGAACTACATGCAGGTGATGTTAATAATCTGAAAGACACACTGAGAAAATCAGCTTAAGTCCACGTCTAACCTGTCTCTGAATCCACTTCACTTTCAGACTTCTGTCAGTGACTCTGTTTACAGCCCAGTATGAAGATTCTCACAGTATATAATATTTATGCAGTAACTGTACAGAGATGATTGTCTAATATCGTTGAGTAAATATCTGTGTTTCCTTCAATATCAGGAAGAAAACACATGATAGAGCATAAACATTACTACTAGCCAAGTACTGTAGCATTTCTTTTAGTGTCCCTAAGACACTCTGTGTGTTCTAGCAACAGCTCCTTAATATTTTTACTCAACGAGAAACAGAAACTTTAGTGACTCGTCCACAGTTACAGTTTCTAACATATCAGAGGCTTTAAGATAGAGACTACAAACCACTTGTGTACGTCTCTCTGGACATCTGCCAAATGCCATAAATGTAAATGTTTAAGAAAAAAAACAGGTGTCCAGGAGAGTGTGTGTGTGTGTTGTTCTCTATGTTGTTTACTGTAATAATGTGAGTCTTTCACTTTTTTCTCCAGCTTTGACTCTAAACAGGGAGACAAAGAACAAGAAAAGAGATGGAGAACATTTAAACTGGATTTGTGTCTGCAAGCAGCTCTACACCAACCACAAAACATCCAGCAAACGGTGCAGAAAGTGATGACTTATAGGTATGAAGAACAGAGTGATTTCCTGCTGGATCTGTACTCACATGTGAAGCAGTATGAGAGTAACACAGGCAGGAGAGTCCTTCCAGCATTGCTGCCAGTTTACCAGTCACTTCCTGCAGTCTGGTACATAAATCTCTCAGAGAGAAAAGCCTCCCTCCTCCTAGAAGTGCTGAAACTCCAAACAGAGAAGAAACCAGTGGAGCTGATAGACTGCTCAGATGAAGAGAGTGAAGTGAGGAGTTTCCTTCAGTGTCTGCCCTACATCTCAGAGCTTAGGTTTAAAGAGTAAGTTTTTAGAGTTTTCTCAGATTTGCTTTAGTGCTCTATGCTCCACAGCTGATAAAAGCCCTGTTTTTGTTTTGAAGTGAAATATTCCTGCAGATAAAGATCACCATTTTTAGAATAAAATATCTGGTTCCGAAAAGGAACAAAATGATTTTGAGCTTAATCTTTTATGTTGTCAGTTCTGAAATGTCAAAAACCTGATGTAATTCTATTTATTTTTTCCAATTAAATTTTTAAATCTAGTTTGTTTCTACTGGAATCCAATAATTGCTGAAGTGTTGAGATACAGTGCACCTTTCCATAGTAAGCAAAGAGGACAAAGCGAATGCAAAAAGAAAAAACAGCCAAATCTATACATTCATTCATTGTTAGAAAGTAGGGGTGTAACAATACTCTCCGGTCACGATTTGATTAGATTCACAATACTGGATTCACGATGGGATTCAGAATTTGGATTCTCAACAAAATTTGATAAAGACAAATTATGTCTAAAAAAACTTTTTTGTTTTATTGCTGAATCATAAACCATGCAAAACAATGTGCATTTTGTCTATATGGAACTACATAAATCAAAAATTGCTATAAACAGAGGTTTAATATTGTAAATAAAATGTACTACAGGTTCACTATATCTTAAAAATAAATAAATACATTTAGAAATTCTTCCAAAAAAGACTGAATAAATAAAGTCTCTGACGCGGGGAAATGATGGACTGAAACATAACGAGCTCCGTAGCAGAGCCTGAGGCGTCATTTTAACCGGAAATAGAGCTCCAAAGTCTATCTCCTGGTAATGGTGCAGAGTCTCCAAGAAAGAGTGTGATCATGTGACCAGCGTGCTCTCTATATAATTTAACTCTGAGCAGTGCAGATTAGGACCTCTGCTGTTCAAACAGTGTAAATGTATTAGATGTATAATTAATAGAAAGCTGATTTCCATGATGTGATTTGCACATTTCAGCGATGCACATCGTCACGTTTTAGCATCACGATGCATCGTTACACTCCTATGAGTAAGTTCTGTGTCCTGCTCTTCATATTACACGTTTATTTCAATGCCTGATATCGTCTCATCCATTTACCATCATATTAGTCTTTTATTTTTAAATCATCTCTTGTGTTTATCATCGATCATCTTCAGTAACTTCTTTATCCTGATCATATTACATCTGATAGCTTAAAAGACTATTTCCGTCTTCAGTCTGCATTTTCTATCCATGATTTTTCCCACCTTAAAAGACAAGTGCTTGTGTTTAAAAGCAGTGGTCTATACACTATTGAAAACCCGTCTCAGCCGCTTCTATTCAATAAAAATCTGCCAACGTGTGAAGTGTGAACCTCATGCAGGAGATATTAATAATCTGAATGATGCACTCAGAAAATCAGCCTAAGTGCACGTGTAACCCGTGTCTCAATACGTGTAACTTTGTCTGTGTAGATGTTGTAACTTTTGCACTCAATTGACTCTGATTGCGGCTCACAGTGAATATTCTCACCATTTTTTAGGTCTGCTAAAAATTTTAGTAAGTTTAAATGTCTTGAATATATTCAAGTTTTTGAAGTATTTCCTATTACTGAATTACAAGAAAACAAATCTAAGATTATTAAACCTAGTTTTAAGTTTTTTTCTTCCAAATTTAAGCTTGAAATAATCCTGTTCTACTAACGTTTTCAGCACTTTTTCTTACAAAGAAGCAACATGATCTGCCAACAGAATAAAAAAAATTAAAGATTGAAATGATTGTGTTTATAAATAGGTTTAATAATCTGATATTTGGCTTTTGATAATCGTATAATAGGAAATACTATGTTAACGTGAACATATTTGACACTTGCTAAGATGTCATTTTTTGCAGTGTGAGAATTGTTTAGTGTCGTCGAGTAAATATCTACATTTCCCCTCAGTATCAGGAATAAAACACAGTAAACATTACATAAACATGACGAGTGGCCAAGGATGAGTTTTTATTGTGTTTCAGTGTCACTAACACATGACCTGTGTACAACAGCTTCTCAATATTTTACCCAACAAGCAGAAGAAACTTTGGGGACTCGTCAACAGTTTTTAATACATCAGATACTTTTTAAAAACAACAACAGGAATTGTTCAGTACGTACGTGTGTGTGTGTGTGTGTGGTGTTCTCTGTGTTGTGTACTGTAATAATGTGAGTCTTTCACTTTTCTCCAGCTTTGACTCTAAACAGGGAGAGAAAGAACAAGAAAAGAAATGGAGAACATTTAAACTGGATTTGTGTCTGCAAGCAGCTCTACACCAACCACAAAACATCCAGCAAATAGTGCAGAAAGTGATCCCTTATAATTATAAAGAAGAGAGTGATATCCTGCTGGATCTGTGCTCACACGTGAAGCAGTATGAGAGTAACACAGGCAGGAGAGTCCTTCCAGCATTGCTGCCAGTTTACCAGTCACTTCCTGAAGTCTGGTCCATAAAGCTCTCAGAGAGAAAAGCCTCCCTCCTCCTAGAAGTGCTGAAACTCGAAACAGAGAAGAAACCAGTGGAGCTGAGAGACTGCTCAGATGAAGAGAGTGAAGTGAGGAGTTTCCTTCAGTGTCTGCCCTACATCTCAGAGTTCTGGTTTAATGAGTAAGTTTTTACAGTTTTCTCAGACTTGCTTTAGTGCTCTGTGCTCCACAGCTGATAAAAGCCCTGTTTTTGTTTTGAAGTGAAATATTCCTGCAGATAAATATCACCATGTTTAGAATAAAATATCTGGTTCTGAAAAGGAACAAAATGATTTTGAGCTTAATCTTTTATGTTGTCAGTCCTGAAATGTTAACAATCAGTTCAAACCCTGACTTCATTCTATTTACTGTTAACTTGTTTCTTCTAATCCAATTTTTACATCTAGTTTTTTTCTACTGGAATCTGATAATTCCTGAAGTGTTGGGATACAGTGCACTTTGTTATAGTATGCAAAGTGGACAAAGCGAATGCAAAAAGAAAAAAATGGCCAAAGTTATACATTCATTCATCGTTAGTAAGTAGGGGTGTCACGATACAGTCCGGTCATGATTCGACTCGATTCTCAGAATATTTTGAATAAAATTTGAATGAAGAAAAATTATAACTGAAAAAACTCCTTTTTTATTTCTGAATCATAAACAATGCAAAACATTGTAATTTTTATCCGTTATAACCTAAATAAATCAAAATTGCTTTAAACGGAGGTTAAATATTGTAAATAAAATGTACTTCAGGTTCACTATATCTTAAAAATAAATAAATACATTTATAAATTCTCCCAAAAAAGACTGAATAAATTAAGTCTCTGACGGGAGGAAATGATGGACTGAAACATAACGAGCTCCGTAGCAGAGCCTGAGGCGTCATTTTAACCGGAAATAGAGCTCCAAAGTCTATCTCCTGGTAATGGTGCAGACTCTCCAATGCAGGAGATGTTAATAATCTGAATGATGCACTCAGAAAATCAGCTTAAGTGCACGTGTAACCCGTGTCTCAATACGTGTAACTTTGTCTGTGTAGATGTTGTAACTTTTGCACTCAAGTGACTCTGATTGCGGCTCACAGTGAATATTCTCACCATTTTTAGCTCTGCAAAAAAATGACATTTTAGCAAGCTTAAATGTCGAATTATGAAGTATTTCCTATTACAAGATTGCAAGAAAACAAATCTAAGATTATTAAACCTATTTCTAGACATTTTCTAGAAATAATCCTGTTCTACTGACAGATAATTTCGTTGTTTTTCAGCATTTATTTCTAGAAAGAAGCAACATGATCTGCCAACAGAATAAAAAAATTAAAGATTGAAATGATTGTGTTTATAAATAGGTTTAATAATCTAATATTTGGCTTTTGATAATCGTATAATAGGAAATACTATGTTAACGTGAATATATTTGACCCTTGCTAAGATGTCATTTTTTGCAGTGTGACAATTTTTAGTGTCGTCGAGTAAATATCTACATTTCCCCTCAGTATCAGGAATAAAACACATTAAACATTACATAAACATTACGACTGGCCAAGGATGAGTTTTTATTGTGTTTCAGTGTCACTAACACATGACCTGTGTACAACAGCTTCCTAATATTTTACTCAACAAGCAGAAGAAACTTTGGGGACTCGTCAACAGTTTTTAATACATCAGATACTTTTTAAAAACAACAACAGGAATTGTTCAGTACGTGTGTGTGTGTGTGTGTGTGTGTGTGTGTGTGTGGTGTTCTCTGTGTTGTGTACTGTAATAATGTGAGTCTTTCACTTTTTTCTCCAGCTTTGACTCTAAACAGGGAGAGAAAGAACAAGAAAAGAAATGGAGAACATTTAAACTGGATTTGTGTCTGCAAGCAGCTCTACACCAACCACAAAACATCCAGCAAACAGTGCAGAAAGTGATCCCTTATAATTCTGAAGAACAGAGTGATTTCCTGCTGGATCTGTGCTCACATGTGAAGCAGTATGAGAGTAACACAGGCAGAAGTGTCCTTCCAGCATTGCTGCCAGTTTACCAATCACTTCCTGCAGTCTGGTACATAAAGCTCTCAGAGAGAAAAGCCTCCCTCCTCCTAGAAGTGCTGAAACTCCAAACAGAGAAGAAACCAGTGGAGCTGAGAGACTGCTCAGATGAAGAGAGTGAAGTGAGGAATTTCCTTCAGTGTCTGCCCTACATCTCACACCTCTGGTTTAAAGAGTAAGTTTTTAGAGTTTTCTCAGACTTGCTTTAGTGCTCTGTGCTCCACAGCTGATAAAAGCCCTGTTTTTGTTTTGAAGTGAAATATTCCTGCAGATAAATATCACCATTTTTAGGATAAAATATCTGGTTCTGAAAAGGAACAAAATGAATTTGAGCTTAATCTTTTATGTTGTCAGTCCTGAAATGTTAACAATCAGTTCAAACCCTGACTTCATTCTATTTATTGTTAACTTGTTTCTTCTAATAAAATTTTGAAATCTAGAATTTTTTCTACTTGAATATAATGATTCCTGAAGTGTTGGGATACAGTGCACCTTGTTATAGTATGCAAAGAGGACAACGGGAATGCAAAAAGAAAAAATGTCCAAATCTATACATTCATTCATCGTTAGTAAGTAGGGGTGTAACAATATTTGATTTGTTTCATGATGCTGGATTCACGATTGGGCTCAATTCGATACTAAGAATATTTTGAACAAAATTTGAATGAAGAAAAATTATAACTGAAAATACTTTTTTGTTTTATTTCTGAAGCATAAACAATGCAAAACAGTGTGTATTTTTGTCTGTATAAAACTAAATGAATGAAAACTTGCTATAAACAGAGGTTTAATATTGTAAATAAAATGTACTACAGGTTCACTGTATCTTAAAAATAAATAAATAAATACATTCATAAATTCTCCCAAAAATGTGACTGAATAAATAAAGTTTCTTACGCGGGGAAATGATCGACTGAAACATAACGAGCTCCGTAGCAGAGCCTGAGGCGTCATTTTAACCGGAAATAGAGCTCCAAAGTCTATCTCCTGGTAATGGTGCAGACTCTCCAATGCAGGAGATGTTAATAATCTGAATGATGCACTCAGAAAATCAGCTTAAGTGCACGTGTAACCCGTGTCTCAATAACGTGTAACTTTGTCTGTGTAGATGTTGTAACTTTTGCACTCAAGTGACTCTGATTGCGGCTCACAGTGAATATTCTCACCATTTTTTAGGTCTGCTAAAAATTTTAGTAAGTTTAAATATCTTGAATATATTCAAGTTTTTGAAGTATTTCCTATTACTGAATTACAAGAAAACAAATCTAAGATTATTAAACCTAGTTTTAAGTAATTTTTTTCTAAATTTAAGCTTGAAATAATCCTGTTCTACTAACAGATAATTTTGCTCATTTTCAGCACTTTTTCTTACAAAGAAGCAACATGATCTGCCAACAGAATAAAAAAATTAAAGATTGAAATGATTGTGTTTATAAATAGGTTTAATAATCTGATATTTGGCTTTTGATAATCGTATAATAGGAAATACTATGTTAACGTGAACATATCTGACACTTGCTAAGATGTCATTTTTTCCCGTGTGACAATTGTTTAGTGTCGTCGAGTAAATATCTACATTTCCCCTCAGTATCAGGAATAAAACACATTAAACATTACATAAACATGACGACTGGCCAAGGATGAGTTTTTATTGTGTTTCAGTGTCACTAACACATGACCTGTGTACAACAGCTTCTCAATATTTTACTCAACAAGCAGAAGAAACTTTGGGGACTCGTCAACAGTTTTTAATACATCAGATACTTTTTAAAAACAACAACAGGAATTGTTCAGTACGTGTGTGTGTGTGTGTGTGTGTGTGTGTGTGTGTGTGTGGTGTTCTCTGTGTTGTGTACTGTAATAATGTGAGTCTTTCACTTTTCTCCAGCTTTGACTCTAAACAGGGAGAGAAAGAACAAGAAAAGAGATGGAGAACATTTAAACTGGATTTGTGTCTGCAAGCAGCTCTACACCAACCACAAAACATCCAGCAAATAGTGCAGAAAGTGATGACTTATAATTATGAAGAAGAGAGTGATTTCCTGCTGGATCTGTGCTCACATGTGAAGCAGTATGAGAGTAACACAGGCAGGAGAGTCCTTCCAGCATTGCTGCCAGTTTACCAGTCACTTCCTGCAGTCTGGTCCATAAAGCTCTCAGAGAGAAAAGCCTCCCTCCTCCTAGAAGTGCTGAAACTCCAAACAGAGAAGAAACCAGTGGAGCTGAGAGACTGCTCAGATGAAGAGAGTGAAGTGAGGAGTTTCCTTCAGTGTCTGCCCTACATCTCACAGCTCAGGTTTAAAGAGTAAGTTTTTACAGTTTTCTCAGACTTGCTTTAGTGCTCTGTGCTCCACAGCTGATAAAAGCCCTGTTTTTGTTTTGAAGTGAAATATTCCTGCAGATAAATATCACAATTTTTAGAATAAAATATCTGGTTCTGAAAAGGAACAAAATGATTTTGAGCTTAATCTTTTATGTTGTCAGTCCTGAAATGTTAACAATCAGTTCAAACCCTGACTTCATTCTATTTACTGTTAACTTGTTTCTTCTAATCCAATTTTTACATCTAGTTTGTTTCTACTGGACACTAATAATTCTGAAGTGTTGGGATACAGCGCAGCTTTTTATAGTATGCAAAGAGGACAAAGGGAATGCAAAAAAAAAAAAAATGGCCAAAGTTATACATTCATTCATCGTTAGTAAGAAGGGGTGTATACACTCCGGTCACGATTCAACTCGATTCTCAGAATATTTGGAACAAAATTAAAAAAAAAAAAAAGATAAATGAAAAAACTCCTTTTTTATTTCTGAATCATAAACAGTGCAAAACAGTGTGTATTTTTGTCTGTATAAAACTAAATAAATCAAAAATTGCTATAAACAGAGGTTTAATATTGTAAATAAAATGTACTACAGGATCACCATCTCTTAAAAATAAATAAATACATTTATAAATTCTCCCAAAAAAGACTGAATAAATAAAGTCTCTGACGCAGGGAAATGATGGACTGAAACATAACGAGCTCCGTAGCAGAGCCTGAGGTGTCATTTTAACCGGAAATAGAGCTCCAAAGTCTATCTCCTGGTAATGGTGCAGAGTCTCCATGAAAGAGTGTGATCATGTGACCAGCGTGCTCTCTATATAATTTAACTCTGAGCAGTGCAGATTAGGACCTCTGCTGTTCAAACAGTGTAAATGTATTAGATGTATAATTAATAGAAAGCTGATTTCCATGATGTGATTTGCACATTTCAGCGATGCACATCGTCACGTTTTAGCATCACGATGCATCGTTACACTCCTATGAGTAAGTTCTGTGTCCTGCTCTTCATATTACACGTTTATTTCAATGCCTGATATCGTCTCATCCATTTACCATCATATTAGTCTTTTATTTTTAAATCATCTCTTGTGTTTATCATCGATCATCTTCAGTAACTGCTTTATCCTGATCATATTACATCTGATAGCTTAAAAGACTATTTCCGTCTTCAGTCTGCATTTTCTATCCCTGATTTTTTCCACCTTAAAGACAAGTGCTTGTGTTTAAAAGCAGTGGTCTATACACTATTGAAAACCCGTCTCAGCCGCTTCTATCCAATAAAAATCTGCCAACTTCTGAAGTGTGAACTTCATGCAGGAGATGTTAATAATCTGAATGATGCACTCAGAAAATCAGCTTAAGTGCACGTGTAACCCGTGTCTCAGTACGTGTAACTTTGTCTGTATAGATGTTGTAACTTTTGCACTCAAGTGACTCTGATTGCGGCTCACAGTGAATATTCTCACCATTTTTAGCTCTGCAAAAAAATGACATTTTAGCGAGCTTAAATGTCGAATTATGAAGTATTTCCTATTACAAGATTGCAAGAAAACAAATCTAAGATCATTAAACCTATTTCTAGACATTTTCTAGAAATAATCATGTTCTACTGACGGATAATTTTGCTCATTTTCAGCACTTTTTCTTACAAAGAAGCAACATGATCTGCCAACAGAATAAAAAAAATTAAAGATTGAAATGATTGTGTTTATAAATAGGTTTAATAATCTGATATTTGGCTTTTGATAATCGTATAATAGGAAATACTATGTTAACGTGAATATATTTGACACTTGCTAAGATGTCATTTTTTGCAGTGTGACAATTTTTAGTGTCGTCGAGTAAATATCTACATTTCCCCTCAGTATCAGGAATAAAACACATTAAACATTACATAAACATGACGACTGGCCAAGGATGAGTTTTTATTGTGTTTCAGTGTCCCTAACACATGACCTGTGTACAACAGCTTCTCAATATTTTACTCAACAAGCAGAAGAAACTTTGGGGACTCGTCAACAGTTTTTAATACATCAGATACTTTTTAAAAACAACAACAGGAATTGTTCAGTACGTGCGTGTGTGTGTGTGTTCTCTATGTTGTGTACTGTAATAATGTGAGTCTTTCACTTTTTTCTCCAGCTTTGACTCTAAACAGGGAGAGAAAGAACAAGAAAAGAGATGGAGAACATTTAAACTGGATTTGTGTCTGCAAGCAGCTCTACACCAACCACAAAACTTCCAGCAGACGGTGCATAAAGTGATCCCTTATAATTATGAAGAACAGAGTGATTTCCTGCTGGATCTGTGCTCACATGTGAAGCAGTATGAGAGTAACACAGGCAGGAGAGTCCTTCCAGCATTGCTGCCAGTTTACCAGTCACTTCCTGCAGTCTGGTCCATTTCTCTCTCTTCAGAGAGAAAAGCCTCCCTCCTCCTAGAAGTGCTGAAACTCCAAACAGAGAAGAAACCAGTGGAGCTGAGAGACTGCTCAGATGAAGAGAGTGAAGTGAGGAGTTTCCTTCAGTGTCTGCCCTACATCTCACACCTCTGGTTTAAAGAGTAAGTTTTTACAGTTTTCTCAGATTTGCTTTAGTGCTCTGTGCTCCACAGCTGATAAAAGCCCTGTTTTTGTTTTGAAGTGAAATATTCCTGCAGATAAATATCACCATGTTTAGAATAAAATATCTGGTTCTGAAAAGGAACGAAATGATTTTGAGCTTAATCTTTTATGTTGTCAGTCCTGAAATGTTAACAATCAGTTCAAACCCTGACTTCATTCTACTTTCTGTTAACTTTTCTTCTCATCCAATTTTTAAATCTAGTTTTTTTTTTCCTACTTGAATCTGATAATTCCTGAAGTGTTGGGATACAGTGCAGCTTGTATAGTATGCAAAGTCGACAAAGCAAATGCAAAAAGAAAAAAAAATGGCCAAAGTTATACATTCATTCATCGTTAGTAAGTAGGGGTGTAACGATACACTCCGGTCATGAATCGATTCGATTCTCAGAATATTTTGAACAAAATTAAAAAACTATGAATGGAAAAAAACTCCTTTTTTATTTCTGAATCATAAACAATGCAAAATAATGTGCATTTTTGTCTGTATAAAACTAAATACAACCCCAAGTCAGAAAAAGTTGGGACAGTATGGAAAACACAAATAAAAAAAGAAAGTAGTGATTTCTAAATTTACTTTGACTTGTATTTCATTGCAGCCAATACAACAGCACATTATTTAATGTGTTCATGATTTTTATTGTTTTTTCTTCAAAAAAAACAAAATTCCTATTTTGGTTCTTGCAACACATTTCAAAAGAAGTTGGAACAGTAAAGCATTTACCACTTTGTAATGTTGCCATTCCTTTTCACAACACTTAAAAGACGTTTAGGGACTGAAGACACCAAGTGAAGAAATGTTTCAGTTGTAATTTTGTCCCATTCTTGCGGCAAACAAGTCTTAAGGTGGGCAACAGTACGGGGTCTTCGTTGTCGCATTTTGCGCTTCAAAATGCGCCACACATTCTCTATTGGAGACAGGTCGGGACTGCAGGCAGGCCAGTCAAGTACCTGTATCCTCTTCCTCCGCAGCCAGGACTGTGTAATGTGTGCAGAAAGTGGTTTTACATTATGTTGTTGAAATATGCATGGACGTCCCTGGAAAAGATGTCTTCTT
Source organism: Pangasianodon hypophthalmus (assembly GCF_027358585.1). Taxonomy (NCBI): domain Eukaryota; kingdom Metazoa; phylum Chordata; class Actinopteri; order Siluriformes; family Pangasiidae; genus Pangasianodon; species Pangasianodon hypophthalmus. Next base: position 2,737,286 of record NC_069738.1, read on the forward strand.
GAAGGCAGCATATTGTGCTCCAAAACCTCTATGTACTTTTCAGCATTAATGGTGCCATCACAGAAGTGCAAGTTACCTTTACCAAGGGCACTGACACAACCCCATACCATGACAGACCCTGGTTTTTGGACTTGTTGCTGGTAACAGTCTGGATGATCATTTTCTTCTTTGGTCCGGAGCACACGGCATCCATTTCTCCCAAAAAATACCTGAAATACTGATTCATCCGACCACAGTACACGTTTCCACTGTGTGATGGTCCATCCCAGATGCCTCCGAGCCCAGAGAAGTCGACGGCGCTTCTGGACACTGTTAACATGGGGCTTCTTTTTGGCACAGTACAGTTTTAACTGGCATTTCTGGATGTAACTACGTATTGTGGTACTTGACAAAGGTTTGCAAAAGTAGTCCTGAGCCCATGTGGTGATATTGCTTATAGATGAATGACGATTCTTGATGCAGTGCCGCCTGAGGGATCGGAGAGCACGGTTGTTCAGCTTAGGTTTGCGCCCTTGTCCTTTACGCACTGAAATTCCTCCACATTCCTTGAATCTTTTAATTATGTTATGCGCTGTTGAAGGTGAAATAAGCAAATGTCTTCCTATCTTTCTTTGAGGAACATTGTTTTTAAACATTTCAATAATTTTCTCATGTATTTGTTGGCAAACTGGCGATCCTCGGCCCATCTTTGCTCCTAAAGGACTAGACCTTTCTTGGATGCTGCTTTTCTACCAAATCATAATTACAATCACCTGTTGACATCACCTGTTTCAAATCACGTCATTATTTAACCAATTTACCTGGTTATTAGCCCTAAATTGCTCCTGTCCCAACCTTTTTTGGAATGTGTTGCAGGTCTGAATGCCAGGAAAGGATGTATATTTACAAATGAAATTAAGTTGACCAGACAAAACATTTATTATTAATATTTTGTGTTCATATTGTCTGCAATGAAATACAAGTCAAAGTAAATTTAGAAATCACTACTTTCTTTTTTTATTTGTTTTCCATACTGTCCCAACTTTTCCTGATTTGGGGTTGTAAATCAAAAAATTGCTATAAACAGAGGTTTAATATTATAAATAAAATGTAGTACAGGTTCACTATATCTTAAAAATAAATAAATACATTTATAAATTCTAACAAAAAAGACTGAATAAATAAAGTCTCTGACGCGGGGAAATGATCGACTGAAACATAACGAGCTCCGTAGCAGAGCCTGAGGCGTCATTTTAACCGGAAATAGAGCTCCAAAGTCTATCTCCTGGTAATGGTGCAGACTCTCCAATGCAGGAGATGTTAATAATCTGAATGATGCACTCAGAAAATCAGCTTAAGTGCACGTGTAACCCGTGTCTCAGTACGTGTAACTTTGTCTGTGTAGATGTTGTAACTTTTGCACTCAAGTGACTCTGATTGCGGCTCACAGTGAATATTCTCACCATTTTTAGCTCTGCAAAAAAATGACATTTTAGCGAGCTTAAATGTCGAATTATGAAGTATTTCCTATTACAAGATTGCAAGAAAACAAATCTAAGATTATTAGACATTTTCTAGAAATAATCATGTTCTACTGACAGATAATTTCGTTGTTTTTCAGCATTTATTTCTAGAAAGAAGCAACATGATCTGCCAACAGAATAAAAAAATTAAAGATTGAAATGATTGTGTTTATAAAAAGGTTTAATAATCTAATATTTGGCTTTTGATAATCGTATAATAGGAAATACTATGTTAACGTGAATATATTTGACCCTTGCTAAGATGTCATTTTTTGCAGTGTGACAATTGTTTAGTGTCGTCGAGTAAATATCTACATTTCCCCTCAGTATCAAGAATAAAACACATTAAACATTACGACTGGCCAAGGATGAGTTTTTATTGTGTTTCAGTGTCCCTAACACATGACCTGTGTACAACAGCTTCTCAATACTTTACCCATTTACATTTACGGCATTTGGCAGACGCCCTTATCTAGAGCGACTTACAATTATCTCATTTATACAACTGAGCAGTTGAGGGTTAAGGGCCTTGCTCAGGGGCCCAGCAGTGGCAGCTTGGTGGTGCTGGGGTTTAAACTGACAACCTTCTGAGCAGAAGTCCAACGTCTTAACCACTGAGCTACCACTTCCCCAACTACCCAACAAGCCAACAAGCCAACAAGCAGAAGAAACTTTGGGGACTCGTCAACAGTTTTTAATACATCAGATACTTTTTAAAAACAACAACAGGAATTGTTCAGTACGTGTGTGTGTCTGTGTGTGTGTGTGTGTGTGTGTGTGTGTGTGGTGTTCTCTGTGTTGTGTACTGTAATAATGTGAGTCTTTCACTTTTTTCTCCAGCTTTGACTCTAAACAGGGAGACAAAGAACAAGAAAAGAGATGGAGAACATTTAAACTGGATTTGTGTCTGCAAGCAGCTCTACACCAACCACAAAACTTCCAGCAGACGGTGCATAAAGTGATCCCTTATAATTATGAAGAACAGAGTGATTTCCTGCTGGATCTGTGCTCACATGTGAAGCAGTATGAGAGTAACACAGGCAGGAGAGTCCTTCCAGCATTGCTGCCAGTTTACCAGTCACTTCCTGCAGTCTGGTACATAAATCTCTCAGAGAGAAAAGCCTCCCTCCTCCTAGAAGTGCTGAAACTCCAAACAGAGAAGAAACCAGTGGTGCTGAGAGACTGCTCAGATGAAGAGAGTGAAGTGAGGAGTTTCCTTCAGTGTCTGCCCTACATCTCACAGCTCTGGTTTAATGAGTAAGTTTTTAGAGTTTTCTCAGACTTGCTTTAGTGCTCTGTGCTCCACAGCTGATAAAAGCCGTTTTTGTTTTGAAGTGAAATATTCCTGCAGATAAATATCACCATGTTTAGAATAAAATATCTGGTTCTGAAAAGAAACAAAGTGATTTTGAGCTTAATCTTTTATGTTGTCAGTCCTGAAATGTTAACAATCAGTTCAAACTCTGACTTCATTCTATTTATTGTTAACTTGTTTCTTCTAATCCAATTTTTACATCTAGGTTTTTTCTACTTGAATCTGATAATTCCTGAAGTGTTGAGATACAGTGCACCTTGTTATAGTATGCAAAGTGGACAAAGCAAATGCAAAAAGAAAAAAAAAAAACAGCCAAATTTATACATTCATTCATTGTTAATAAGTAGGGGTGTAACGATACACTCCGGTCACGATTCGATTCGATTCACGATACTGTCTTCACATTTGGATTTGATTTGCTTCTCAGAATATTTTGAACAAAATTTGAATGATGAAAAATTATGACTGAAAAAAACTCCTTTTTTATTTCTGAATCATAAACAATGCAAAACAGTGTGTATTTTTGTCTGTATAAAACTAAATAAATCAAAAATTCTTACAAACAGAAGTTTAATGTACTACAGGTTCACTATAACTTAAAAATAAATAAATATATTTATAAATTCTCCAAAAAAAAAATTTGACTGTATAAATAAACTTTCTGACACGTGGAAATGATCGACTGAAACATAACGAGCTCCGTAGCAGCGCCTGAGGCGTCATTTTAACCGGAAATAGAGCTCCAAAGTCTATCTCCTGGTAATGGTGCAGACTCTCCAATGCAGGAGATGTTAATAATCTGAATGATGCACTCAGAAAATCAGCTTAAGTGCACGTGTAACCCGTGTCTCAGTACGTGTAACTTTGTCTGTGTAGATGTTGTAACTTTTGCACTCGAGTTACTCTGATTGCGGCTCACAGTGAATATTCTCACCATTTTTAGCTCTGCAAAAAAATGACATTTTAGCGAGCTTAAATGTCGAATTATGAAGTATTTCCTATTACAAGATTACAAGAAAACAAATCTAAGATTATTAAACCTATTTCTAGACATTTTCTAGAAATAATCATGTTCTACTGACAGATAATTTCGTTGTTTTTCAGCATTTATTTCTAGAAAGAAGCAACATGATCTGCCAACAGAATAAAAAAATTAAAGATTGAAATGATTATTAAACCTATTTATAAACACAGTCTGATATTTGGCTTTTGATAATCGTATAATAGGAAATACTATGTTAACGTGAACATATTTGACACTTGCTAAGATGTCATTTTTTCCCGTGTGACAATTGTTTAGTGTCGTCGAGTAAATATCTACATTTCCCCTCAGTATCAGGAATAAAACACACTAAACATAACATAAACATGACGACTGGCCAAGGATGAGTTTTTATTGTGTTTCAGTGTCACTAACACATGACCTGTGTACAACAGCTTCTCAATATTTTACTCAGCAAGCAGAAGAAACTTTGGGGACTCGTCAACAGTTTTTAATACTTCAGATACTTTTTAAAAACAACAACAGGAATTGTTCAGTACGTGCGTGTGTGTGTGTGTGTGTGTGTGTGTGTGGTGTTCTCTGTGTTGTGTACTGTAATAATGTGAGTCTTTCACTTTTCTCCAGCTTTGACTCTAAACAGGGAGAGAAAGAACAAGAAAAGAGATGGAGAACATTTAAACTGGATTTGTGTCTGCAAGCAGCTCTACACCAACCACAGAACTTCCAGCAAACAGTGCAGACAGTGATGACTTATAATTATGAAGAACAGAGTGATTTCCTGCTGGATCTGTACTCACATGTGAAGCAGTATGAGAGTAACACAGGCAGGAGTGTCCTTCCAGCATTGCTGCTAGTTTACCAGTCACTTCCTGCAGTCTGGTACATAAAGCTCTCAGAGAGAAAAGCCTCCCTCCTCCTAGAAGTGCTGAAACTCCAAACAGAGAAGAAACCAGTGGAGCTGAGAGACTGCTCAGATGAAGAGAGTGAAGTGAGGAGTTTCCTTCAGTGTCTGCCCTACATCTCACACCTCAGGTTTAAAGAGTAAGTTTTTAGAGTTTTCTCAGACTTGCTTTAGTGCTCTGTGCTCCACAGCTGATAAAAGCCCTGTTTTTGTTTTGAAGTGAAATATTCCTGCAGATAAATATCACTATGTTTCGAATAAAATATCTGGTTCTGAAAAGAAACAAAGTGATTTTGAGCTTAATCTTTTATGTTGTCAGTCCTGAAATGTGAACATATATTTTAAATCTATTTTTTTTCTACTTGAATCTGATAATTCCTGAAGTGTTGGGATACAGTGCACCTTATTATAGTATGCAAAGTGGACAAAGCAAATGCAAAAAGAAAAAAAAACCAGCCAAATTTATACATTCATTCATCGTTAGTAAGTAGGGGTGTAACGATACACTCCGGTCACGATTTCACTCAATTCGATTCTCAGAATATTTTGAACAAAATTTGAATGATGAATATTATGACTAAAAACACTCCTGTTTTATTGCTGAATCATAAACAATGCAAAACAGTGTGTATTTTTGTCTGTATAAAACTAAATAAATCAAAAATTGCTATAAACAGAGGTTTAATATTGTAAATAAAATGTACTACAGGTTCATTGTATCTTAAAAATAAATAAATACATTTCTAAATTCTCCCACAAAAGACTGAATAAATAAAGTCTCTGACGCGGGGAAATGATGGACTGAAACATAACGAGCTCCGTAGCAGAGCCTGAGGCGTCATTTTAACCGGAAATAGAGCTCCAAAGTCTATCTCCTGGTAATGGTGCAGAGTCTCCATGAAAGAGTGTGATCATGTGACCAGCGTGCTCTCTATATAATTTAACTCTGAGTTGTGCAGATTAGGACCTCTGCTGTTCAAACAGTGTAAATGTATTAGATGTATAATTAATAGAAAGCTGATTTCCATGATGTGATTTGCACATTTCAGCGATGCACATCGTCACGTTTTAGCATCACGATGCATCGTTACACTCCTATGAGTAAGTTCTGTGTCCTGCTCTTCATAATACACGTTTATTTCAATGCCTGATATCGTCTCATCCATTTACCATCATATTAGTCTTTTATTTTTAAATCATCTCTTGTGTTTATCATCGATCATCTTCAGTAACTGCTTTATCATGATCATATTACATCTGATAGCTTAAAAGACTATTTCCGTCTTCAGTCTGCATTTTCTATCCCTGTTTTTTTTCCACCTTAAAGACAAGTGCTTGTGTTTAAAAGCAGTGGTCTATACACTATTGAAAACCCGTCTCAGCCGCTTCTATTCAATAAAAATCTGCCAATTCTGAAGTGTGAACTTCATGCAGGAGATGTTAATAATCTGAATGAATCACTCAGAAAATCAGCTTAAGTGCACGTGTAACCTGCGTCTCAATACGTGTAACTTTGTCTGTGTAGATGTTGTAACTTTTGCACTTAAAGGGGAAGTTCATCTGTTTTCACATTTGAGGAGTTCTAAATATTTATTCAGTGATTTCTAGTCACCTCAGACAGTTTTTAATATTTTTATCTATTTTTTTATATAAACAGATGAATTTGCAACTCTAAGTGCAGTAACTGAGTTGTCGATATCAATTTCCTCATGAGTTAATTTTTAAAGATATCAAAAATCCCAAAAATCTACTTTTCTTTTCCATGGTCAACGTATTCCTGTGATGATTCAATCTATTGACTTCTACATGATTCATAGTTTCAGGATTCTAGAGGCGGGACAAACCACTCCAGTTTTTTTATTGGTTTATTTTTAACTAGTTTTAACCAATTATTATTTATGCAGTTGATGTAAAAACTGCCTGAGGTGTCTAGAAATCACAATACAAGTGCTTAGGAAGGGTCAGACGTGAAAAAAAGGTGAACTTCCCCTTTAAGTGACTCTGATTACGGCACACAGTGAATATTCTCACTATTTTTATCCCTGCAAAAATCACATCTTAGCAAGTTTAATTACTTAAATATAATAAGGTTTATCTAGTACTTCCTTTTACAAGAAATCAAATACAAGATTATTAAATTGTTGTAAGATTATTAAATCTATTTCTAGACATATTTTAAAAATTCCAATTCATCTAATTGTATTTCTTCACTCGCAGTAATGAACTACATAGAAATCCAATGAGCACACCTTCTATACACTGTGCACTTTATTTAATTACTTTATGAATAAACTGTATTTATTTATAACAGCTTTGTAATGACAACAAGCAGATCACTACAGACCAAACAGGCTTATAATGAAGAGCGCTCGAGAGCAAACGAGACTCAGAGATCCGACTTCTTTTCTTCTTTTGGCCGCTTTACCTCCAGTCTGATGACTTAGAGTTTTCATCATCACTGTTTGGTGGAAAATAAATTTCAGTAATCAGTAAACGAGCGATTGCTCAGCTTGGCTGAGAGGGGGCGTGGCCAAGAGGGGGTGTGGTTTTCTGTAGGGAATCTGTAGCTCTTGAACTAGGATTATTCCAATAATTATGAAACATTAAAAAGTTAACATCTCTTAAAACAAAACAAAAATAATCACCAGAAATGTAAGTTCACCTATTAGTACTGTCTAAACACTGGAAGGCCGAGCCCACCCTGAGATTTTGGCTTTTGCAGGTGAGCTTAGAGATCCTAGGAGTTTTATAGCTCCAGATGTAAGAGAGTATAACTGAGTCCAGATTTTTGAAAAATGCAGATGTTAGAAAGATAAAGAAATCTGGGAAGGGACACCATTTTGATAGAGTTTTAAAATGAAATCTAAAAAATGTAATTTAAATATTAATTTGGGGTTTTTAGGGATTTTTAAGCCAAGATAAGTAATATGGTCATCAACTATCATAAATGGTACATGTTCAAGGAAACCAGGACTATAGATGCCAGATGCAGAGGCATGAAATCACTTTTTGTCCAGTTAATGGTATAACCTGACAGCCTACCAAATGAAGTAATCAAGTCCAACAAGATAGGAATAGACTTCTCTGCATTCTTCAAATATAGCAGTATGTGCTAAGCGTATAAGCTAATGAGTGTTTCAATGCCTCCCACTGTAAGGCCTTCGATGTCAGGGTGGCCTCTGATTTTTAAGGCAAGCGGCTCAAGTGCACTAGCAAAAAGTGCAGGTGAAAGGGGGCAGCCTTGCTGGACGGAATGATGTAGGGGAATGAAGCTGACTTATCAGTGTTAGTTAAAATAGAGGATACTGGACTGTTATAGATGATTTTTACCCAGGAGATGAATGATTCCCCGACGCTGAAGCGCCGCAGTGACTCAAACATGTAGGGCCATTCTATTGGATAAAAAGCCTTCTGCGCGTCAAGGGATATAATTGCTGCTTGATTAGTCTTGCCATGATCTGCATATATTGTATTGAGGAGTCGTCTAACGTTAAAAAAGGAAAACCTTCCTGGGATCAACCCAGTCTGATCGGGGTGAATAGTAGATGCCAGAGGTCTACTTAATCTATTTGCCAGTACCTTTCTAATAACTTTTCTATCAACATTCTGTAAGAGACAGATGTTGGCCTCATATAAAGTTTTAGGTAGGGTCTTCTCTTCTGCAGAATGACAAACCATTCTAAATAATATCGGGACTAATAAGTGAGAGAGAATGATTCGCTTCCACAAATTGTGCTGCCTCTGTTGGATCTGAAAAGATGGTGGGTGCTCCGTTTGGATGATGAATATGAAGCTTGGCCGGATAGCGTAAGCTGTGTTTAACACCGGCGTCCCGCAGGGCTCGCAGCACGTCACGAAAAGTGCGGCGTTGCATCAGTGCCTCGTTTGTATAGTCTGTGAGGATGAAAATTCTCTTCCCCTTGTATTCCCGAGGTTGTTGTCTGCTAAGGCGAAGGATCAGTTCTTTCTGTTGAAAATGATGAATGTGCACCATGATGGTGCGCGGGTTTGCGCCTGGAGCTGGCTTTGGTTGCAGCGAGCGATGCGCACGGTCAATAGACACAGGCTTTGGGAAGTGCTCCGTTGAAAACAATTTAGCAATCAACTTGGAAACAAATTCTGTGGGTTTGCCTTCTTCTTCTCCTTCAGGTATGCCCACAATTTTGATGTTGTTTCTACAGTAGTGCGCCTCCAGGTCGTAAACCTTAGCTTGCAGTTGGTTGTTAGCTTTAGCCAGGTCCAGACATTTATTTTCCAAAAGTTGAATCCGCGCCTCGTGATCGCTGCTGACTTGCTCTTGAGTGACTATCCGAGCCTCTAAGTCGGTGTGTGAAGTTAAAAGAGTTTGAAATTTTTCCCTCGAAGGCATCGAAGTGTTCATTAATGCCGTGGAGAATGGCCTCTGATATTTCTTGGCAAAGTTTTTTGCACATATCAAGTGTCATCTCAGAAGACTGAGACGGCGTAGAGTCCATTAGCTTTTTAGCCGCAGAGGGAGAATTAGCTTTAGCCTCCATGGTTTGATGGTTAGCATTAAGTTTAGACTGAATTGCCTTCGGCATGACTGACTTCATGGCTTGTTAATGTCGAGCAGAGATTCACAAAGGTAAAACTAGTTGGCTGGGCCAGAAAAATAAGAGTAACCAGTATATAATATAAATTATTAATATCACGGAGAGGAGCACCATCGACACACGTCTACTCCATACACTTGCGCACTAGCGCCCCCTATGATTTAGTTTAGTTTTGTTTAGAAATTAAAATTAAAATCCCATTAAAAACTGAAGAAAATAATTTTGAAGCTGATATTTTATCCTGAAATGTAAACATTTTTTCTTGCATAAATGTTCTTGATTTAATTCTATGTATTGTTAAATTGTTTATTTTAATGTTTATGAACTTGTTATAATTTGACTTGTACCTAAAGTCTTGGGACACAGTGCAACTTGTTAAAGTAAGCAAGATTGAAAAAGGAATGCAAAAAAGGCCAAAAAAGATTTTTGTTTTACCCTAAAGGCGAGTGCTTGTGTTTAAAGGCAGTGGTCTAGACGTTATTATTGTTAAATCCTGTCACAGACGCTTCTATTCAATAAAACTCTGAAGTGTGAACTACATGCAGGTGATGTTAATAATCTGAAAGACACACTGAGAAAATCAGCTTAAGTCCACGTGTAACCCGTCTCTGAATCCACTTCACTTTCAGACTTCTGTCAGTGACTCTGTTTACAGCCCAGTATGAAGATTCTCACACTATATGATATTTATGCAGTAACTGTACAGAGATGATTGTCTAATATCGTTGAGTAAATATCTGTGTTTCCTTCAATATCAGGAAGAAAACACATGATAGAGCATAAACGTTACTACTAGCCAAGTACTGTAGCGTTTCTTTTAGTGTCCCTAATACACTCTGTGTGTTCTAGCAACAGCTCCTTAATATTTTTACTCAACGAGAAACAGAAACTTTAGTGACTTGTCCACAGTTACAGTTTCTAACATATCAGAGGCTTTAAGATAGAGATTACAAACCACTTGTGTACGTCTCTCTGGACATCTGCCAAATGCCATAAATGTAAATGTTTAAGAAAAAAAAATAGGTGTCCAGGAGAGAGAGAGAGGGGGGGGGGGTGTCTGTGTGTTGTTCTCTATGTTGTGTACTGTAATAATGTGAGTCTTTCACTTTTCTCCAGCTTTGACTCTAAACAGGGAGAGAAAGAACAAGAAAAGAGATGGAGAACATTTAAACTGGATTTGTGTCTGCAAGCAGCTCTACACCAACCACAAAACATCCAGCAAACACTGCAGAAAGTGATGCCAGATATTGAAGAATATGAAGAACAGGGTGATTTCCTGCTGGATCTGTACTCACATGTGAAGCAGTATGAGAGTAACACAGGCAGGAGAGTCCTTCCAGCATTGCTGCCAGTTTACCAGTCACTTCCTGCAGTCTGGTACATAAAGCTCTCAGAGAGAAAAGTCTCCCTCCTCCTAGAAGTGCTGAAAGTTTTTACAGTTTTCTCAGACTTGCTTTAGTGCTCTGTGCTCCATAGCTGATAAAAGCACTGTTTTTGTTTTGAAGTGAAGTATTCCTGCAGATAAATATCACCATTTTTAGAATAAAATATCTGGTTCTGAAAAGGAACAAAATGATTTTGAGCTCAATCTTTTATGTTGTCAGTCCTGAAATGTTAACAATCAGTTCAAACCCTGACTTCATTCTATTTATTGTTAACTTGTTTCTTCTAATCCAATTTTTACATCTAGTTTTTTTCTACATGAATCTGATAATTCCTGAAGTGTTGGGATACAGTGCAGCTTGTTATAGTATGCAAAGGGGACAAAGCAAATGCAAAAAGAAAAAAAAAACAGCCAGATTATACATTCATTCATCGTTAGTAAGTAGGGGTGTAACGATACACTCCGGTCACGATTCGACTCGATTCTCAGAATATTTTGAACAAAATTTGAATCAAGAAAAATTCTGACTGAAAAAACCCATTGTAATTTTTGTCTGTATAAAACTAAATAAATCAAAAATTGCTATAAACAGAGGTTTAATATTGTAAATAAAATGTACTACAGGTTCACTGTATCTTAAAAATAAATAAATACATTTCTAAATTCTCCCAAAAAAAGACTGAATAAATAAAGTCTCTGACGCGGGGAAATGATGGACTGAAACATAACGAGCTCCGTAGCAGAGCCTGAGGCGTCATTTTAACCGGAAATAGAGCTCCAAAGTCTATCTCCTGGTAATGGTGCAGACTCTCCATGAAAGAGTGTGATCATGTTTCTTTTAGTGTCCCTAAGACACTCTGTGTGTTCTAGCAACAGCTCCTTAATATTTTTACTCAACGAGAAACAGAAACTTTAGTGACTCGTCCACAGTTACAGTTTCTAACATATCAGAGGCTTTAAGATAGAGACTACAAACCGCGTGTGTACGTCTCTCTGCACATCTGCCAAATGCCATAAATGTAAATGTTTAAGAAAAAAAAACAAGAGTCCAGGAGAAAGTGTGTGTATGACTGTTGTTGTCTATGTTGTGTACTGTAATAATGTGAGTCTTTCACTTTTTTCTCCAGCTTTTACTTTACACAGGGAGAGAAAGAACAAGAAAAAAGATGGAGAACATTTAAACTGGATTTGTGTCTGCAAGCAGCTCTACACCAACCACAAAACATCCAGCAGACAGTGCAGAAAGTGATCCCTTATAATTATGAAGAACAGAGTGATTTCCTGCTGGATCTGTGCTCACGTGTGAAGCAGTATGAGAGTAACACAGGCAGGAGAGTCCTTCCAGCATTGCTGCCAGTTTACCAGTCACTTCCTGCAGTCTGGTACATAAAGCTCTCAGAGAGAAAAGCCTCCCTCCTCCTAGAAGTGCTGAAACTCCAAACAGAGAAGAAACCAGTGGAGCTGATAGACTGCTCAGATGAAGAGAGTGAAGTGAGGAGTTTCCTTCAGTGTCTGCCCTACATCTCACAGATCAGGTTTAAAGAGTAAGTTTACAAAGTTCCTGTGTTTATAGACAAAATACTTCACTGGGACATCCGCCCCAAACCAACATGTTTAAATATTAAATTAATATTTAAAGACTTGAGGTTGGAATCCTATGTTGGACCCTTTGACATAAATCATATCAGTTATGAGATACAGGCTATTACTGAAGTGATGGAAACGTGTAGCACTGAAAGTACACCTGCTGCTAATTTAATGGATACAGGACTATAGTGTGTGATCAGTGTGCTGCTAAATGCTGTTCCTTGAGATTCAACTCCTATTACTGATCTGAATTGTCATTGTTAGCTAGCTAGTTACCTTACCTTGAACCTCCTAATACTGGTTGTTAGCTGGCTAATAGTAGCCAACTTAAAGGCATTTTCTGAATTTTTCTCATGTTGATATGATGTAACTGCACCACTGACTGGTCAGCAGTGGGAGAACTAACAACAGGTGTTTAACTTTACTATTGTGATTAGAAGGCAGGACCGGGACGGCTAATGTGGCTATAAAACAGCAGGTTGTGACCGAGGACGCTGTCACTGGCCGGAACAGCACTCACATCTCTTCACACACATAGCCATTTCCCCATTATTTCCTCACGCAGCTACGTAGCCGTTCCCTGGGGTGCACACTTGGGTTTGTGCTATCGTCATTTCATACACGCGTACACGTACACGTTACTTCACCCCGCAGTTTCCCATCCCCAATAAACAGATAAGGTTAATATATATCTTTATTATTTATCTGCATTTGTTATTGTCTATGTCTTTGTTTGTGTAGTTGTCAGCTCCGATGTGTTTTGTGGGTCCAGTCCGCTGAGGGTACAGCGTGAGCCAGGGGCTAAACGCAGGCGGCGGTCTGAGAATCCTCAAATACAGGATTTTCCTGCGCTGCACCTGCACGATGCCTCCGGCAGCTGGACTGTTCCAAGTGTTCATGAATCTAGGGGAGAAACAGGAAATGTCTCTTTATTAACTCAGAATCTGTTTAAAGAAATGTTGTAAATATTTGTTAAATATTTGTTATGAATATCAGGTAAGTATTATCACATCCATCTTCTGTAAGGACAATGGTAAGTCTACAGCACATACATATAGTAATTATATATATATATATATATATAATTACTATATGTATGTGCTGTAGACTTACCATTGTCCTTACAGAAGATGGATGTGATAATACTTACCTGATATTCACCTGTTGTGTCCTAATGATACATTCCATGTGGGCGGAGCCTCTGCTTCATAAGCATGGCTCTGGCACACAGTCGGGGTGAGACGTTAAGGCAGAAGTTAGGAGGTTGAAGTGAGCTTGTCTAGCGTAATGTAGTTACAATTAGTAATCCTTTGTGTAGAAGGAAACGTGTACATATCTCTATATTGTAAATATCACTCTTTTCTATTTTGTTTCTTTTGATTTGGTTTTGGTTTTTGTGCCCTTTTGAATTTTGGGGCTATTTGTATCACCACGGACACTGTAAATAAACACCATTACACTGACGTGCTATTGCGGCCCAACCATCATTTCTTAGTCATTACCAACACTCCTCATCACACTCAGAAACAAGACCAATGTGTATTTTAAGTGAAATTATTTGCTACTTTGCCCCAGTAAACTGCGTCAGTTGATGCTCCTGTCCATGGATGCAAGCAAAACTCATAATTTTCCATCTTCCGTAATATGAACAGACTGATGTTCTGATCTTCTAAACACTAGCTGAATATTAGTCTTTATTAACGTGTCTGATCTTAGCCTTAGGTGATTCTTGCACTTTTCAAATATATGTGATACTCTTCCTCATAACTTATATATTTTCTAATAAACAGGTTTGATTCAGTCTCTGCATCCATCCAGTTTTTGCTGAATCTGAGCATCGCAGCAGTCGACTGTCAATCAGATAAAGGAGAGAGTTTTACTGAGCTGCTGGCGTCAGTGTGCAGCTACAGCACATTCCCTTTTGGTGAAGAGTTTCATGGATTCCAAGAAAGACAGAGTGATTTCCTGCTGGATCTGTACTCACATGTGAAGCAGTATGAGAGTAACACAGGCAGGAGTGTCCTTCCAGCATTGCTGCCAGTTTACCAGTCAGCTCCTGAAGTCTGGTACATAAATCTCTCAGAGAGAAAAGTCTCCCTCCTCCTAGAAGTGCTGAAACTCCAAACAGAGAAGAAACCAGTGGAGCTGAGAGACTGCTCAGATGAAGAGAGTGAAGTGAGGAGTTTCCTTCAGTGTCTGCCCTACATCTCAGAGTTCTGGTTTAAAGAGTAAGTTTTTACAGTTTTCTCAGACTTGCTTTAGTGCTATGTGCTCCACAGCTGATAAAAGCACTGTTTTTGTTTTGAAGTGAAATATTCCTGCAGATAAAGATCACCATTTTTAGAATAAAATATCTGGTTCTGAAAAGGAACAAAATGATTTTGAGCTTAATCTTTTATGTTGTCAGTCCTGAAATGTTAACAATCAGTTCAAACCCTGACTTCATTCTATTTATTATTAACTTGTTTCTTCTAATCCAATTTTTAAATCTATTTTTTTTCTACTTGAATCTGATAATTCCTGAAGTGTTGGGATACAGTGCACCTTGTTATAGTATGCAAAGTGGACAAAGCGAATGCAAAAAGAAAAAAACATCCAGATTATACATTCATTCATCGTTAGTAAGTAGGGGTGTAACGATACACTCCGGTCACGATTCAACTCGATTCGATTCTCAGGATATTTTGAACAAAATTTCAATGAAGAAAAATTATGACTAAAAACACTCCTGTTTTATTGCTGAATCATAAACAATGCAAAACAGTGTGTATTTTTGTCTCTATAAAATTAAATAAATCAAAAATTGCTATAAACGGAGGTTTAATATTGTAAATAAAATGTACTACAGGTTCACTGTATCTTAAAAATAAATAAATGCATTTATAAATTCTCCAAAAAAAGACTGAATAAATAAAGTCTCTGACGCGGGGAAATGATCGACTGAAACATAACGAGCTCCGTAGCAGAGCCTGAGGCGTCATTTTAACCGGAAATAGAGCTCCAAAGTCTATCTTCTGGTAATGGTGCAGACTCTCCATGAAAGAGTGTGATCATGTGACCAGCGTGCTCTCTATATAATTTAACTCTGAGTTGTGCAGATTAGGACCTCTGCTGTTCAAACAGTGTAAATGTATTAGATGTATAATTAATAGAAAGCTGATTTCCATGATGTGATTTGCACATTTCAGCGATGCACATCGTCACGTTTTAGCATCACGATGCATCGTTACACTCCTATGAGTAAGTTCTGTGTCCTGCTCTTCATATTACACTTTTATTTCAATGCCTGATATCGTCTCATCCCTTTACCATCATATTAGTCTTTTATTTTTAAATCATCTCTTGTGTTTATCATCGATCATCTTCACTAACCGCTTTATCCTGATCATATTACATTTGATAGCTTAAAAGACTATGTTCGTCTTCAGTCTGCATTTTCTATCCCTGATTTTTTTCCACCTTAAAGACAAGTGCTTGTGTTTAAAAGCAGTGGTCTATACACTATTGAAAACCCGTCTCAGCCGCTTCTATTCAATAAAAATCTACCAACCTCTGAAGTGTGAACGTCATGCAGGAGATGTTAATAATCTGAATGATGCACTCAGAAAATCAGCTTAAGTGCACGTGTAACCTGCGTCTCAATACGTGTAACATTGTCTGTGTAGATGTTGTAACTTTTGCACTTAAAGGGGAAGTGCACCTTTACTCACATTTGAGGAGTTCTAAATATTTATTCAGTGATTTCTAGTCACCTCAGACAGCTTTTATGTCAGTGCAAGCACTTTTAAGATTTTGATATATTTTGTCCACTAATGATTGTTTTGCAAAATACATTATAATCAGATGAATTTGCAACTCTAAGTGCAGTAACTGAATTATCAATATCAATTTCCTCATGAGTTAATTTTTAAAGATATCAAAAAACCCCAAAATCTACTTTTCTTTGCGAAGGTCAACACATTCCTGTCATCATTCGATCTAATCAAATATAATGTTATTAAATTATTGTAAGATTATTAAAGCTATTTCTAGACATATTTTAAAAATTCCAATTTATTTAATTTTATTTTTTCACTCGCAATAGTGAACTGCATAGACATCCAATGAGCACACCATCTATACACTGTGCACTTTATTTAATTACTTTATTAATAAAGTTTATATATAATAGCTTTGTGATCAAGACTGGCAGATTGCTACAGACCAAAAAGGCTTATAATGAAGAGAGCTCGAGAGCAAACGAGACTCAGCAATCCGAGTTTTATTTTTCTTTTGGCTGCTTTACCTCCAGTCTGATGTGTTAGAGTTCTCTTCATCACTGGTGGGTGAAAAATAAATTTCAGTAATCAGTAAACGAGAGATTGCTCAGCTTGGCTGAGAGGGGGTGTGGCTGAGATGGGTCTGGTTTTCTGTAGGGAGTCTGTAGCTCTCGAACTAGGCTTATTCCAATATTTATTAAAACAATAAAAGATAATATCTCTTAAAACAAAACAAAAAAATTCACCAGAAATGTAAGTTGACCTATTAATAACTGATAAATGAATGCTCCTGATTCACTATTTCATTTTTTTAATTATTAAAATGATTAATTATTTTTTTTTAATTAATTAAAAATTGTGTAAAGAGAAGGTGGCCACAGTGTGAAGGATAAGCTGACTGAGCACTCATCTGCTATGTTTACAGCTTATCCATAAAAAATATATCTATCACACAGGAAACATGTGCTTAAGTTCATAAACGTTCATAATCATAATGTGCTTAAAGTGAAAAAAGGTGAACAATGTGAAGGGAAAACTGTAACTGATACATACCTCTCTCTCTTATTCAAACTGCACACAGCGGGTGTAACTGTACTGTAACCTGAGGTTTAATGTGTAAATTTCTGCAGTTTCGTCAGACCTGCTTTAGTGCTCTGTGCACCACAGCTGCTAAAAGAACTGTTTTATGATTTAATTTAGTTTTTTTTTTTTTATTAATTTTACAATTTTTTAACAACCGACAAAGATGAGACATGACAAAAACACATTATACACAATACCCAAAGGGAACAATCAAATTAAAAATTAATTATGCGCATACACACCCACAAAAAAAAAAAAAAAGAAGGGAGAGTGCTGCCAGGAGGAGACAGTGAATGTACAGCTCAGTATGCATCGTCAGGCGGTGAACAGTTAAATACAGAAACTGATTCCATCTTTGAGATTGTCCAGTTAGGCAAGAAATAGACCCCATATATGTATAAACTTTCTCAGGGATGTGGATCTTGTGAACCTTAATTTTTCCATCCGAATAATAGACACCATTTCTGACAATCACCTTCATACCAAGCATCAAAGAGTTTTGTAAGGCTTTAGGTAGATGTAGTGTGGATTCTGAACAACCGAAAATTGCTAATTCAGAATGTGGACTAATGTCTTTGCCATATGCCTTGGAAAACCAAGATAAGATGTTCGACCAATATCCTGCCAGTGTATGACAGTGCCAAAATGTATGCTATAAGGTAACTTCTGAAATTTTGCATCTGGCGCAGTGGGCTGAAACAGACTGATAGATCTTATGCAGTTTGGATTTGGAGTAGTGAAGACAGTGTACGACTTTAAACTGAATCAAATGGTGTCTACTATTAACGGAACAAGAGTGTATCCTGGCCATAATTTCAGTCCACAGAAGTTCAGACAGGTCCGTGCCCAACTCACTGCTCCAGGTTTTTCTTAAATGATCAGTGCATACTTTAACATGATGGGTGAAAACAGATACAAACATTGAGACCAGTCGTCTGGAGTCAAGGGGATGCAATAAAACGTCAACAAAAGGATATTGTGTCGGTATGTTTTCAAAAGTTTGTATTTTGTCTCTGACGTAATACCTGACCTGTAAATAGCGAAAAAAAATGTGAGTTGGGAAGCTGGAATTTGTCCCTAAGCTGATCGAAGGAGGCAAATTTACCATTTATATAAAGATCTTCAATAGTGACTAATCCCCCCCCGCTCCAGGCCCGGTAGCATTTATCTGACCATGGCAGCAGAAAAGAGTGATTGAAACAAATAGGAGTTCTTACAGAGGTATGGGGTATGCTAAGCACCTTTCTAATCTGGTTGAGAATTCTGACAGAGTTTCTTGTTATAAAACTAAAATTAACAGAAGTACTACGTTTATCCGGTTTTGAGAACAGCAAGGCCTGCAGGGAAGAGTTACCAACTGAATAAGCCTCCATTTTCACCCACAGCGGGGTATCAGGGGTGTAATCCGTTGGGCTGCAGGTGTCCCAGTACATTAATGTTCTTGCATTAGCAGCCTAATAGTACTGTCTGAACACTGGAAGGCCGAGCCCACCCTGAGATTTTGGCTTTTGCAGGTGAGCTTAGAGATCCTAGGAGTTTTATAGTTCCAGATGTAAGAGAGTATAACTGAGTCCAGATTTTTGAAAAATCCAGATGTTAGAAAGATAAAGAAATAAAGAAATCTGGGAAGGGACACCATTTTGATAGAGTTTTAAAATGAAATCTAAAAAATGTAATTTAAATATTAATTTGGGGTTTTTAGGGATTTTTAAGCCAAGATAAGTAATATGGTCATCAACTATCATAAATGGTACATGTTCAAGGAAACCAGGACTACAGATGCCAGATGCAGAGGCATGAAATCACTTTTTGTCCAATTAATGGTATAACCTGACAGCCTACCAAATGAAGTAATCAAGTCCAACAAGATAGGAATAGACTACTCTGCATTCTTCAGATATAGCAGTATGTGCTAAGCGTATAAGCTAATGAGTGTTTCAATGCCTCCCACTGTAAGGCCTTCGATGTCAGGGTGGCCTCTAATTTTTAAGGCAAGCGGCTCAAGTGCACTAGCAAAAAGTGCAGGTGAAAGGCGGCAGCCTTGCTGGATGGAACGATGTAGGGGAATGAAGCTGATTTATCAGTGTTAGCTAAAATAGAGGATACTGGACTGTTATAGATGATTTTTACCCAGGAGATGAATGATTCCCCGATGCCGAAGCGCCGCAGTGACTCAAACATGTAGGGCCATTCTATTGGATAAAAAGCCTTCTGCGCGTCAAGGGATATGATTGCTGCTTGATTAGTCTTGCCATGATCTGCATATATTGTATTGAGGAGTCATCTAATGTTAAAAAAGGAAAACCTTCCTGGGATGAACCCAGTCTGATCGGGGTGAATAGTAGATGCCAGATGTTTACTTAATCTATTTGCCAGTACCTTTCTAATAACTTTTATCTCAACATTCTGAAGAGCGATTGGCCTATAACTGGCAGAATCACTATCCTCTTTCCCTTTTTTAAGTAAGAGACAGATGTTGGCCTCATATAAAGTTTTAGGTAGGGTCTTCTCTTCTGCAGAATGACAAAGCGTTCTAAATAATATTGGGACTAATAAGTCTGAAAATGCTTTCTAGTATTCGCTGGGGAATCCATCCGGTCCTGCGGCCTTCCCCTGAAGGGAATGATTTAATGGCAGAGAGAAGCTCTTCCTTGGTGAAATCAGAGTCCAATTCTTCCCTAGCCTGATCACTGAGCTTTGGGTTATCCAAAGAGTCAAAGAAGCTGTGTAGATCAGACTGAGTGACACTACATTTGGAAGAGCAGAGGTCCATATAAGTAAGAGTAAGAGTAAGATATTCCTTTATTTGTCCCGCAGTGGGGAAATTGCATTTAGCAACAGCAGGGGTACAGTACAGAAAGAGTATGCACACAAGAACAAGGTAGATTAAAAACTATTCTGTACATAAATGGCTTAAATAGTGCTAAAAGCAAAAATCCTAACACTAAACAAAAAAAGGAGAGGGGTATATACACATAAGTACAGGTTGGTTGAGAATAGTGTAGCTTGCCAGTAGTGTGACGGTATTGCACATTAAAATATTGCACAGTGATATTGCACATAAATGTGAGTGTAAATACTGCACTGAGAGTTTATAAATAAATAAATCAGCAGTGTTCATTATAAAGTTTTACAGCAGCAGGAAGGAAAGACCGACGAAATCTCTCCTTTACACACTGAGGGTGGAGCAGTCTGTCACTGAAGCTGCTCTCCAGAGCTGACAGGACGTCCCGCAGGGGGTGGGACTCATGGTCCAGCGTAGATGTCAGTTTTGTCAGGACCCGTCTGTCACCAACCTCCCGCACTGAGTCCAGAGGACAGCCCAGGACAGAGCTGGACCTCTTGATGATCTTGTCCAGCTTTTTCCTTTCCCTCTCAGTGATACTGCTGCTCCAACAGACCACACAATACAGGATGGCTGATGCCACCACAGAGTCATAAAAAGTCTTTAGAAGCGCCCCCTGCACACCAAAGGACCGCAGTCTCCTCAGGAGGTAGAGCCTGCTCTGACCCTTCCTGTACAGTGCGTCTGTGTTGTGAGTCCAGTCCAGTTTGTGGTTTAGATGAACACCCAATGTCCAATGAACTCTCAATGTTCACCAGTGAGGGGGCAGACCGGTGTCTGCGGAAATCCACCACCATCTCCTTGGTCTTTCTCGCGTTGATGAGGAGGTGATTTGGCCGACACCAGTCCACGAAGTCCTGCATCAGTCTTCTGTACTCTGCGTCATCGTCGTCACTGATCAGGCCAACGATGGCTGAGTCGTCAGACAACTTGAGCAGGACACAGCTGTCCGTGTTGTATCTGAAGTCTGCAGTGTAGAGGGTGAAAAGGAAGGGTGCGAGCACCGTGCCCTGGGGGACACCCACACTGCAGGTCAGGGTGTCAGATACGCAGTCCCTAGCTCTCACAAACTGGGGCCTATCTGTGAGATAGTCCAGGACCCACTCCGCCAGATGTGAGTCCACTCCAGCCCATTCCAGCTTGTCCCTCAAAAGCAATGGTTGAATTGTGTTGAATATATAGAACTCTCTAAACCTATTACTGATGTCTTTAGGGTTGGTCAGCAGAGCGGCTGAGTTTGATTTAATTCTGTAAATTGACCTGGTAGCTTGAGAGCTTTTAAGCTGCTGTGCTAACAACTTCTCTGGCTTATCTCCTAGTTCAAACTGTTTTTGTTTTAGTTTCAAAAGGGAGTTATTAACCTGACTTCCCAGAATGCAGCTGTATTCATATTTAAGCTTCACAATTTTATTAAACTCTACTGGGGATTTTGAAATTTGATATGCCGATTCGAACGTGGGAAGGATGCTCTCGATTTCTATTAGACGCTTGTCCCTTTCCTTTTGGACAGAAGATTCATAGGAGATGATGAGACTGCGCATTACCAAAGAGTAAGAGTTTCCCAGAGAACAGAATCCGAGACCTCACCTGTGTCATTAATTTCAATGAACTCCCTTATCCTCACATTCATGCTCTCACAAAACTTTTATCAGCCAATAATAAGGGATTAAAATGCCATGGGTAATGCTGCTTTGGAAGGGCAAAGTCAATGGTCATTAGGAGAGGGCTATGGTCGGAAAGAAGTATACTGTGATATTTGGTGCTGACTACATTTGGAATTAAATTAGAGTCCACCAAGAAATAGTCGATTCTACTGTGGGACTTATGGACATGAGAATAGTAGGAGTAATCTTTATCTGTGGGATGTTGAAGTCTCCTTTTGTCAACAAGGTTCCAGGATTTAGTTAAATGATTTAAAACTCGAGGTGTTGTTACATTAGGTGGGGAACAAGAGGACAGCCTGTCTAAATACGGATCCAAAAAGCAATTAAAGTCCCCTCCGATTATAATGTTTGTTTTTCTGTCAGCAGGGAGCAGATTAAACACTTTTTTAAAAAATAATGGGTCATCAAAATTTGTACCATATATGTTGAGAAAAGTAACGGGGATTCAGTTGATCCTGCCAGAAACAATGATGTATCTCCCATTTGGGTCTGTGCTCACATTGGTGAGCTGAAAGGGAACATTTTTCCGAAAAAGAATGGCAACACCCCGGGCCTTGGAGGTAAACGGCGCTTGATAAACCTGAGAAATCCAATTACATCTAAGTCTTTGCTGTTCTGTGACTTTAATGTGGGTTTCCTGTAGAAAACTTATATCTGCTGAGAGGGACTTGAGGTGTTTAAAAACCTTGCCCCTCTTAATGGCATGACCCAGTCCCCTGACGTTCCAGGAAACCAAAGTGAGATCCCAACTGCCTACCCTAACACCTTGATAAGACCTGTGCATGTAAAAGGGATAGATAAGGAATTACCTCTTGCTTATGCATACATTGTGAGTGGCGGAGAGGGCCTGGCAGCACTGCACAACTAAAGACGTAGGGGAGATGAAAATAAAAGAAGAATACAAATACAAACTCTGTGACATAGACAACATACATCCACACTGACCAATGCCTATATAAGCGAAACACAACTCTTTTCATCAAACCAGAAGGAGCTGCCGGGCAATGGCTGCAGAACTATTTAAGAACAGTAACTACAAAAATGACCTTAAACACAGGAACCTCTCCGTGAAAATGAGTGAGAGAAATTACAGACATACCGGTACAAAGTTATCTGTTACCAGTAAGGAGTATAAAATATATATCGGGCTGGAAGACGGAGGTGTCGTAATAATATGAATCAATGTAAAACATATTGATGCTTCTTTAGTGATGTATACAAAGTAAATGCAATGGAAGATCAATGACAGCCTATAAATGTTATAAAATTATACTCAAAGGGAAACTCCCTGCTTTATCATAGACTGGAACAATTCAGTATAGATGTTTACTTGGCACAACTAGTTCTTATTTGCTGTAAATGAAAAAAATGATTTGTCCACTTCTGTGCAAGAATGATTCGCTTCCACAAACTGTGCTGCCTCTGTTGGATCTGAAAAGATGGTGGGTGCTCTGTTTGGATGATGAATATGAAGCTTGGCCGGATAGCGTGAGCTGTGTTTAACACTGGTGTCCCAGACCCCTTTAGTGACTTTTTTCCAAAAAAGCGACTAGCGACAAATCTAGCGACTTTTTGGACAAACCTTAGCAACTCTCCAAATGTCACCAGTACTGTCCTGCGCGAGCACGAAGTCTTGCTTCCCCGCTGCAGTCACACCCCTCTGTGCGTCTCCTCTGTTCAGTGAGTGGCTGAGAGACGAGCAGCGCATTCCGTTGACCGCACAGTAGCTGACGTAGATGTGAATGAACTGCGCATGTGCACGCTGTATTGCCACAGACCAATCACTTACCAGCTTCTCCTTTGTATTAAATTTGAAAAATTATTGTGACCGTTTATTCTTGTCATGTGCTTATATTACTCACTACCACAGGGCTTTAGTTCATTCCAGTTTCTGAACTCACTGAATTCAGATTATCTAGAGACTGTAGACTGTACTTATTCAAACACAACAATAAACTTCATTAAACTCATATACACACATAAAAAACATATACACATAATACAAATATAAAAAGTGCATACACAGTACAAATATAAATACATATACACACATAGCTAGAACATTACACACATTCAAATAGTAACATGTCACACTCTAAAATATATTTCCAAAAATATAGAAAAGAATGGGAGCTGATCCCTGAATTTAAGGGGTGGCTGAAGCCCTATGTGGGCAATGACACAAGGGCTTACTGTCTGTACTGCAAGACAGAATTTTGTGCCAAGTTATCTGACATTAAAAAGCATGCATCAACTCAGAAGCACAATGAAAAGTCCAAGCCTTATAATCAAGCCAAGCAATCTACATTGCCATTTTCTCCAAAAAACACTGACTCTTTAAAACAGGCAAGAGGCAACAATGGCAATGGCTATAGCAGAGCACTGCTCCATTCTCTCTTGTGACCACATTGGTAAAGCATGCAAAGCTGCTTTTCCAGATTCCAGTGCAGCCAAACATTTTCGGATGCACCATACCAAGTGTACTGAAATGATCAATGGGGTGTTGGCACCATAAACCACACACTAAAACACACTAAACCACAACAAGAGCCTTACAGACATGGCAAAACTTGCAGACCTGTTAGGATATTGCCCGGCCACAACTGATAAAACTATTAATCAGTGGAGGTCTATTCACCTTCAGAAATGGGAGGAAACAACAAACACTTTGGCATTCTGGGCTGAAGTTAAGAAGTATAGAGATTCAGCAGGCATAAACCCATATGAAGACTTGGCTTCTGTTGCAGTTTCTGTCTTCTCCCTCCCACACTCAAAAGCTGAGGTAGAGAGGCTTTTCAGTCAAATGGGTGTCATTAAAAACAAACTCAGGAACCACATGTCCCTGCAGACCCTCAGCTCTATTCTGTATATTAGATATGGTTTGAGGTTGGCTGGAGATGCATGTTATGAGCACAAACTGCCTGATAAAGTGCTGCAGCTCTTTGGCACTTCAGCAGCCTATTCATTTAAGTCCTGTCCAGGTTCTAGCTCAACCTCTGCATCCAATATCACCCCACAGGAGGAGAGCACTGAGGGTATGGATCTTGTGGATGATGATGAATTCTGTCTCAGCATTCTCATGGAGTGATCTGGAATCAGAATCACAAAAGTTGTTAAATAGTGTTTTTCTTTCACATACAATGAATTTGCTTTGGTTTTGTGAGGCAGGCTGACTTAAAAAAAAAAAAAAATTATCTTTTTCATTTGCTATGTACATATTTGTGGCACTTGTGTCTGCCAAATTATCAGATAATAAATAATAAATGTGTGGTTCATTATCTCCGTTCAGTTAAATTATCATATTATAATAATAGAGTATTTGAGCATAGATTGACTCCATTTTATGACAATTTCAATCTGTTGATTAAAATGCAGTTTTTTAGTATTCACATTTTTTATAAATATGCACATAGTTCGTTTGTAAATATGCAAATAATTCAACCATAGGTTTATCCTCTAGGGGCAGATTATCACTAACGTCCCTGACTGAAACTGAATATCATTGTTGTGACTTGTAGCCTACACTGTGAGAGAACAAGCAAAATATTCTGTGGCAGAACACATTCTCTGAGTTATCGTTGTACATGTAAACAGAGCTGATAATATCACAGCACATATGCTGTCTTTAACTTACATGTATAGTGGTTTTGTCCAACGACGTCGTGGTTCACCGGAATTTTATCAGTGCTGTGGAAGTAACTTCTGGTTAACATGTAGTAAGTTCCGTTCCGTTGACTGACAGAAAATATGTAATTGAGAACAGCTTTACTGGACATTCGGCTATATATTTATATTAAAACAGTTTGTGAGCACGGATTAGGGGAGAAAACAGTTATGAAGTGCCGACATTACGCAGAATACAAATACGACGTGATGATGTCATTAATATGCTAATGACGCATGACGTCATTTAGCGACATTTAGCTACTTTTCAAGCAGGGTTTAGCTACTTTCCATTAGTGATGGGAAGTTCGGATCATTTTACCGACTCGGACCTTTGAGTCTCGTTCAGCAAAATGAATGAATCTTTTTTCGAGTCATTTCGTTCATTTTAGCAAAATATAATTAAAATGTTACGTGTTACTTCCCTAACACATCTACTACTTACGCAAACGTTGATCACACTACAAACAAGACAAAACTATAATGCTGTAATAAACAGAAAACATTAATTCATTGTTTACCTGGATCTTTAGTCTATGATTAGCTCACCTCACCTCTTATCTGACAAGTCTTCGGGTTTGAGTTGTTCGTTCATCACGTGACAGCCCTATAAGCTTAACCAGTGCAGTCTGAGCCAGAAAGAGAATTGATTAGTTCATCTCTCAAGTCTTCGGGTTTGAGTCATTCGTTCATCACGTGACAGCCCTATAAGCGTAACCATTGGGGCTGTCACGTGATGAACGAACGACTCAGACTCAAAGACTCGAAACAGGTGAACTAATTCCAGTACAGAACCTATTAGATGTTGCGCATGCGCGACTGAACGAATCACTCCCCGAGACGACTCGTTCTTCCCGAGTCACGTTAAAGATTTGTTCAAAATGAACGAATCGTTCAAGAACGACCCATCACTACTTTCCATTGAAAATAGTTGGCAACACTACGCAGGGCTCGCAGCACGTCACGAAAAGTGCGGCGTTGCATCAGTGCCTCGTTTGTATAGTCTGTGAGGATGAAAATTCTCTTCCCCTTGTATTCCCGAGGTTGTTGTCTGCTAAGGCGAAGGATCAGTTCTTTCTGTTGAAAATGATGAATGTGTGCCATGATGGTGCGCGGGTTTGCGCCTGGAGCTGGCTTTGGAGCAGCGAGCGATGCGCACAGTCAATAGACACAGGCTTTGGGAAGTGCTCCATTGAAAACAATTTAGCAATCAACTTGGAAACAAATTCTGTGGGTTTGCCTTCTTCTTCTCCTTCAGGTATGCCCACAATTTTGATGTTGTTTCTACAGGAGTGCGCCTCCAGGTCGTAAACCTTAGCTTGCAGTTGGTTGTTAGTTTTAGCCAGGTCCAGACATTTATTTTCCAAAAGTTGAATCTGCACCTCGTGATCGCTGCTGACTTGCTCAAGTGATTATCCGAGCCTCTAAGTCGGTGTGTGAAGTCAAAAGAGTTTGAAATTTTTCCTTGAAGGCATCGAAGTGTTCATTAATGCCGTGGAGAATTGCCTCTGGTATCTCTTGGCAAAGTTTCTTGCACATATCAAGTGACATCTCAGAAGATTGAGACAGCGTCGAGTCCATTAGCTTGTTAGCCACAGAGGGAGAATTAGCTTTAGCCTCCATGGTTTGATGGTTAGCATTAAGTTTAGACTGAATTGCCTTCGGCATGACTGACTTCACGGCTTGTTAATGTCGAGCAGAGATTCACAAAGGTAAAACTAGTTGGCTGGCCCAGAAAAATAAGAGTAACCAGTATATAATACTAAATTATTAATATCACGGAGAGGAGCACCATCGACACACGTCTACTCCATACACTTGCGCACTAGCGCCCCCTATGATTTAGTTTAGTTTTGTTTAGAAATTAAAATTAAAATCCCATTAAAAACTGAAGAAAATAATTTTAAAGTTGATATTTTATTCTGAAATTTAAACATTTTTTCTTCCATAAATGTTCTTGATTTAATTCTATTTATTGTTAAATTGTTTATTTTAATGTTTATGAAATTGTTATAATTTGATCTGTACCTGAAGTCTCGGGACACAGTGCAACTTGTTAAAGTAAGCAATATGGAAAAAGGAATGCAAAAAAAGGCCAAAAAAGATTTTTGTTTTACCCTAAAGGCGAGTGCTTGTGTTTAAAGGCAGTGGTCTAGACGTTATTATTGTTAAATCCTGTCACAGACGCTTCTATTCAATAAAACTCTGAAGTGTGAACTACATGCAGGTGATGTTAATAATCTGAAAGACACACTGAGAAAATCAGCTTAAGTCCACGTGTAACCCGTCTCTGAATCCACTTCACTTTCAGACTTCTGTCAGTGACTCTGTTTACAGCCCAGTATGAAGATTCTCACACTATATGATATTTATGCAGTAACTGTACAGAGATGATTGTCTAATATCGTTGAGTAAATATCTGTGTTTCCTTCAATATCAGGAAGAAAACACATGATAGAGCATAAACATTACTACTAGCCAAGTACTGTAGCGTTTCTTTTAGTGTCCCTAAGACACTCTCTGTGTTCTAGCAACAGCTCCTTAATATTTTTACTCAACGAGAAACAGAAACTTTAGTGACTCGTCCACAGTTACAGTTTCTAACATATCAGAGGCTTTAAGATAGAGACTACAAACCGCTTGTGTACGTCTCTCTGCACATCTGCCAAATGCCATAAATGTAAATGTTTAAGAAAAAAAAATAGGTGTCCAGGAGAGCGAGAGAGAGAGAGAGAGAGGTGTGTGTGTGTGTGTGTGTGTGTGTGTGTGTGAGACTGTTGTTCTCTATGTTGTGTACTGTAATAATGTGAATCTTTCACTTTTTTCTCCAGGTTTTACTCTATACAAGGAGAGAAAGAACAAGAAAAGAGACGGAGAACGTTTAAACTAGATTTGTGTCTGCAAGCAGCTCTACACCAACCACAATACATCCAGCAGACAGTACAGAAAGTGAAGATATATAATTATGAAGAACAGGGTGATTTCCTGCTGGATCTGTACTCACATGTGAAGCAGTATGAGAGTAACACAGGCAGGAGTGTCCTTCCAGCATTGCTGCCAGTTTACCAGTCACTTCCTGCAGTCTGGTACATAAATCTCTCAGAGAGAAAAGCTTCCCTCCTCCTAGAAGTGCTGAAACTCCAAACAGAGAAGAAACCAGTGGTGCTGAGAGACTGCTCAGATGAAGAGAGTGAAGTGAGGAGTTTCCTTCAGTGTCTGCCCTACATCTCACAGCTCAGGTTTAAAGAGTAAGTTTTTACAGTTTTCTCAGACTTGCTTTAGTGCTCTGTGCTCCACAGCTGATAAAAGCACTGTTTTTGTTTTGAAGTGAAATATTCCTGCAGATAAATATCACCATTTTTAGAATAAAATATCTGGTTCTGAAAAGGAACAAAATGATTGTGAGCTTAATCTTTTATGTTGTCAGTCCTGAAATGTTAACAATCAGTTCAAAGCCTGACTTCATTCTATTTACTGTTAACTTGTTTCTTCTAATCCAATTTTTAAATCTAGTTTGTTTCTACTTGAATCTGTGAGTAAGTTCTGTGTCCTGCTCTTCATATTACACGTTTATTTCAATGCCTGATATCGTCTGATCCATTTACCATCATATTAGTCTTTTATTTTTAAATCATCTCTTGTGTTTATCATCGATCATCTTCAGTAACTGCTTTATCCTGATCATATTACATTTGATAGCTTAAAAGACTATTTCCTTCTTCAGTCTGCATTTTCTATCCCTGATTTTTTCCACCTTAAAGACAAGTGCTTGTGTTTAAAAGCAGTGGTCTATACACTATTGAAAACCCGTCTCAGCCGCTTCTATTCAATAAAAATCTGCCAACCTCTGAAGTGTGAACGTCATGCAGGAGATGTTAATAATCTGAATGAATCACTCAGAAAATCAGCTTAAGTGCACGTGTAACCTGCGTCTCAATACGTGTAACTTTGTCTGTGTAGATGTTGTAACTTTTGCACTTAAAGGGGAAGTTCATCTTTTCTCACATTTGAGGAGTTCTAAATATTTATTCAGCGATTTCTAGTCACCTCAGACAGTTTTTAATATTTTTATCTATTTTTTTATATAATCAGATGAATTTCCAACTCTAAGTGCAGTAACTGAATTATCAATATCAATTTCCTCATGAGTTAATTTTTAAAGATATCAAAAACCCCAAAATCTACTTTTCTTTGCGATGGTCAACATATTCCTGTCATGATTCGATCTAATCAAATATAATGTTATTAAATTATTGTAAGATTATTAAATCTATTTCTAGACATATTTTAAAAATTCCAATTTATTTAATTTTATTTTTTCACTTGCAGTACTGAACTACACAGAAATCCAATGAGCACTCTTTCTATACACTGTGCACTTTATTTAATTACTTTATTAATAAAGTTTATTTATAATAGCTGAAATCACAACTGGCAGATCGCTACAGACCAAAAAGGCTTATAATGAAGAGAGCTCGAGAGCAAACGAGACTCAGCAATCCGAGTTTTATTTTTCTTTTGGCTGCTTTACCTCCAGTCTGATGTGTTAGAGTTCTCTTCATCACTGTTTGGTGAAAAATAAATTTCAGTAATCAGTAAACAAGCGATTGCTCAGCTTGGCTGAGAGGGGGTGTTTCTAAGATGGGTGTGGTTTTCTGTAGGGAATCTGTAGTGCTCAAACTAGGCTCAAACTAGGCTTATTCCAATAATTATTAAAACAATAGAAGTTAAAACAAAACAAAAAAATTCACCAGAAATGTAAGTTGACCTATTAATAACTGATAAATGAATGCTCCTGATTCACTATTTCATTTTTTTTAATTATTAAAATGATTCTGAAGTTTGTTTTTTATTTGGTGTCTCTTGTGTAAAGAGAAAGTGGCCACAGTGTGAAGGATAAGCTGACTGAGCACTCATCTGCTATGTTTACAGCTTATCCATAAAAAATATATCGATATCACACAGGAAACATGTGCTTAAGTTCATAAACATTCATAACCATAATATGCTTAAAGTGAACAAAAGGTGAACAATGTGAAGGGAAAACTGTAACTGATACACACCTCTCTCTCTTATTCAAACTGCACACAGCGTGCGTAACTGTACTGTAACCTGAGGTTTAATGTGTAAGTTCCTGCAGTTTCGTCAGACCTGCTTTAGTGCTCTGTGCACCACAGCTGCTAAAAGAACTGTTTTATGATTTAATTTATTTTTTTTTTAATTTTTTTATTAATTTTACAATTTTTTTAACAACAACCGACAAAGATGAGACATGACAAAAACACATTACACACAATACCCAAAGGGAACAATCAAATTAAAAATAAATTATGCGCATAGACACACACACCAAAAAAAAAAAAGGGGGGGGTGCTGCCAGGAGGAGACAGTGAATGTACAGCTCAGTATGCATTGTCAGGCGGTGAACAATTAAATACAAAAACTGGTTCCGTCTTTGACATTGTCCAGATAGGCAAGAAATAGACCCCATATATGTATAAACTTTCTCAGGGATGTGGATCTTGTGAACCTTAATTTTTCCATCCGAATAATAGACACCATTTCTGACAACCACCTTCATACCAAGCATCAAAGAGTTTTGTAAGGCTTTAGGTAGATGTAGTGTGGATTCTGAACAACCAAAAAGTGCTAATTCAGAATGTGGACTAATGTCTTTGCCATATGCCTTGGAAAACCAAGATAAGATGTTCGACCAATATCCTGCCAGTGTATGACAGTGCCAAAATGTATGCTGTAAGGTAGCTTCTGAAATTTTGCATCTGGCGCAGTGGGCTGAAACAGACTGATAGATCTTATGAAGTTTGGATTTTGGAGTAGTGAAGACAGTGTACGACTTTAAACTGAATCAAATGGTGTCTACTATTAATGGAACAATAGTGTATCCTGGCCATAATTTCAGTCCACAGAAGTTCAGACAGGTCCGTGCCCAACTCACTGCTCCAGGTTTTTCTTAAATGATCAGTGCATACTTTAACATGATGGGTGAAAACAGATACAAACATTGAGACCAGTCGTCTGGAGTCAGGGGGATGCAATAAAACGTCAACAAAAGGATATTGTGTTGGTATGTTTTCAAAAGTTTGTATTTTGTCTCTGATGTAATGCCTGACCTGTAAATAGCGAAAAAAATGTGAGTTGGGAAGCTGGAATTTGTCCCTAAGCTGATCGAAGGAGGCAAATTTACCATTTATATAAAGATCTTCAATAGTGACTAATCCCCCCCGGTCCAGGCCCGGTAGCATTTATCTGACCATGGCAGCACAAAAGAGTGATTGAAGGGCAAAGTCTATGGTCATTAGGAGAGGGCTATGGTCGGAAAGAAGTATACTGTGATATTTGGTGCTGACTACATTTGGAATTAAATTAGAGTCCACCAAGAAATAGTCGATTCTACTGTGGGACTTATGGACATGAGAATAGTAGGAGTAATCTTTATCTGTGGGATGTTGAAGTCTCCTTTTGTCAACAAGGTTCCAGGATTTAGTTAAATGATTTAAAACTCGAGGTGTTGTTATATTAGGTGGGGAACAAGAGGACAGCCTGTCTAAATACGGATCCAAAAAGCAATTAAAGTCCCCTCTGATTATAATGTTTGTTTTTCTGTCAGCAGGGAGCAGATTAAACACTTTTTTAAAAAATAATGGGTCATTAAAATTTGGATCATATATGTTGAGAAAAGTAACGGGGATTGAGTTGATCCTGCCAGAAACAATGATGTATCTCCCATTTGGGTCTGTGCTCACACTGGTGAGCTGAAAGGGAACATTTTTCCGAAAAAGAATGGCAACACCCCGGGCCTTGGAGGTAAACGGCGCTTGATAAACCTGAGAAATCCAATCACATCTAAGTCTTCGCTGTTCTGTGGCTTTAATGTGGGTTTCCTGTAGAAAACTTATATCTGCTGAGAGGGACTTGAGGTGTTTAAAAACCTTGCCCCTCTTAATGGCATGACCCAGTCCCCTGATGTTCCAGGAAACCAAAGTGAGATCCCAACTGCCTACCCTAACACCTTGATAAGACCTGTGCATGTAAAAGGGATAGATAAGGAATTACCTCTTGCTTATGCATACATTGTGAGTGGTGGAGAGGGCCTGGCAGCACTGCACAACTATAGACGTAGGGGAGATGAAAATAAAAGAAGAATACAAATACAAACTCTGTGACATAGACAACATACATCCACACTGACCAATGCCTATATAAGCGAGACACAACTCTCTTCATCAAACCAGAAGGAGCTGCCGGGCAATGGCTGCAGAACTATTTAAGAACAGTAACTACAAAAATGACCTTAAACACAGGAACCTCTCCGTGAAAATGAGTGAGAGAAATTACAGACATACCGGTAAAAAGTTATCTGTTACCAGTAAGGAGTATAAAATATATATCGGGCTATATATATATATATATATATATATATATATATATATATATATATATATATATATATATACACACTATATTACCAAAAGTATTCGGTCACCCATCCAAATGATCAGAATCAGGTGTCCTAATCACTTGGCCTGGCCACAGGTGTATAAAATCAAGCACTTAGGCATGCAGACTGTTTTTACAAACATTTGTGAAAGAATGGGCCGCTCTCAGGAGCTTAGTGAATTCCAGCGTGGAACTGTCATAGGATGCCACCTGTGCAACAAATCCAGTCGTGAAATTTCCTCGCTCCTAAATATTCCACAGTCAACTGTCAGCTTTATCATAACAAAATGGAAGAGTTTGGGAACAACAGCAACTCAGCCACGAAGTGGTAGGCCACGTAAACTGACGGAGAGGGGTCAGCGGATGCTGAAGCGCATAGTGCAAAGAGGTCGTCGACTTTCTTCACAGTCAATTGCTACAGAGCTCCAAACTTCATGTGACCTTCAGATTAGCCCAAGTACAGTACGCAGAGAGCTTCATGGAATGGGTTTCCATGGCCGAGCAGCTGCATCCAAGCCACACATCACCAAGTGCAATGCAAAGCGTCGGATGCAGTGGTGTAAAGCACGCCGCCGCTGGACTCTAGAGCAGTGGAGACGCGTTCTCTGGAGTGATGAATCACGCTTTTCCATCTGGCAATCTGATGGACGAGTCTGGGTTTGGAGGTTGCCAGGAGAACGGTACATTTCGGACTACATTGTGCCGAGTGTGAAATTTGGTGGAGGAGGAATTATGGTGTGGGGTTGTTTTTCAGGAGTTGGGCTTGGCCCCTTAGTTCCAGTGAAAGGAACTTTGAATGCTTCAGGATACCAAAACATTTTGGACAATTCCATGCTCCCAACCTTGTGGGAACAGTTTGGAGCGGGCCCCTTCCTCTTCCAACATGACTGTGCACCAGTGCACAAAGCAAGGTCCATAAAGACATGGATGACAGGGTCTGGTGTGGATGAACTTGACTGGCCTGCACAGAGTCCTGACCGGAACCCGACAGAACACCTTTGGGATGAATTAGAGCGGAGACTGAGAGCCAGGCCTTCTCGACCAACATCAGTGTGTGACCTCACCAATGCGCTTTTGGAAGAATGGTCAAAAATTCCTATAAACACACTCCTCAACCTTGTGGACAGCCTTCCCAGAAGAGTTGAAGCTGTAATAGCTGCAAAAGGTGGACCGACATCATATTGAACCCTATGGGTTAGGAATGAGATGGCACTTAAGTTCATATGTGAGTCGAGGCAGGTGACCGAATACTTTTGGTAATATAGTGTATATAGCTATATATATATATATATATATATATATATATATATATATATATATATATATATATATATATATATATATATATATATATATATTTCGTAATAATATGAATCAATGTAAAACATATTGATGCTTCTTTAGTGATGTATACAAAGTAAATGCAATGGAAGATCAATGACAGCCTATAAATGTTATAAAATTATACTCAAAGGGAAACTCCCTGCTTTATCATAGACTGGACCAAGTCAGTATAGATGTTTACTTGGCACAACTAGTTCTTATTTGCTGTAAATGAAAAAAATTCTTCTGTGCAAGAATGATTCGCTTCCACAAACCGTGCTGCCTCTGTTGGATCTGAAAAGATGGTGGGTGCTCCGTTTGGATGATCAAAATGAAGCTTGGCCGGATAGCGTAAGCTGTGTTTAACACCGGCGTCCCGCAGGGCTCGCAGCACGTCACGAAAAGTGCGGCGTTGCATCAGTGCCTCGTTTGTATAGTCTGTGAGGATGAAAATTCTCTTCCCCTTGTATTCCCGAGATTGTTGTCTGCTAAGGCGAAGGATCAGTTCTTTCTGTTGAAAATGATGAATGTGCACCATGATGGTGCGCGGGTTTGCGCCTGGAGCTGGCTTTGGTTGCAGTGAGCGATGCGCACGGTCAATAGACACAGGCTTTGGGAAGTGCTCCATTGAAAACAATTTAGCAATCAACTTGGAAACAAATTCTGTGGGATTGCCTTCTTCTTCTCCTTCAGGTATGCCCACAATTTTGATGTTGTTTCTACAGTAGTGCGCCTCCAGGTCGTAAACCTTAGCTTGCAGTTGGTTGTTAGCTTTAGCCAGGTCCAGACATTTATTTTCCAAAAGTTGAATCCGCGCCTCGTGATCGCTGCTGACTTGCTCTTGAGTGACTATCCGAGCCTCTAAGTCGGTGTGTGAAGTCAAAAGAGTTTGAAATTTTTCCTCGAAGGCATCGAAGTGTTCATTAATGCCGTGGAGAATGGCCTCTGATATCTCTTGGCAAAGTTTCTTGCACATATCAAGTGACATCTCCGAAGACTGAGACGGCGTAGAGTCCATTAGCTTGTTAGCCACAGAGGGAGAATTAGCTTTAGCCTCCATGGTTTGACAGTTAGCATTAAGTTTAGAAAACTTATTTAGAAAAATAAGAGTAACCAGTATATAATACTAAATTATTAATATCACGGAGAGGAGCACCGTCGACACACGTCTACTCCATACACTTGCGCACTAGCGCCCCCTATGATTTAGTTTAGTTTTGTTTAGAAATTAAAATTAAAATCCCATTAAAAACTGAAGAAAATAATTTAAACATTTTTTCTTGCATAAATGTTCTTGATTTAATTCTATTTATTGTTAAATTGTTTATTTTAATGTTTATGAAATTGTTATAATTTGATCTGTACCTGAAGTCTTGGGACACAGTGCAACTTGTTAAAGTAAGCAAGATGGAAAAAGGAACGCAAAAAAGGCCAAAAAAGATTTTTGTTTTACCCTAAAG
This sequence comes from Pangasianodon hypophthalmus, assembly GCF_027358585.1. Classification (NCBI taxonomy): domain Eukaryota; kingdom Metazoa; phylum Chordata; class Actinopteri; order Siluriformes; family Pangasiidae; genus Pangasianodon; species Pangasianodon hypophthalmus. The sequence continues at coordinate 2,772,806 of NC_069738.1, forward strand.
GCGAGTGCTTGTGTTTAAAGGCAGTGGTCTGGACGTTATTATTGTTAAATCCTGTCACAGATGCTTCTATTCAATAAAACTCTGAAGTGTGAACTACATGCAGGTGATGTTAATAATCTGAAAGACACACTGAGAAAATCAGCTTAAGTCCACGTGTAACCCGTCTCTGAATCCACTTCTCTTTCAGACTTCTGTCAGTGACTCTGTTTACAGCCCAGTATGAAGATTCTCACAGTATATGATATTTATGCAGTAACAGTACAGAGATGATTGTCTAATATCGTTGAGTAAATATCTGTGTTTCCTTCAATATCAGGAAGAAAACACATGATAGAGCATAAACATTACTACTAGCCAAGTACTGTAGCGTTGCTTTTAGTGTCCCTAAGACACTCTCTGTGTTCTAGCAACAGCTCCTTAATATTTTTACTCAACGAGAAACTTTAGTGACTCGTCCACAGTTACACTTTCTAACATATCAGAGGCTTTAAGATAGAGACTACAAACCACTTGTGTACGTCTCTCTGCACATCTGCCAAATGCCATAAATGTAAATGTTTAAGAAAAAAAAACAGGTCTCCAGGAGAGAGTGTGTGTGTGTGTGTGTTGTTCTCTATGTTGTGTACTGTAATAATGTGAATCTTTCACTTTTTTTCTCCAGCTTTTACTTTACACAGGGAGAGAAAGAACAAGAAAAGAGATGGAGAACATTTAAACTGGATTTGTGTCTGCAAGCAGCTCTACACCAACCACAATACATCCAGCAGACAGTGCAGAAAGTGATGACATATAACTATAAACAGAAAGTGATGCCAGATATTGAATATTATGATGAAGATGAATATTATAAAGAACAGAGTGATTTCCTGCTGGATCTGTGCTCACATGTGAAGCAGTATGAGAGTAAAACAAGCAGAAGTGTCCTTCCAGCATTGCTGCCAGTTTACCAGTCACTTCCTGCAGTCTGGTCCATAAAGCTCTCAGAGAGAAAAGCCTCCCTCCTCCTAGAAGTGCTGAAACTCCAAACAGAGAAGAAACTAGTGGAGCTGAGAGACTGCTCAGATGAAGAGAGTGAAGTGAGGAGTTTCCTTCAGTGTCTGCCCTACATCTCACAGCTCTGGTTTAAAGAGTAAGTTTTTACAGTTTTCTCAGACTTGCTTTAGTGCTCTGTGCTCCACAGCTGATAAAAGCCCTGTTTTTGTTTTGAAGTGAAATATTCCTGCAGATAAATATCACCATTTTTAGAATAAAATATCTGGTTCTGAAAAGGAACAAAATGATTGTGATCTTAATCTTTTATGTTGTCAGTCCTGAAATGTTAACAATCAGTTCAAACCCTGACTTCATTCTATTTACTGTTAACTTGTTTCTTCTAATCCAATTTTTAAATCTATTTTTTTTCTACTTGAATCTGATAATTCCTGAAGTGTTGGGATACAGTGCACCTTGTTATAGTATGCAAAGTGGACAAATCAAATGCAAAAAGAAAAAAAAAAAAACAGCCAAATTTATACATTCATTCATCGTTAGTAAGTAGGGGTGTAACAATACACTCCGGTCACGATTCGACTCGATTCTCACAATATTTTGAACAAAATTTCAATGAAGAAAAATTATGACTGAAAAAACTCCTTTTTTATTTCTGCAAAACATTGTAATTTTTGTCTGTATAAAACTAAATAAATCAAAAATTGCTATAAACAGAGGTTTAATATTGTAAATAAAATGTACTACAGGTTCATTGTATCTTAAAAATAAATAAATACATTTATAAATTTTCCCACAAAAGACTGAATAAATAAAGTCTCTGATGCGGGGAAATGATGGACTGAAACATAACGAGCTCCGTAGCAGAGCCTGAGGCGTCATTTTAACTGGAAATAGAGCTCCAAAGTCTCCAAAGACTAGTCTAACTAGTCTCCAAAGTTTAGCTGTCTAAGTCCTGGTAATGGTGCAGACTCTCCATGAAAGTGTGATCATGTGACCAGCGTGCTCTCTATATAATTTAACTCTTGAGTTGTGCAGATTAGGACCTCTGCTGTTCAAACAGTGTAAATGTATTAGATTTATAATTAATAGAAAGCTGATTTCCATAATGTGATTTGCGCATTTCAGCGATGCACATCGTCACGTTTTAGCATCACGATGCATCGTTACACTCCTATGAGTAAGTTCTGTGTCCTGCTCTTCATAATACACGTTTATTTCAATGTTCAATGGCGTCCCAGAGGGCCAGTGTTGTCAACTTAGCGATTTTGTCGCTAGATTTATCGACTTTTCAGACCCCTTTAGCGACTTTTTTCCAAAAAAGCGACTAGCGACAAATCTAGCGACTTTTTGGACAAACCTTAGCAACTTTCCAAATGTCACCAGTACTGTCCTGCGCGAGCACGAAGTCTTGCTTCCCCGCTGCAGTCACACCCCTCTGTGCGTCTCCTCTGTTCAGTGAGTGGCTGAGAGACGAGCAGCGCATTCCGTTGACCGCACAGTAGCTGACGTAGATGTGAATGAACTGCGCATGTGCACGCTGTATTGCCACAGACCAATCACTTACCAGCTTCTCCTTTGTATTAAATATGAAAAATTATTGTGACCGTTTATTCTTGTCATGTGCTTATATTACTCACTACCACAGGGCTTTAGTTCATTCCAGTTTCTGAACTCACTGAATTCAGATCGTTTATCTAGAGACTGTACACTGTACTTATTCAAACACAACAATAAACGTCATTAAACTCATATACACATATAAAAAACATATACACATAATACAAATATAAAAAGTGCATACACAGTACAAATATAAATACATATACACACAGCTAGAACATTACACACATTCAAATAGTAACATGTCACACTCTAAAATATATTTCCAAAAATACAGAAAAGAATGGGAGCTGATCCCTGAATTAAAGGGGTGGCTGAAGCCCTATGTGGGCAATGACACAAGGGCTTACTGTCTGTACTGCAAGACAGAATTTTGTGCCAAGTTATCTGACATGAAAAAGCATGCATCAACTCAGAAGCACAATGAAAAGTCCAAGCCTTATAATCAAGCCAAGCAATCTACATTGCCATTTTCTCCAAAAAACACTGACTCTTTAAAACAGGCGGAGGCAACAATGGCAATGGCTATAGCAGAGCACTGCTCCATTCTCTCTTGTGACCACATTGGTAAAGCATGCAAAGCTGCTTTTCCAGATTCCAGTGCTGCCAAACATTTTCGGATGCACCGTACCAAGTGTACTGAAATGATCAATGGGGTGTTGGCACCATATTTCCTTAAAAGATTGGTGGCTGATATTGGTGATAGCAAATACAGCTTCCTTCTTGATGAAAGCACTGATGTAAGTGTCTCAAAGTACCTTGGGATTGCAATTCGGTATTTTAATGAGGACAAGGCAAATGTGGTGGCTACCTACCTAGGCCTTGTTGAGCTGGAGGGAGGGGATGCTAGAACAATAGCCAGAGCAGTTCTAGATTTTCTTGGGAAGTGTGGTCTCAAGAGGGAGAACCTGCTTGGCATTGGTACAGATAATGCATCTGTAATGACAGGAGTGTACAATGGTGTGCACATAATTCTGAGGGAGGAGAGTGACTTAAAACATCTAGTCCTTATCCGCTGTGTGTGTGTCACTCCCTACAGTTAGCTGTAAGCTCTGCCTCCAAAACCACTCTTCCACATAGCATGGAATTTCTTGTTAGAGAAACCTATAATTGCTTCTCTATTTCTCCAAAGCGCAGAGAGGCATACAAGGCTGTCTATCAGACAATAAACTGTGGGGAGAAGCCTTTACTGATAAAGGTCTATGCCACACGCTGGCTTTCCATAGAGCCTGCTGTGTCCAGAATCCTGGATCAGTGGGAGGAGTTAAAATTGCATTTCAGTCTCACCATGTTGAGTGAGCACTGTTACATGGCAGATGTTCTACATTCCATGTACAGTGACCCACAGAACCTCCTGTATCTCACTTTTTTAAAATCTATAATTAGTGAGGTGCAGTCTGCTGTTAAGGCTTTTAACGGGGAACAGTCGGATCCGCTCAAGCTGCTTGACTGTTTAATGAGACTTATAAAGTCTGTCTGCAGCAGAGTCATTAATCCGATGGCAAAAATTGATGTCCTTAAAGAGCCAATAGATGGACACATTTCTCCCAAACCATACCTTGGCTATATATTTGAGTCCAAGGCAGCACAGCTGAACCTCTCTCCCGAGGAGGAGGACTGTGTGCGAAGAAGATGTGTGAACTACACCATCTCCTTAGCAAATGAATTGAGAGCAAGGCTCCCAGATAATATGGAGATACTGCAGCACATGTCTTTGTTCAATGTGGGGGAGACACTGAACCACAACAAGAGCCTTACAGACATGGCAAAACTTGCAGACCTGTTAGGATATTGCCCGGCCACAACTGATAAAACTATTAATCAGTGGAGGTCTATTCACCTTCAGAAATGGGAGGAAACAACAAACACTTTGGCATTCTGGGCTGAAGTTAAGAAGTATAGAGATTCAGCAGGCATAAACCTATATGAAGACTTGGCTTCTGTTGCAGTTTCTGTCTTTTCCCTCCCACACTCAAATGCTGAGGTAGAGAGGCTTTTCAGTCAAATGGGTGTCATTAAAAACAAACTCAGGAACCACATGTCCCTGCAGACCCTCAGCTCTATTCTGTATATTAGATATGGTTTGAGGTTGGCTGGAGATGCATGTTATGAGCACAAACTGCCTGATAAAGTGCTGCAGCTCTTTGGCACTTCAGCTGCTTATTCATTTAAGTCCTGTCCAGGTTCTAGCTCATCCTCTGCATCCAATATCACCCCACAGGAGGAGAGCACTGAGGGTATGGATCTTGTGGATGATGATGAATTCTGTCTCAGCATTCTCATGGAGTGATCTGGAATCAGAATCACAAAAGTTGTTAAATAGTGTTTTTCTTTCACATACAATGAATTTGCTTTGGTTTTGTGAGGCAGGCTGACTTAAAAAAAATTTTTTTTTAATCTTTTTCATTTGCTATGTACATATTTGTGGCACTTGTGTCTGCCAAATTATCAGATAATAAATAATAAATGTGTGGTTCATTATCTCCGTTCAGTTAAATTATCATATTATAATAATAGAGTATTTGAGCATAGATTGACTCCATTTTATGACAATTTCAATCTGTTGATTAAAATGCAGTTTTTTAGTATTCACATTTTTTGTAAATATGTACATAGTTCGTTTGTAAATATGCAAATAATTCAACCAAAGGTTTATCCTCTAGGGGCAGATTATCACTAACGTCTGAATATCATTGTTGTGACTTGTAGCCTACACTGTGAGAGAACAAGCAAAATATTCTGTGGCAGAACACATTCTCTGAGTTATCGTTGTACATGTAAACAGAGCTGATAATATCACAGCACATATGCTGTCTTTAACTTACATGTATAGTGGTTTTGTCCAACGACGTCGTGGTTCACCGGAATTTTATCAGTGCTGTGGAAGTAACTTCTGGTTAACATGTAGTAAGTTCCGTTCCGTTGCCTGACAGAAAATATGTAATTGAGAACAGCTTTACTGGACATTCGGCTATATATTTATATTAAAACAGTTTGTGAGCACGGATTAGGGGAGAAAACAGTTATGAAGTGCCGACATTACGCAGAATGCAAATACGACGTGATGATGTCATTAATATGCTAATGACGCATGACGTCATTTAGCGACATTTAGCTTCTTTTCAAGCAGGGTTTAGCTACTTTCCATTAGTGATGGGAAGTTCGGATCATTTTACCGACTCGGACCTTTGAGTCTCGTTCAGCAAAATGAATGAATCTTTTTTCGAGTCATTTCGTTCATTTTAGCAAAATATAATTAAAATGTTACGTGTTACTTCCCTAACACAACTACTATTTACGCAAACGTTGATCACACTACAAACAAGACAAAACTATAATGCTATAATAAACAGAAGACATTAATTCATTGTTTACCTGGATCTTTAGTCTATGATTAGCTCACCTCACCTCTTACCTGACAAGTCTTCGGGTTTGAGTCGTTCGTTCATCACGTGACAGCCCTATAAGCTTAACCAGTGCAGTCTGAGCCAGAAAGAGAATTGATTAGTTCATCTCTCAAGTCTTCGGGTTTGAGTCGTTCGTTCATCACGTGACAGCCCTATAAGCTTAACCATTGGGGCTGTCACGTGATGAACGAACGACTCAGACTGGAAGACTCGAAACAGGTGAACTAATTCCAGTACAGAACCTATTAGATGTTGCGCATGGGCGACTGAACGAATCACTCCCCGAGACGACTCGTTCTTCCCGAGTCACGTTAAAGATTCGTTCAAAATAATTTCCATTGAAAATAGTTGGCAACACTACGCAGGGCTCGCAGCACGTCACGAAAAGTGCGGCGTTGCATCAGTGCAACGTTTGTATAGTCCATAGGCGATGCGCACGGTCAATAGACACAAGCTTTGGGAAGTGCTCCATTGAAAACAATTTAGCAATCAACTTGGAAACAAATTCTGTGGGTTTGCCTTCTTCTTCTCCTTCAGGTATGCCCACAATTTTGATGTTGTTTCTACAGGAGTGCGCCTCCAGGTTGTAAACCTTAGCTTGCAGTTGGTTGTTAGCTTTAGCCAGGTCCAGACATTTATTTTCCAAAAGTTGAATCCGTCTACTCCATACACTTGCGCACTAGCGCCCCCCCATCATTTAGTTCAGTTTTGTTTAGAAATTAAAATTAAAATTCCATTAAAAACTGAAAAATAATTTTAAAGTTGATATTTTATCCTGAAATTTAAACATTTTTTCTTCCATAAATGTTCTTGATTTAATTCCATTTATTGTGAAATTGTTTATTTTAATGGTTATGAACTTGTTATAATTTGATCTGTACCTGAAGTCTCGAGACACAGTGCAACTTGTTAAAGTAAGCAATATGGAAAAAGGAACGCAAAAAAGGCCAAAAAAGATTTTTGTTTTACCCTAAAGGTGAGTGCTTGTGTTTAAAGGCAGTGGTCTAGACGTTATTATTGTTAAATCCTGTCACAGACGCTTCTATTCAATAAAACTCTGAAGTGTGAACTACATGCAGGTGATGTTAATAATCTGAAAGACACACTGAGAAAATCAGCTTAAGTCCACGTGTAACCCGTCTCTGAATCCACTTCCGTCTCTGAGTGTGTGTGTGTTGTTCTCTATGTTGTTTACTGTAATAATGTGAATCTTTCACTTTTTTTCTCCAGCTTTGACTCTAAACAGGGAGAGAAAGAACAAGAAAAGAGATGGAGAACATTTAAACTGGATTTGTGTCTGCAAGCAGCTCTACACCAACCACAAAACATCCAGCAGACAGTGCAGAAAGTGATCCCTTATAATTATGAAGAACAGAGTGATTTCCTGCTGGATCTGTACTCACATGTAAGGCAGTATGAGAGTAACACAGGCAGGAGTGTCCTTCCAGCATTGCTGCCAGTTTACCAGTCACTTCCTGCAGTCTGGTCCATAAATCTCTCAGAGAGAAAAGCCTCCCTCCTCCTAGAAGTGCTGAAACTCCAAACAGAGAAGAAACCAGTGGAGCTGAGAGACTGCTCAGATGAAGAGAGTGAAGTGAGGAGTTTCCTTCAGTGTCTGCCCTACATCTCACAGCTCAGGTTTAAAGAGTAAGTTTTTACAGTTTTCTCAGACTTGCTTTAGTGCTCTGTGCTCCACAGCTGATAAAAGCACTGTTTTTGTTTTGAAATGAAATATTCCTGCAGATAAATATCACCATTTTTAGAATAAAATATCTGGTTCTGAAAAGGAACGAAATGATTTTGAGCTTAATCTTTTATGTTGTCAGTCCTGAAATGTTAACAATCAGTTCAAACCCTGACTTCATTCTATTTATTCTATTTCTTCTAATCCAATTTTTAAATTTAGTTTTTTTTCTACTGGAATCTAATAATTCCTGAAGTGTTGGGATACAGTGCACCTTGTTATAGTATGCAAAGTGGACAAAGCGAATGCAAAAAGAAAAAAAAAAAACAGCCAAATCTATACTTTCATTCATCGTTAGTAAGTAGGGGTGTACCGATACACTCCGGTCACGATTCGATTCTCAGAATATTTTGAACAAAATTTGAATGAAGAAAAATTATGACTAAAAACACTCCTGTTTTATTGCTGAATCATAAACAATGCAAAACAATGTGTATTTTTGTCTCTATAAAATTAAATAAATCAAAAATTGCTATAAACAGAGGTTTAATATTGTAAATAAAATGTACTAGAGGTTCACTGTATCTTAAAAATAAATAAATACATTTATAAATTCTCCCAAAAATGTGACTGAATAAATAAAGTCTCTGACGCGGGGAAATGATGGACTGAAACATAACGAGCTCCGTAGCAGAGCCTGAGGCGTCATTTTAACAGGAAATAGAGCTCCAAAGTCTATCTCCTGGTAATGGTGCAGACTCTCCATGAAAGAGTGTGATCATGTGACCAGCGTGCTCTCTATATAATTTAACTCTGAGTTGTGCAGATTAGGACCTCTGCTGTTCAAACAGTGTAAATGTATTAGATGTATAATTAATAGAAAGCTGATTTCCATGCTGTGATTTGCACATTTCAGCGATGCACATCGTCACGTTTTAGCATCACGATGCATCGTTACACTCCTATGAGTAAGTTCTGTGTCCTGCTCTTCATATTACACGTTTATTTCAATGCCTGATATCGTCTCATCCATTTACCATCATATTAGTCTTTTATTTTTAAATCATCTCTTCTGTTTATCATCGATCATCTTCAGTAACCGCTTTATCCTGATCATATTACTGATAGCTTGTACCACTCACCCCGGTGAGGCACTGGGTACAGTACGATTCTGACACTAACAGTGTGTGTGTTGCAGAGTAATAATAAGACAAACACCAAAAAAACGTCTGATAGTGTATTATACAAAAAGTATATACAAAAATTCATCACCCAATTTATCTATATAAACAACCCCAAACACCCTCAGTCTCTCTGGCTGGTGGAAAAGTCCTCCGTAAAAGTCTATATACAGGATTAAAGTCTTTAAAGGGATCGGCCTCACCTGTGTGTCGCTCCTGGGTGATCAGATCCTCCTTTCTGCTGAGTAGCAACTCCCGCTCGTGAACTCAGGCACAAAAGGCAACAATAGTCTCACCGAGATTCCACCACAGCGATGGTGATCCACCCAGCTTGACAGTAATCGTCTTGTCAGTCAGTTTTAGACCACTGAGCGCTCCCCCTTGTTTTCACCTGCTTATGTACGCTTCCCCAAATTCCCGAGTCGGTATGTGATGAGGATCAGACGCGGCGAGCTCGTAAAGTCTCACGATACGGCACGCACAGAACCAAACACTTTGTGGATGGCGGCACCAAAGACAGCATTTTCAACACAACATGTGGCAATAATTAAACACATGTATATATAAATAATTACAATATGTGGTGGTGCTACAAGCTTAAAAGACTATTTCCTTCTTCAGTCTGCATTTTCTATCCCTGATTTTTTCCACCTTAAAGACAAGTGCTTGTGTTTAAAAGCAGTGGTCTATACACTATTGAAAACCCGTCTCAGCCGCTTCTATTCAATAAAAATCTGCCAACCTCTGAAGTGTGAACGTCATGCAGGAGATGTTAATAATCTGAATGATGCACGCAGCTTAAGTGCACGTGTAACCTCCGTCTCAATACGTGTAACTTTGTCTGTGTAGATGTTGTAACTTTTGCAGTTAAAGGGGAAGTTCATCTTTTCTCACATTTGAGGAGTTCTAAATATTTATTCAGTGATTTCTAGTCACCTCAGACAGCTTTTATGTCACTACATGCACTTTTAAGATTTTTATAGTTTTTGTCCACTAATGATTGTTTTGCAAAATACATTATAATCAGATGAATTTCCAACTCTAAGTGCAGTAACTGAATTGTCAATATCAATTTCCTCATGAGTTAATTTTTAAAGATATCAAAAAACCCCAAAATCTACTTTTCTTTGTGAAGGTCAACACATTCCTGTCATGATTCGATCTAATCAAATATAATGTTATTAAATTATTGTAAGATTATTAAATCTATTTCTAGACATATTTTAAAAATTCCAATTTATTTAATTTTATTTTTTCACTCGCAATAGTGAACTGCATAGAAATCCAATGAGCACACCTTCTATACACTGTGCACTTTATTTAATTACTTTTCTGCTGTCCTCGGTATATGTTCTGTATATAACTTGACAGATAAACTCTTTCCTAACGTCAAGACTCTGAAGACAGTTGACTCCTTGTCCACAGGTTTATTGACATTGCAAGGAAAGGTGAAACTGAAACATACAAATGGGTAATCAGCACTACGCTTGCACTTTTTAACATATATTAACTCGAATACTATGAATTAATGTTTTTACTGTTACTATTTTTATGTATTTAATAAACATTTCTTAATGAAATATATGGTATCATTTTAATCTGTAATCGCTTATCCAATCACTAAATTAACTGCACTTGTAGTATTAACTTTCAATGATCTAGGAACAGTACAGCAGTTGACATAACATTACATTAGTACTATAGTAATGTAGATGGTAAACAACAGACTTTTAACAGTAATTTTATAAAATGCAACACTGTCCCCAAAATAATGATCTGCAATCGTAGATATTGTTAAAAACAATCAATACATACCCACGATGCTACAAAGGGCATAAGATGTATGCAGATGTCACAGGATTATCTTAAATGCATTACACATACTGCTCTCTGTGCCATGCTTGACTACTTCCTGATTAATGGTCACATGACATAGGACCTTACTGAACCCGAAGATTCGGCTAAATAAAGGGATCACTTGAAGAGAAGAAACAAGACCTCTAACATACACTATATTACCGAAAGTATTCGGTCACCTGCCTTGACTCACATATGAACTTAAGTGCCATCCCATTCCTAACCCATAGGGTTCAATATGATGTCGTTCCACCTTTTGCAGCTATTACAGCTTCAACTCTTCTGGGAAGGCTGTCCACAAGGTTGAGGAGTATGTTTATAGGAATTTTTGACCATTCTTCCAAAAGCACATTGGTGAGGTCACACACTGATGTTGGTCGAGAAGGCCTGGCTCTCAGTCTCCACTCTAATTCATCCCAAAGGTGTTCTATCGGGTTCAGGTCAGGACTCTGTGCAGGCCAGTCAAGTTCATCCACACCAGACTCTGTCATCCATGTCTTTATGGACCTTGCTTTGTGCACTGGTGCACAGTCATGTTGGAAGAGGAAGGGGCCCGCTCCAAACTGTTCCCACAAGGTTGGGAGCATGGAATTGTCCAAAATGTTTTGGTATCCTGAAGCATTCAAAGTTCCTTTCACTGGAACTAAGGGGCCAAGCCCAACTCCTGAAAAACAACCCCACACCATAATTCCTCCTCCACCAAATTTCACACTCGGCACAATGTAGTCCGAAATGTACCGTTCTCCTGGCAACCTCTAAACCCAGACTCGTCCATCAGATTGCCAGATGGAAAAGCGTGATTCATCACTCCAGAGAACGCGTCTCCACTGCTCTAGAGTCCAGTGGCGGCGTGCTTTACACCACTGCATCCGACGCTTTGCATTGCACTTGGTGATGTGTGGCTTGGATGCAGCTGCTCGGCCATGGAAACCCATTCCATGAAGCTCTCTGCGTACTGTACTTGGGCTAATCTGAAGGTCACATGAAGTTTGGAGCTCTGTAGCAATTGACTGTGAAGAAAGTCGACGACCTCTTTGCACTATGCGCTTCAGCATCTGCTGACCCCTCTCCGTCAGTTTACGTGGCCTACCACTTCGTGGCTGAGTTGCTGCTGTTCCCAAACTCTTCCATTTTGTTATGATAAAGCTGACAGTCGACTGTGGAATATTTAGGAGCGAGGAAATTTCACGACTGGATTTGTTGCACAGGTGGCATCCTATGACAGAATTCACTGAGCTCCTGAGAGCGGCTCATTCTTTCACAAACGTTTGTAAAAACAGTCTGCATGCCTAAGTGCTTGATTTTATACACCTGTGGCCAGGCCAAGTGATTAGGACACCTGATTCTGATCATTTGGATGGGTGACCGAATACTTTTGGTAATATAGTGTATTAAGTGGTAACAGAACAACTTTATTAATAAATTTTATTTATAACAGCTTTGTAATGACAACAAGCAGATCGCTACAGACCAAACAGGATTAATAATGAGAGCTCGAGAGCAGACGAGACTCAGCAATCCGAGTTTTATTTTTCTTTTGGCCGCTTTACCTCCAGTCTGATGTGTTAGAGTTCTCTTTATCACCGTTTGGTGAAAAATAAATTTCAGTAATCAGTAAACGAGAGATTGCTCAGCTTGGCTGAGAGGGGGTGTGTCTAAGATGGGTGTGGTTTTCAGTAGGGAATCTGTAGCTCTAGAACTAGGCTTATTCCAATAATTATTAAAACAATAAAAGATAATATCTCTTAAAACAAAACAGAAAAATTTCACCAGAAATGTAAGTTCACCTATTAATAACTGATAAATGAATGCTCCTGATTCACTATTTCATTTTTTTTAATTATTAAAATGATTCCAAAGTTTTTATCCTGTGTCACTTGTGTAAAGAGAAAGTGGCCACAGTGTGAAGGATAAGCTGACTGAGCACTCATCTGCTATGTTTACAGCTCACTTTACGTACATTCATAACTTTATCCATTAAAAATCTTGCCCATGAGATAAACTGTAACGAGGAGTCAACAGAATGGGGATCCATTAGCAGCGTTTTAATAAAAGGCAGACACAGTCGTACAGGCGTGGTCGGGCAACAGCGAAACAGGGTAATCAGAGGCAAAACAAAGGCAGAGTGATCAAACAGGCAGATGGTCAGGGCAGGCAGCAAAGAATCAGAAACGAGAAGGAACAGTCCGAGGTCAGGGCAGGCAGCAAAGAATCAGAAACGAGAAGAAACAGTCCAAGGTCAAACACAGTAATCCAACAGAGAAGATATAAACGCTCAGAAATGTTAGCCGGGGCAAAACAAGACTTCGCAATGAGTGAGCGAGAGGCGGAGGCTTAAGTAGTCCCAGTAATAGGCTGCAGGTGAGCTCGTAATCAGTGCTGGGTGTGGGGTGATGGGAAATGTAGTTTCGAGGGGAAAGTCAATACTCGGGTGATGGTGACCTCTGGTGACGATCAGGGGGAACCACAGAGGCCGGATTCGTTACAGAGCCCCCCTCCTGCGAGCGGCTCCTGACGTGAGAAGGCAGACGACGCGGGGTCTTCCGCGAGGACGAGGGGCCGGTTTATCCGGATGGGTCCTGTGGAAGTCAGTAGTAAGAGACGGGTCAAGAATGTCCTTGGCATCGACCCAGGACCTCTCCTCCGGTCCGTACCCCTCCCAGTCCACGAGATATTGCAGGACTCCTCCCCGGCGCCGAGAGTTTAAGATTTCCTGCACCTGATACGCCTCCTCACCGTCGATGATGAGGGGAGGGGGTCCCTGGTTCCGGGCCTCATCTAGGTCGTCCGCCCTTCTTGGAGCACCAGCGGCCTTGAGCAGGGAGACATGAAAAGTGGGTGAGATACGATATTGTGGAGGTAAAGCCAAACGATAAGAAACAGGGGTTATTTGTTTAATGACTTTGAAAGGACCCACGTACCTGGGACTGAGTTTGCGGCAGGGTAGTCGGAGCCGGAGGTCTCTAGTGGAGAGCCAGACCCATGATCCCGGGACATACTCAGGGTTGGGACGTCGGTGGTGATCTGCCTGTTCCTTCTGTCTCCTGATGGCGCGTTGGAGATGGGTATGGGCCTCGTTCCAGGTGGTTTCACTCCTCCTGAACCAGTCATTAACTGCAGGTAATTCTGTGGGCTCCCCGGACCAGGGAAAGAGAGGTGGTTGGAACCCCAGCACGCATTGGAAGGGTGTAAGCCCGGTGGATTGTTTGCGCAGGGAATTTTGCGCGTATTCTGCCCAAAACAGATATCGGCTCCAATCAGCTTGGTTGCGGTGACAGTAGGATCTTAGGAAGCGGGTGATCTCTTGGTTGAGCCGCTCGGTTTGCCCATTGGATTCAGGATGGTAGCCCGAGGTAAGGCTTATGTTAATGTTGAGACGTTTGAAGAAGGCTGTCCATACGCGAGAAGTGAACTGAGGGCCTCTGTCCGAGACGATATCTTCAGGGAGTCCGTAGAAGCGGAACACATAACTGCACAGAGCCTCTGCCGTTTCTAGGGCTGTGGGTAGTTTGGGTAAGGGTATTAGGCGACAGGACTTAGAGAAGCGGTCAACCACAGTAAGAATGGTGGTATTGCCTCTGGAGTTGGGGAGGTCGGTGACGAAGTCGATGGCGATGTGGGACCAGGGTCTCTGAGGGATGGGTAGAGGTTGGAGCAAACCTGCCGGTAACTGTTTGGAGGATTTGGTGGCGTTGCAAGTTACACAGTTCTTAATGTATGCAATGGTGTCAGTACGGAGTGAGGGCCACCAGAATTTGTTGGTGAGGAGTTGGATGGAAGCCGTTATTCCGGGGTGTCCGGAGCCGGGGAGGTCATGAGCCAGTTGAATAGCTCTGTTCCTCAGGGAAAGAGGTACAAAGGTCCTATTAGGAGGACATGCAGCCAGTATGGGATCGGTGCCCTGTGTCTCCGCAATTTCGGTCATGATGTCCCACTGCACTGGTGCCACGATGAGAGTGGTAGGTAAGATGGGATCGGGAGAAAGGGGTTCGTAAGCGGACTCAAACTGGCGAGAAAGCGCATCTGCTTTGGTGTTCTTGGAACCTGGACGATAAGTTACTGTGAACTGGAAACGTGTGAAGAACAACGCCCACCTAGCCTGTCGGTGATTGAGTCTTTTTGCAGAGCGGAGATATTCCAGATTGCGATGGTCGGTGAGAACCGAGAAGGGAAATTTGGCTCCCTCAAGCCAATGTCGCCACTCCTCCAGCGCCGCCTTCATAGCCAATAGTTCGCGGTTCCCCACATCATAATTCTGTTCCGCTTGGTTAAGCTTGCGAGAGAAGTAGGCACAGGGGAAGAGTTTGGGTGGACTGCCATGACATTGCGAAAGAATGGCCCCGACGCCTGTGCTGGAGGCATCTACCTCCACTATGAATTCACGTTCAGGATCAGGGTGATGGAGTATAGGTGCAGTAGAGAACCGTTCCTTGAGGTGATTAAAGGCTCTGTCGGCTACGGGCGACCAGGTTAAGCGTCCTCCTCTCCTCTTGGTCATTGAAGTCAGGGGGCCTGCGATGGAGCTGAAGTCTCTGATGAATCGTCTGTAGAAGTTGGCGAATCCAAGGAATCTCTGCATCTCCTTAACAGTCGTAGGTTGGGGCCAGTTCAGGACGGCCTGCACTTTACGATCGTCCATCGCCACTCCCTCAGGACTGACCACATATCCCAGGAACGTGGTGGAAGTCTGGTGAAATTCACATTTCTCTGCTTTAGCATATAACTGGTGGGAGATCAAACGTTGTAGTACGGCTCTGACA
The DNA here is from genome assembly GCF_027358585.1 of Pangasianodon hypophthalmus. Lineage (NCBI taxonomy): Eukaryota > Metazoa > Chordata > Actinopteri > Siluriformes > Pangasiidae > Pangasianodon > Pangasianodon hypophthalmus. Next base: position 2,788,305 of record NC_069738.1, read on the forward strand.
TGGTGAATGTGTGTTTCAAGAGAGGCGGAGTAGATGAGAATGTCATCCATGTAGACGATGACCCATCTATTCAGCATGTCACGGAATACATCGTTTATGAATACCTGGAAGACTGAGGGACTGTTGACGAGGCCGAACGGCATGACCCGGTACTCATAGTGCCCAGAAGTGGTGGAGAAGGCGGTCTTCCACTCGTCCCCCTCCTTTATGCGAATCAGATTGTAGGCATTGCGCAGATCGAGCTTGGTGAAGTATTTGGCGGAGCGAAGCTGCTCTAGAGCCGGTGGAACTAGAGGTAAGGGATACCGGAACTTGACAGTTACTTCGTTTAAACCTCTATAATCAATACAGGGCCGAAGACCCCCATCTCTCTTTTTGACAAAGAAGAATCCGGCGGAAGCAGGAGACGTAGATGGAACGATGAAGCCCTTAGCCAGTTCTTCCTCAATGTAGGCTTTCATGGCTTCAGTCTCTGGTTGCAAAAGAGGGAAGATTCTACCTCTGGGTGGTGTAGAACCAGGGAGCAGCTCGATGGCGCAGTCGCTAGACCGGTGTGGCGGTAATTGGGCAGCGTTGGACTTGCTGAATGCCTCAGCTAGATCAGCATACTCCGAAGGAAGGTTGGCTGAGGGCGGAGGGTCCTTCTTAACGATGACTGCTTTAAGTGACGTTGGTTCCAGGGTCTGAAGACACTGTACAAAACACTTGGCCGACCAGTGAATGATTTGACCCTCAGTCCATGAGATCTGTGGTTCGTGGAGCTGAAGCCAGGGTAGTCCAAGAATAACTGGGTTATTGGGAGCTTGTATGATGAAGAAACGAATGGTTTCTGAGTGCATGGCGCCAGTAGTCAGGCAGATGTCATTGGTGGTGTGTAGGACCTGACCGGCGCCCAGAGGTCTTCCGTCTAACGCTGCCACTGCCAAAGGAGATTTACAAGGTATGAGAGGGAGGTCATGAGCTTTGGCGAAACCCGCATCAATAAAATTTCCTGCTGCTCCAGAATCGATTAGAGCCATTGTCTCTACCATCCCATTACTAAAGGCTAATTTAACAGGTACCTTAATACACTTTGAAATATGAGATGATTGACTCACCGCAGAGGGGAGCGTGTTGCTTGGGTCTTGTGGGGCAGGAAGCTTTCACATGACCGGCTTGGCCGCAGTAGAGGCAGAGGTTTCTACGATAACGGCGCTCTCTTTCCTCAGGGGAGATACGAGCGTGCCCCACCTGCATCGCCTCCTGCTCAGGCATTAGCGGAGGGCTCGGTGAACGAAGCGCCGAACCCCTGCTGGGTCTCCTAGAGCGAATTAGATTGTCAATGCGAATGGCAAGATTAATCAGCTGATCTAAGGTCTTGCCCTCATCTCGACAGGCGAGCTCAGCCTGTAGCTCCAGGTTTAGACCCTTGCGGAAAAGCAGCTTTAAGGGGTCATCAGACCATCCGGTTTGTGCAGCCAGTGTGCGAAATGATAGGGCAAAATCCGCCGCCGTTTTTTCCCCCTGACGCAGCTTGAGAATTTGTTCACCGGCTCCGTCTCCTCCTTCGGGCAGATCAAACACCTCTCGGAATCGCTGCAAAAACGCCTCGAACGAGGAAAAGGCTGGTCGAGTGAAATTCCACACGGCGGTGGCCCAGTCTAACGCCTTGCCAGACAGGAGAGAGCAGACAAAAGCGATGCGACTCTCTTCCGTGGGATATAGCGCCGGCTGCTGCGAGACAAACAAGGAGCATTGGAGCAGAAAGCCCTTACACTTCGCCGGTGTGCCGTCGAACTTTTCCGGGTAAGCTAAGCGAGGGCTAGCCGTAGCATGACTCGGGGGAGGTGCTTGGGGTGCTGGCTCTAGCGACGGTGAGGCAGATTCGGAAGGAGGTAGCCGTATCGCTTGCAAAGTTTTTACTAATTCCTCCGTGAGTGATGTGAGACGTGCTAGCTGTTGTTGATGGGCGGCTAGTACGTTAGCCTGGGCAGAGACTTCGGTAGAGAGTCTGTAGACCGCTGCTGGATCGAGAGGTGGCGAAGTCTTCTGTAACGAGGAGTCAACAGAATGGGGATCCATTAGCAGCGTTTTAATAAAAGGCAGACACAGTCGTACAGGCGTGGTCGGGCAACAGCGAAACAGGGTAATCAGAGGCAAAACAAAGGCAGAGTGATCAAACAGGCAGATGGTCAGGGCAGGCAGCAAAGAATCAGAAACGAGAAGGAACAGTCCGAGGTCAGGGCAGGCAGCAAAGAATCAGAAACGAGAAGAAACAGTCCAAGGTCAAACACAGTAATCCAACAGAGAAGATATAAACGCTCAGAAATGTTAGCCGGGGCAAAACAAGACTTCGCAAAGAGTGAGCGAGAGGCGGAGGCTTAAGTAGTCCCGGTAATAGGCTGCAGGTGAGCTCGTAATCAGTGCTGGGTGCGGGGTGATGGGAAATGTAGTTTCGAGGGGAAAGTCAATACTCGGGTGATGGTGACGATCAGGGGGAACCACAGAGGCCGGATTCGTTACATAAACAGTGCTGTCTGCTCTGATGCCTTCTGTGTGAAGAACCTTTTCGTGGACTTTAAAGAGACAATACTGTTCATTATTTGATCATATCATACTTATATATGCTTACTCATATCATACTTATATATAAAGCCGTTTCCTCAGACCTGCTTTAGTGCTCTGTGCACCACAGCTGCTAAAAGCACTGATTTATGATTTAATTCATTTTTTTTTTAATTAAAATTAAAAATAAATTGTGTTTAAAGGCAGTGGTCTGGACGTTATTATTGTTAAATCCTGTCACAGATGCTTCTATTCAATAAAACTCTGAAGTGTGAACTACATGCAGGTGATGTTAATAATCTGACAGACACACTGAGAAAATCAGCTTAAGTCCACGTGTAACCCGTCTCTGAATCCACTTCACTTTCAGACTTCTGTCAGTGACTCTGTTTACAGCCCATGAAGATTCTCACACTATATGATATTTATGCAGTAACTGTACAGAGATGATTGTCTAATATTGTTGAGTAAATATCTGTGTTTCCTTCAATATCAGGAAGAAAACACATGATAGAGCATAAACGTTACTACTAGCCAAGTACTGTAGCGTTTCTTTTAGTGTCCCTAAGACACTCTCTGTGTTCTAGCAACAGCTCCTTAATATTTTTACTCAACGAGAAACAGAAACTTTAGTGACTTGTCCACAGTTACAGTTTCTAACATATCAGAGGCTTTAAGATAGAGACTACAAACCACTTGTGTACGTCTCTCTGCACATCTGCCAAATGCCATAAATGTAAATGTTTAAGAAAAAAAAAACAGGAGTCCAAGAGAAAGTGTGTGTATGAATGTTGTTGGCTATGTTGTGTACTGTAATAATGTGAGTCTTTCACTTTTTTCTCCAGCTTTTACTTTACACAGGGAGAGAAAGAACAAGAAAAAAGATGGAGAACATTTAAACTGGATTTGTGTCTGCAAGCAGCTCTACACCAACCACGAAACTTCCAGCAGACAGTGCAGAAAGTGATCCCTTATAATTATGAAGAACAGAGTGATTTCCTGCTGGATCTGTACTCACATGTGAAGCAGTATGAGAGTAACACAGGCAGGAGTGTCCTTCCAGCATTGCTGCCAGTTTACCAGTCACTTCCTGCAGTCTGGTCCATAAAGCTCTCAGAGAGAAAAGCCTCCCTCCTCCTAGAAGTGCTGAAACTCCAAACAGAGAAGAAACCAGTGGAGCTGAGAGACTGCTCAGATGAAGAGAGTGAAGTGAGGAGTTTCCTTCAGTGTCTGCCCTACATCTCACAGCTCAGGTTTAAAGAGTAAGTTTTTACAGTTTTCTCAGACTTGCTTTAGTGCTCTGTGCTCCACAGCTGATAAAAGCACTGTTTTTGTTTTGAAGTGAAATATTCCTGCAGATAAATATCACCATTTTTAGAATAAAATATCTGGTTCTGAAAAGGAACAAAATGATTTTGAGCTTAATCTTTTATGTTGTCAGTCCTGAAATGTTAACAATCAGTTCAAACCCTGACTTCATTCTATTTATTGTTAACTTGTTTCTTCTAATCCAATTTTTAAATCTAGTTTTTTTTTTCTACTTGAATCTAATGATTCCTGAAGTGTTGGGATACAGTGCAGCTGCAAAGTGGACAAAGCGAATGATGAAAAATTCTGACAGAAAAAAAATCCTTTTTTTTATTGCTGAATCATAAACAATCGAGACATTGTAATTTTTGTCTGTATGAAACTAAATAAATCAAAAATTGCTATAAACAGAGGTTTAATATTGTAAATAAAATGTACTAGAGGTTCACTGTATCTTAAAAATAAATAAATGCATTTATAAATTCTCCAAAAAAAGACTGAATAAATAAAGTCTCTGACGCGGGGAAATGATGGACTGAAACATAACGAGCTCCGTAGCAGAGCCTGAGGCGTCATTTTAACCGGAAATAGAGCTCCAAAGTCTATCTCCTGGTAATGGTGCAGAGTCTCCATGAAAGAGTGTGATCATGTGACCAGCGTGCTCTCTATATAATTTAACTCTGAGTTGTGCAGATTAGGACCTCTGCTGTTCAAACAGTGTAAATGTATTAGATGTATAATTAATAGAAAGCTGATTTCCATGATGTGATTTGCACATTTCAGCGATGCACATCGTCACGTTTTAGCATCACGATGCATCGTTACACTCCTATGAGTAAGTTCTGTGTCCTGCTCTTCATATTACACGTTTATTTCAATGCCTGATATCGTCTCATCCATTTACCATCATATTAGTCTTTTATTTTTAAATCATCTCTTGTGTTTATCATCGATCATCTTCAGTAACTGCTTTATCCTGATCATATTACATTTGATAGTTTAAAAGACTATTTCCTTCTTCAGTCTGCATTTTCTATCCCTGATTTTTTCCACCTTAAAGACAAGTGCTTGTGTTTAAAAGCAGTGGTCTATACACTATTGAAAACCCGTCTCAGCCGCTTCTATTCAATAAAAATCTGCCAACCTCTGAAGTGTGAACGTCATGCAGGAGATGTTAATAATCTGAATGATGCACTCAGAAAATCAGCTTAAGTGCACGTGTAACCCGTGTCTCAATACGTGTAACTTTGTCTGTGAAGATGCTGTAACTTTTGCACTTAAAGGGGAAGTTCACCTTTTCTCACATTTGAGGAGTTCTAAATATTTATTCAGTGATTTCTAGTCACCTCAGACAGCTTTTATGTCACTACGTGCAGTTTTAAGATTTTAAGTTTTAATGTTTTTTGTCCACTAATGATTGTTTTGCAAAATAAATTATAATCAGATGAATTTCCAACTCTAAGTGCGGTAACTGAATTGTCAATATCAATTTCCTCATGAGTTAATTTTTAAAGATATCAAAAAACCCCAAAATCTACTTTTCTTTGCGATGGTCTACATATTCCTGTCATGATTCGATCTAATCATATATAACATTATTAAATTATTGTAAGATTATTAAATCTATTTCTAGACATATTTTAAAAATTCCAATTTATTTAATTTTATTTTTTCACTTGCAGTACTGAACTACACAGGAGAGAGAGACAGAGAGAGAGAGTGTGTGTGTGTGTTTGTGTATGTGTGTTGTTCTCTATGTTGTGTACTGTAATAATGTGAGTCTTTCACTTTTTTCTCCAGATTTGATCCTAAACAGGGAGAGAAAGAACAAAAAAAGAGATGGAGAACATTTAAACTGGATTTGTGTCTGCAAGCAGCTCTACACCAACCACAATACATCCAGCAAACGGTGCAGAAAGTGATCCCTTATAATTATGAAGAACAGAGTGATTTCCTGCTGGATCTGTACTCACATGTGAAGCAGTATGAGAGTAACACAGGCAGGAGTGTCCTTCCAGCATTGCTGCCAGTTTACCAGTCACTTCCTGCAGTCTGGTCCATAAAGCTCTCAGAGAGAAAAGCCTCCCTCCTCCTAGAAGTGCTGAAACTCCAAACAGAGAAGAAACCAGTGGAGCTGAGAGGCTGCTCAGGTGAAGAGAGTGAAGTGAGGAGTTTCCTTCAGTGTCTGCCCTACATCTCACAGCTCAGGTTTAAAGAGTAAGTTTACAAAGTTCCTGTGTTTATAGACAAAATACTTCACTGGGACACCTGCCCCAAACCAACATGTTTAAATATTAAATTAGTATTTAAAGACTTTTCCTTGAGGTTGGAATCCTATGTTGGACCCCTTGACATAAATCCTAACAGTAATTTATATCACACACACTGAATAATTTAAATAAACAAATCAATTTATATCAGTTATGAGATACAGGCTATTACTGAAGTGATGGAAACGTGTAGCACTGAAAGTACACCTGCTGCTAATTTAATGGATACAGGACTATAGTGTGTGATCAGTGTGCTGCTAAATGCTGTTCCTTGATGTGAATATCACATTACCTGAGATTCAACCCCTATTATTGATCTGAATTGTCATTGTTAGCTAGCAAGCTAACTTACTTTGAACATGCTAACACTGATTGTTAGCTGGCTAATTTTAGCCAAGTTAAAGGCATTTTGTTTGCTTTTTTGTTTTTAATTTTTGCTTTTTAAGTATTTTATTTTTAACAATTAATAAAGTGAATACAAACTAAAATTTAACTCTAAACTCTACATTTATGTTTGCCAATTCAACAATGTCATTACTACAAAATTACTCTATGCTAAATACAGTTCCATCTGTTTTAGCTAGCTAATGAATATTAGCCTTTTCCCTAATGTATATTAAGCCTTGAATTAACTAGACAATAACAGTTCAGGTCTGATTGACCCACATCTAAATAGCTAGATAATTTCATCAGTTTTTATTAATGTCTTTATTAACGTCTCTGCTGTGAGCCTTAAGCGATATTTTTGTGATATTCTTGCTCAATAATGTCATATTTTCTTACATCTAGGTTTTATTCAGGCTCTGCATCCATCCAGATTTTCCTGAATCTGAGCATCGCAGCAGTCAACTGTCAATCAGATAAAGGAGAGAGTTTTACTGAGCTGCTGGCGTCAGTGTGCAGCTACAGCACATTCCCTTTTGGTGTAGAGGTTTATGGATTCCAAGAAAGACAGAGTGATTTCCTGCTGGATCTGTACTCACATGTGAAGCAGTATGAGAGTAGCACAGGCAGGAGTGTCCTTCCAGCATTGCTGCCAGTTTACCAGTCACTTCCTGCAGTCTGGTCCATAAAGCTCTCAGAGAGAAAAGCCTCCCTCCTCCTAGAATTGCTGAAACTCCAAACAGAGAAGAAACCAGTGGAGCTAAGAGGCTGCTCAGGTGAAGAGAGTGAAGTGAGGAGTTTCCTTCAGTGTCTGCCCTACATCTCACACCTCAGGTTTGATCTGAATACTGCCTCTTCACAGTTCTACACTTAGACGCTTGCTTATTAATGTTTTTGTCTTTTACTCAAACATGTTAATATGCAGAGACCAAAGAATTCCAGAGGATACAGTCCTAAGTGGGTCATTTCTATGGAAAATTAAGTTAAATAATCTGTTCATATTTTTGTCTCATTCATCTTGACAAGACTTTCTTTATACTGATTAATCCTCTACATTTTATCTGTAACTGACTGCATTTCAGGTTTATTGTAAGAGTTGAAAATGGTTAAATTTTTTTTGACAGATTTCCCTTTTTGTTTATTCTTACAGCATATTTAATATGACTATAAGTATAAACTTGAAAGTGCTTTGTCTAATTAGAGATTAAGACATTTAAACTTTAAAATCTTTCTGATTATTAGGAAACTAAATATTAATTTCTTCTAGTGCTTATAGTATGTACATATTTATTTACCCAGCATTCCACTGTAAAGTCAGGATTTTGTGTCTAATACACACAGTGCCACTAGAAAGTTTAGCTGCGTTTACATGGACATTAATAATCCGATCGTAATTGGACTAGAAGCACAATCAGATTTGAAAAGTCACATGTAAACAAGTCAATCGGAATGAATTAGCCAAAACCGATTAAAATTTCATTCGGATCGTAAGGGGTGGTTTAAACCTTTTCTAATCCGATGGAGAGGACATGTAAACACTTCATCGGATTGAAAATGAAACCAGATAGTTCTGCACATGTGCAATGACGTACAAATCACGTAATGACGTATGACGCACGGCTGTCAGCGGTATTGGGGCTCTGACCGTAGCCTAACCAGGTGCTATGTTCCCCTCCACCATTGAGCATAGTGTCATAAATGACTGTCGTGTCATCCTAAAATTCTCCTTCCACTCCTCGTCTGTGAAGTGGTGCAAGACGACATTGTCCCACCAGTCCTTGCTTCAGACCCTCATCCACAGACGCCTTGTTCTGGGCTCGGGAAGGGGCATTTTAATTGCTTGATACAGTCAGGTCCATAAATATTGGGACAGTGACACAGTTTTGGTAATTTTGCCTCTGTACACCACCACAGTGAATTTGAAATGAAGCAGTCAAGATGTGACTGAAGCGTAGACTTTCAGCTTTAATTCAAGGGGTTTAACAAAAATATTGCATTAACCGTTTAGGAATTACAGCCATTTTTTACAGAGTTCCTCCATTTTCACAGGCTCAAAAGTAATGGGACAATTGACTGATAAGCAGTTTCATGGCCAGCTGTGGCCTGTTTCCTCCTTATATCATGATAAATTAAGGAGATAAAAGGTCTGGAGCTGATTCCAAGTACTGAATTTGCATTTGGTAGCTGTTCATGGGAACTCTCAATATGCCGTCCAAAGAGGTGTTGATGCAAGTGAAGGAGGCCATCATTAGGCTGAAAAACCAAAACAGACCTATCAGAGAGATAGCAGAAACTTTAGGAGGGCCAAATCAACAATTTGGTACATTCTTAAAAAGAAGGAATGCACTGGCGAGCTCAGCAACACCAAAAGGCCTGGGAGACCACAGAAAACAACTAAAGTGGATGATTGCAGAATTCTTTTCTTATTGAAGAACAACCCCTTCACAACATCTAGCCAAGTCAGGAACACTCTGGAGGAGGTAGGCCTATCATTGTCAAAGTCTACAATCAAGAGCCACCTTCATGAATGTAAATACAGACGGTTTACCTCAAGATGCAAACCGCTGGTAACACTCAAGAACACAGAGGCCAGATTAGACTTTGCTAAAAAACCTCTAAAAAAATCCTGACCAGTTCTGATGCAAGATTAACTTGTACCAGAATGATGGGAAGAGAAAAGTATGGAGAAGGAAAGGAAGGGCTCATGATCCAAAGCATACCACATCATCCGTCAAACATGTGGAGGCAGTGTTATGGCATGGGCATGTTTGGCTGCCAATGGAACTGGGTCACTGGGGTTTATTGATAATGTGACTGTTGATAGAAGTAGCAGGATGAATTCTGAAGTGTACAGAGCTATACTTTCTGCTCAGATTCAGTCAAATGCTGCAAAACAGATGGATAACAACCCAAAACATACTGTGAAAGCAGCCCAAGAGCTTGGAAATTAAATGTTCTTAAATGGCCGAGTCAGTCACCTGACCTCAACCCAACTGAGCTGCTTTTCACTTACTGAAGACAAATCTGAAGGCAGAATGACCCACAAACAAGCAGCAACTGAAGATGGCTGCAGTAAAGACCTGGCAAATCATCTCAAGGGAGGAAACTCAGCATTTGGTGAAGTCCATGGGGTCCAGACTTCAGGTAGTTATTGACTGCAAAGGATTTACCTCCAAGTAATAAAAATAATCCTAATATTTATGATTATATTAGTTTGTCCCATTACTTTTGAGCCTGTGAAAATGGAGGAACTCTGTAAAAAATGGCTGTAATTCCTAAACGGTTAATGCAATATTTTTGTTAAACCCCTTGAATTAAAGCTGAAAGTCTACGCTTCAGTCACATCTTGACTGCTTCATTTCAAATCCACTGTGGTGGTGTACAGAGGCAAAATTACCAAAACTGTCACTGTCCCAATATTTATGGACCTGACTGTAAATACACACAGTACCGCACAAAACATCACACGCTCGTCGTCTTCTAATTAGCAGCTGAAACAGGCAAATGTTAAGTCTGCTTTTTAAAATGAAAAAGAAGCAATGGCGAGAGAGTGGCTGCTAGTATCTGCGTGTTGGAACAGCGGGAAACGTGTATTCGTGCACTGTGCGCATGTCAGAAGATCAAATCCGATTCTGTCATGTAAACGCGCACATCAACCCGATTACTTTATTCAGCGTTCTTGTAAACACTGCGATCGGATTAATCAATCTGATTGATTTCATTCTGAATGAAACAAAAAGTGTCCATGTAAAAGTGACTTTTGTGAAGACTTTACAAGTTAACTCAATGTTTTTGCATCATTTGTTGAGTTGGGTTCTCTTTATTGAGGTTCAGGACTTAGATGATGATCTGTTCACATTTCAGTTAGACATTGCCCTATTTGTTTTTTCCATCAAACCTGTTTAGATGTGAAGAAAAGTTAATTCCACGTTTAAGTAAAGCAGTTGTTGACTACGCAGAAGATACAGAGCTGGTGAGAGCTTTCTTTGCTGCCGTGGACTTCATCTTCATTATAGATTGGGTTTTAACCACTCGTGAGTGCAGGGCTGTGAGGAAAGTGCTGAGTCTCTCAGACTCCAAACTCAAACTCACTCTGAAACCCCGGGCCATCTCTCTCCGAGGGGCGAGACTTCTCTTCAGACACATCACACACCTACAGAAACTCTGGTACATGTTATAATCAGTTTCTTAATTTTCACACCAGTCTATGTAACTTCATTAAGACATGCTTTAGTGAAATTGAGCTGGACCATGAATTCCCCTTTGATGAATGTGTTTGTGTGAACGTTGCTCAGCCTGAGTGACCGTGTGGTAGGGAGGATGGTCCGAGCATTTCGAGCAGTGAGAGCCGGTGGCTCATTGGTCATTGAGGAGCTCTGTCTGGGCCTTAACAGCATAAAGCCAAAGAAAGAGATCTTCACATTTCTGAGCAGTTTGTCTTCCCTCCTGAACATCTGGACTGTTCACTGTGTGAACCTCACTGAGTGCAGGATGGAGGCTCACTCTCTCATCAGCCTCATGTGTCATCCTGGGAATTTAAATATCAGGTCAGTTTACAGTTTACATTTTTATCAAATAAAAATGATCAATATTTTTGATCTATAAACATCATGTTTGTGTGTAGATTATCTAAAGCGACTCTCCAGCAGTTTACTGGTCTGCTGTGTGAGGCGCAGGATGGGGAACTGACCCGCTTTTTCCTGGAGAAGGTGGGAGGTGACCTGACTTCCTGTTCTCTCAGTTGGGAGGAGCTTATCTATCTTCTCCAGCAGCAAGTTTGCCGCATTATTGTGAACATCAGAAAGAGCAAAATCACATATAAACATGCCAGACAGATTCTTCCTCTACTGTCTGAAATTCAGTTTAAACGGTAAGAAAGTACAAATGTAATGTGTAACTGTAACATTCAAATTCAGAATTTTATTATATTAAAACCTTTCTTCTGCCTTTGGTTGTTAATAAGAGATCTGAATTCAAATTGAGATTATTTTATATGGATATGGATGTTTTGTCGTGTTGAATTTATTTACTCTAATTCATTTGAATGCATGATGCATCTATCTTTTTTGAAAGATATTCCATTTCATACTCGGTCTTTAAATGTTGAGTAGCAATTTAGCACTATTAGGTGGGTTACACTCTAAAGTGTTTCCTTACTTACTTTTGAATAATTTAGTACTAAACTATATTAGATATCTACTCATTTGCATGCTGATTATTTTGAAACTGATTATTTTGAAACTGATCTGAAACTGATTATTTTGAACATTAATACTAATGTATCATAGTGAATTTTGCCTGGTAATCCACTTTCAGAGACTGAGTTAAGTTCCAAAGACTCAAAGCTGTGTAAAAGAATGGATGAAGTCACATCCACATTAAGTCTGGTCTGGGTAATATGACTCTGACCAAAGACGAAAGAACTCTTATGGCTGGCTGATCTTCTTTATTAGTCACTATCATGTGATCAGGCACACTTGTTTTCAAAGACACCTTTTACTATATGTGTGGTTTCTGGAATAGAAATGTACCATATATTAATACACCAATAATGACTTATGTATTTAATGCATAGTTAAAAGTGTATTTGATTATCATAATTATTTACTTATGTCATTATTGGTGTATTAATTAACCTTGCAGAAAGACAAGGAATAAATAAAAGGAATTGTCTCTCGTGTAGTGGGTTAAAAGAAGAATAATATTTAGAGTTTCATTTATGGATGGATGTGTTTGTAATCTCCACAGATTGAACCCTGGTGTTGTGCTGTCAATCATCAGAGAGATCTATGAGACTGGTTCTGCTCACTGTGTGTCCCGTTTGTTGACATCAACACACAGCTGTATCAACCTGAACAATACAGAGCTGGACTCTTATCACTGTACTGCGCTGTGCTTCACCCTCCAACACTGCACATCTGTCTCTCTGAGCCTGCTGTGGACCTCCATACCAGAGGGGGAGCTGGTGAAGATTCTGCCTCTGTTCAACAGAGTTTCTCAGCTCAGGTAAATCAGTGTTCACAAGGACAATACCTGGAAGATATGTCTGAGTAATAGAAATTGCAGTAGTTAATAAAAATACACAAACGTAACAAACTTTGCAAGAGTCAAAATGCTTGTTTTCCTTTCTCTCAGTGTTGACAGGCTCCTGTTGCTGAAGTTGCTCCACTGCTGCAGTATCTCTGAGCTCCAGCAGGGGGCAGCAGCAGTTGTCTCGGCTCTGCAGAACAGACTGGACTTCTCTTGTAGCACTGGTTTGGATCTGAGCACAGAAACACAGGATAACACTCTGCACCTGACCACTGAGGACTGTAGAGACATCAGCACTGCCATCTGGAAATCTCACCAACTTACAGAGCTCATTCTAGAGGACTGTGAGATGGAGGACACTGGAGTGGACATGTTCTTCCTCATTCTACATACTGTGAGACTGCGGTGAGACACACATACAGGACGGAACTCATTCAAGACTGAATGACACAAACTAAAATGTCTATTGTGGCTAAAGGGTAGAATTTTCAAACCAGTCACTTATGCACTTTGAACAAGGTGTACAGTTTAAGATCAACTTTCTATTTTTCGCCAGGTCCAGTAGAATTCATTCAGTATTTTAATGCCACTGAGCTCTAAAGTGAAATTGTACAGAACCAGACTTCATTGCAGAGAGGCTAATACTTCAGACTAATTACTTACCAGAATATGTGTGACTGTGTATTAAAAGTTTTAACTCTCTTGACTGGCCCCTGGTCTAACTCTCTCTCTCTCTCTCTCTCTCTCTCTCTCACTCTCTCTTGTACTTACTCAGCTGTAGTAAACCTTTGTTGCTCCGGTTCCTGGCTCTTCTCCATGTGGTGAATGAGTCAGACTGTGTGAGGCGTGCTATGTCCCTCTCCCAGGCTCTGGATGGACAGATGGACCTCAGTGAGACCCCTCTGGACCTCGATGCCTGTAGATCACTAGCGTTGTTTCTGGAATTTTCTGAAGGTCCGTCAGAACTGGACCTCAGCCACTGCCAGCTCGCTGATCATGGCCTGGAGCTGCTGTTCCCACACCTGCATAAAGCAGCTGTCCTGGAGTGAGTATGCAGTGTGTGTGTGAGTGTGTGTGTGTTATCTGCAGTTACGTTGTGCTCATTGTTTTCGTATGTTTCTTCTTTTCCTTAGCCTGAGTCACAATGACATAGACGACTGTTTAGCAGGAAGAATCTACACAGTCGTTTCCACTAGCAGCAATATACAGACAGTTCGGTAGGTTTGTGCATGTGTTTGTGGTGTGTGGAAACATATACACTGTATATATGTGTATAGATGGATACGGAAATGGCGTCTATGTAATGGCTGACCTTTTTAGCGAAAATGTGAATATCTTTTTTTGTGTCTTCAGACTCTTCAACAACAGAATTACTGATATAGAGCCTTTCCGAAAAGACAAGCGCTTCGAGATCTGGTGATGACTGTGGACCAGTGTCCTGTTTTCACACTGTTTCAGAACTATACATAAACAAGTCAACATGATAGAGGCATCATTATTCTCTTGTCTTAATTCTAAAGTGTTATTTTGGTACTTGTTTTGCTGTATTTCTTGTCTGTCCAATTAGTTTGAAATTTCATGGCTTGAGATTTGAGACATATGCTGACCAAGCATACGTCTGCTACATTTACATCTGACTTTAAGTGTTGTTCATAATTTTATCCATTAAAAATTTGTCCTCTGAATAAGCTGTCTGATTAAATAAATGTACAGAAATATTTTACCACCCACATGAACACAAGATGGCAGCAAAGGAACAGAAATAAATTTAAACATGACTTCTGTCAGCATCAAAGCAGTTTCTAAAGGTCTCTTAAACTGTCTAAGCTACAAAGCTAAAATGTTATTGAGTTTCTTGTGAATCAGTTATGATTGTATGAGTGTTTACACAATTGAGGTGCCATTTAACCCTTGTAGTTTAAAAAATTAAACTTACTTTTTAATATATTTTCAAATTACATCTAAGAAAACATGCATTTAACCATTAAACGTGTGGTAACTCATCCCAGACAATATTATATCTGGCAGATTGCATTTTTCTCTTAAATGAGTAACACTTGATTTTTTTATTTTTTTATTTCTTGACATAGAATTAGAAAATATATTGTATATAATTTATATATAGTATACCACTTAAAAATGTGATCATTTAGCATTCATGTTAATGGAATGAGGAAGCATTGTTATGACTTATTTATAATGTATTTTTTTAATGAATCATTTCACTTCAGTCTATAATTTGGGTAACAGGATTGTAAGTGTTCTCATCAGTTAATATCACAGTTGAAAATAAACAAAAATATCTTTTGTGACGTGGAATATTACAAATATTACATAGAGGTGAATGTGTACAGGTAACAGGGTTGAGTGAATGAAGTAAAAAGTAAGATTATTTCCAGTCTGTCATGGAAGACTTGTGGAAAAGAATCTCTGTATCTTTAATTTAATTTAGTTGTAGTTTAGTTTAATTATAGAGCCTGTATGATATGTATGTAAGATTTACATTTAATAACAATGAGGAATGACAAAAAACATGCATAATGAACGTAAAAGTCTGTGGTGGTAGATGGTCTATGTAGATGGTCGGTGTGGGCGATATGGGAATTGATAAAAGGGGCATTTTAAAAAGAAAATATGAAAGGAGGGTTAAGCAGAATGATGGCACCAAACAGCAGAAACAGAGAGTTAAAGGACAAGAGCAGAGCAAACCTCTCCACCGACAGAGACGCTGTTGCACTCAATCCACTGCCAGCAGAATCAAAGCCGAGGAAAATTGACCTCTCAAGCTCGGATCAACCAGCGGACAAATGAAAAAAGAGAAATAATACACATCCTATCCTATTTCTGTATAAGTATCTGTTTAGAACATCTTATCTGTTCAGTCCAAAAAATATCTGGTTA
Organism: Pangasianodon hypophthalmus; assembly: GCF_027358585.1. Lineage (NCBI taxonomy): Eukaryota > Metazoa > Chordata > Actinopteri > Siluriformes > Pangasiidae > Pangasianodon > Pangasianodon hypophthalmus. Next base: position 2,803,742 of record NC_069738.1, read on the forward strand.
CATCCCTAATAAAGCATGTCAACAAACCTCAAGAAGCTATAAAACACAGACTCAAATTCCTGGGTGTGCATGTGTGTGTAAAGGTCATAAGGTTAAAGTGTAAAGGTTATAATGATTGTGTCACTGTATGTGTGTTATTGTGTGTCAGAGACAGACAGAGAGGAGTGAGTAAAGGTTATAACAATAACGTGTTTCTGTTTGTCACACAGATGATGAGGTGAAAGTAACGAGGTCACTGCTCGTCCTCTGGGTGTCCTTCCCCTCTGTGTGTGTGAGGAGCGAGTGTGGCCCCGTTTCATTGTAATCTGAAAATAACAATGTTTGCTGAGGCTGCCCTGTGCTTGTTGAGAGAAATAAGGTCTCTCTCTCTCTCTCTCTCTCTGTGATGTATACTATTGGAAATCAATGGTTTATAAGAACAGCCCATCACAGCCTTTTATTACCACACCACCACCATCAACTTCCAAATAGCTGTGTAGTCTTCCTAGCCTCTCTCTCCCTCTTGTTTTTTTTATCTTTCATGCTCTCTCTCAGCTGATTGTTCAGTGCTTTCGTTTTATTACTGTTACAGGTGGCTCAAATGGGTTTGTAATTACTCTGGCACACTAAAGCATGTTGATTCGCCTGTTAATCACATTACATATACACTTCCTTTAAACCAAGTAATTTCCTGAATCTTGTATTTGAAATTCTTGTACAGAATTCTTGTACACAAGTACTGAAGGTAAAGATAAAACATTTTATTTTACACTGTACTTAGGAATCAATTATGGTTACATTTAATGTTGTGGAACATTCATGACTTCCTGTTCTCACTTACATTATAGCAGCTTTAAACACTTGTTCCCTCACCAGGCTCTCTTTTTTCTCTCTCTTGAAGTTAATAAGACAAAAAAAACCCTGCAGCTTCTCATGTTACTGAGAAACCACAAAGTATAAATTACTCTGTCCTGAAGAGAGCTTAAAGTTACAGCTTTATCTCTGACTGTTACAATGCACTGACAATGGAGCGTCCACCATACAAGTCCCTGTGTATGAACTGTTACTGTAGAAATGATAACTTTAGAAGGAACAGGTTAATCTAAACCTCTGCAGCCATCACTATGTCACAGCCATGCAGTTATAGAAAATTAATCAACATCTACTATGGTATAATTATCAGTATTACACAATGCCTTCCCTTGTTTATGCACACCACATTCTCCTGATTTTAGAATGTTTTTGAAAGATAAGTTGGATAATTTCTCTGCCAACCAATATTTGAAGTGCTTTGTTTTACTTTTGTTTGTTTCTTGTTTCAGGTCCAGTACTACCAATAAGCAACGCCACAGATTCATTGAGATTTTGAAGTGTGTAAATCATCCACTGAGCTTTCCTGCTGCTAATGTCACTTCTGCTGCAGTCACATTCTGGTCAGAGGTTGTCTGCATAGGAAGTTGTGTTTTTCAGTTCAACACTTGTTCACACTGTGTCTTCTGTGTTTAAAAGGATCTACTGAGCAGAAACCAAGCCAACAAACCCATACAACTAAGTATGGAGCCCAAAGTCAGAGGGTAAACATCAGTGGTGACTGGGCGTGACAGCAGAAGAGAGATTGCACAAGGGTCTGAAGCTCTATTTTTAGCTGAGGACTTGAAAGGGTGACAGTGAGGAAAACAGGTAATAATTGATCTGTTTGCTTAAAGGGCACAAGTGAGGTGAGGGGTGATGGGGGTTTCCTTCAACAACAGAGTGACCTCAAATAAAGGAGAAAAAGATAAACACATGCAAGATGTTCACACAATGAGCAGAATGTGAGGACGCAGTCGACCAGAAGGGAGGTAAAAGGTGACAGGAAGTACCAGGGGAACTGCTCACAGATGGCTGGAATAGAAGTGGGTGGAATATGCTCAATCAACTGAAGAGAAGAATGTTCAGAGGACAAAAAATGTGATCAAAGGGCAGATGAGAATACTTTCTGATTTGTAGCGTTTGTGGACGTCATCTTTGTTGTTCAATCAGGACGATTATCTGAAATGTTATAAAAGGAAGAAAGCAAGAGAAAGATATTATCCATAGTGCTTACCGCTCAAGAAAACTGAACAAATTCTTCACAGTGCCACAAGGGACCACTCCTTTTTTTAAAAGATTTTAACACAAATAAAGCATTACTGCAAATGTTTACTTGATGTATGTCCTCTTGTGTATAATTAAGTAACATAAAGCTGTCTAATGTTTATATAAAAAAAAAAACCAACCACTTTTCCCTAAATCACCCTATCCTTAGAGGAACCCTACAATTTTGTGGTGTATTAGCATCTCAACTGTTTAGCTGATGAGACTCTTCTCCTCACACAAGGCCGTATACAGAGTTGAGGATTTAATATTGAAATTGTTCACATAAGTCTTCACGTAAGGCCTCAGATGTACCTACAAACTTAAGTCCTATTCATAAGTTAGGTGAGATTTATGCATGCAGGGCAGAGCTTGTCTAAAACAGAGGCGTGTCTCAGGTACGTGTGATTCTGAACTTGAAATTAAGCACATTTTTCCTGCATGATATTGGCTTGAGTAAGGAGCAGTATTGAGTCCAGTTCAGTATTAAGTCCAAAAGTATTAAATCCAGCACCATTGTTTGATGTAAACACAATATGTCACACTGAAATTTATGTTTTGGCTGCAAATACGCTACATACACCAATACACAAAAACAGTGGAATGCCATTCGAGACTAATTAAAGATATTGTTTATTTCAGGGAGATCTTTTTTAAACAAATAAATTTATGAACACAAAGTGTGCTGTAAGTGTAGCAGATGAATGCTTGGTCAGATTATCATTCAAACTGTGGGCATGATGTCTGTAGAAAATGTTGCATCGAATGAACATTATTCTTTTTTTTATTCAACAACTCAACATAGCAAATTAAAAATGTAATAAACAGCCTGCATCTCACACACACATTATGATGTCATGATGTCATAAGTTAAAACAACTCACAGCACAAGATAATAAGTTCAAGTGCTGGATCAAGTGCTATTTTTTAAACTGATGAATAATGAATAAGTCGGAAGCCATTTTGTTAAATTAAACCAAGTAATTATATAAATATTCACATAATTTTCTGATGTTTTTGAAAAATCTGTTGCTTCTTTTCAAACCAAATCTCTAGAAAGCTCTCAGAGAAAGAACCTGGGCTGTTAAGAGTGTGTGTTTGACCCTAATGAAGTGTTCTGTAATCTTGTCACATGGAGTTCTGGTAGGAACAATAAACTATAACAGCTGTTTAAGCAGTGAAATCCTAGAAGGCTCTTAATTTTAATACACTAAGGCCTTAGTGAGTCTAACCTTGAGCCCAACTAGTAATGATCTGAGTTTGAGAAATTTCCATTCAGCTTAGGATGGTAATCATATCAAAGAAATAATGTTCTATAAAAAGCATTAGAAGTAACTTCAATAGAGAATTTCCTGTTAATTTAATATCAAATTAATATCATGTGTTAGTCATTAAAATAACATTTTTGTAATACAACAAAATTTTAAAAAGAATCAAAGGGTATTCAGGTAGATATTTATATAATGCTTGTTTAAAAAAGTTAGAAGTAATAATATATTAGGTAAATAACAGCTGAGTATAATTACTTCCTAGTGTTAATAAATGAATATAATAAATATTTGTGTTTATTTTTTGTTTCCTGTAGGAGGTGCAGACTGTAGGATCCCTCAAATCAACCTTCTCCTTTTTAATACTCAGCAAAAATACGTATTGACTCTCTGCTCTTTCTTTTCCTGTAATAACACAGTAACACAATCAATTGAGGGATGGAAGTGTGTGAGAGCTCAACTTTGTTATGAGGTCACTTTCAGATGGCTGGTAAAATGCTACATTTTTAAATGGTGTGTTGTTTGAAGCCCCCAGAGAGGTGAGGAAGGACGGTTATGGTATGTCCCAGTGCTGCATGCTGATAAAGGTTTATGGTATGGCCCAGTGTAATAATGTAATAATGGTGACTTTGTAACTTGAAGCGAGGATTCACAGGGTTATAGCCCTCCAGGCACGCATTGTAAAAAACACAAAGACTATAGGAAAGATGGAGGAGAGTGAGGTCCAGTCTCTAGTCACTAGGGCCCTCTTTTTTTCTATCTCTCAAGGTGAACATGGCTCAGCAGCCAGCGGCGATGAACATGTCACTAACTGTTCCAAATGATAGAGTTGCACAGTCCTGATTACAATAACAGTGTCACCTCTCTCTTTAACCTTTCCTCTAAGTTCTTCTCTTACTTTGTCTCTTTGTGTTCTGTTTCTCTAATTTAATATCATCTAACCTCATCTATTTAAAAGTTGTTCCTCCTTTGGACAGGTTAGTGCCTGCACTGATTGTCACAAAAAAGTAATAAACCACTGTATTTTAGCAAAATAATCAGTAATAATTACTGTTACCACATCAAAGTGGATTATTTTCCTATAATAACATGTACCAAAGTGTTTTATTCCTTTTATACCACAGCAATTTGCCAATGATGACGAATTTTAATTTATTAAAAAAACATTAATTGTGGAATGTCCACAAAAACAAGTTACTCAAAAACTTGTTGTTGTTGGGGTGTTTGGTATGATATTCTTGGCACAGCAGTGGGTCAAGAATGTCCCGGGCTGGGATCCATCACCTTTTCTCAGGTCCATAACCCCACTTGATGAGGTATTATAGCTTGTCCTCTCTCTGGCGGGTGTTGTGGATATCTTTGACAATGTAGGCTGGTTGCCCTTCAATGTCTAGAGGAGCTGGTGGTGTGGAGGGAGGGATGCTTTCAGCTACGGGGCCTGGGGTGACTGGTTTGAGCTTGGAGACATGAAATGATGGTGCAAAGTGGCAGTGGCGTGGTAGATCAAGCTTGTAGGTAATGTCACTGATCCTTTGGAGAACTCTGATTGGGCTGATGTAGCGAGACGTCAGCTTTTTGCATCCATTGTCTGTCTGTGAATTTTTTGTTCCTGCGCCATTTGTTCCAGGTGTTGGTGTGCAACCTCCCACACTTGTTAAATCAGCTTGAACCATTCGTCGACTAAAACACACTGGAATGGGGTTATGCGCATGGCTGTGTGAGGGAATGAATTCGGGGTGTATTCTGCACAAGCTAGGAACAGGTCCCAATCCTCCTGATTATTGGCACAATAAGTTCTCAGGAAGCAGACCACTTCTTGGTTAGCGTTCTCGACCTGGCTGTTAGCTTGAGAGTGATATCCTTTGGTGTTCTTTGATCATAGACAATAGGAAAGGGTGTGTTCAAATCCTGAGAAGAATAATGCTCACCTTGCCTGATGTGAGCTGTGCATTTTAGCAGTCTTGATGTATTCTAGATTCTTGTGGTCCATGTACACTATATGGCCAAATGTTTGTGGACACCTGATCATCACATCCATATTTACATTTTACATTTATGGCATTTGGCAGACGCCCTTATCCAGAGCGACTTACAATAGTGCTTTGAAGTCTATCAAAAATACATTCTGATATTGGCTCGGTAGGTCACAAACTAGGAATACCATCAGTCCAAAACTCTGTTGGGAGTTTTTTTTTTTTTTGTTTGTTTTTGTTTTTGTTTTTGTTTTTGTGAAAGTGCTAATTTAAGTATTTTATGAAGAGGTAAGTCTTTAGCCGTCGTTTGAAGACTGCCAGTGACTCAGCTGTTTGGACATCTAGGGGAAGTTCATTCCACCACCTTGGTGCCAGAACAGAGAAGAGTCTCGATGCAGGTCTTCCTTGTACCCTGACAGATGGAGGGATCAGTTGAGCAGTGCTAGAGGATCGGAGGGAGCGTGGTGGCGCTCGAGGTGTGATAAGTGCCTTGAGATAAGTGGGTGCTGGTCCGTTTTTGGCTTTGTAGGCAAGCATCAGTGTTTTAAATCTGATGCGGGCAGCTACAGGAAGCCAGTGGAGGGAGCGCAGCAATGGGGTGGTGTGGGAAAATTTAGGAAGGTTGAAAACCAGTCGTGCAGCTGCATTCTGGATCAGTTGCAGAGGACGAATGGCGCTCAGAGGCAGACCTGCCAGGAGTGAGTTGCAGTAGTCCAGTCTCGAAATGACAAGGGACTGAACAAGCACCTGTGTGGCCTGTGAGGAAAGAAATGGACGAATTCTTCTGATGTTATAAAGGAGAAATCGACATGAGCGAGTTAGATTAGCAATGTGAGAGGAGAAGGACAGTTGATTGTCCATGGTTACCCCAAGGTTGCGTGCGGTAACCGAAGGCGAGATTGCAAGATCCTGAGATGGGGATGAATCACATGGGATGAACAGCAGTTCAGTTTTGGTGGGATTAAGTTTCAGCTGGTGAGTTGTCATCCATGATGAGATATCAGCCAGACAAGCTGATATCCGAGCAGAAACATGAGAGTCTGAGGGAGGGAAGGAGAGGATGAGTTGAGTGTCATCTGCATAGCAGTGGTATGAAAACCCATGTGAGGATATGACCGCACCAAGAGATCGGGTATAGAGGGAGAACAGGAGAGGACCAAGTACTGAGCCTTGTGGAACACCAGTGGAGAGTCTGCGAGGAGCAGATGTGGATCCCCTCCATGTTACCTGATATGACCGACCTTCCAGGTAGGAAGCAAACCATTGCCATGCTGTACCACGAATTCCAAGACTCATGAGGGTGGATAGGAGAGTCTTGTGGTTCACCGTGTCAAACGCTGCTGAAAGGTCAAGGAGGATGAGAACTGAAGACAGTTTGGCTGATCTAGCGGCATGTAGCTTCTCAGTGACGGCCAAAAGGGCAGTCTCTGTGGAGTGTGCCGGTTTAAAGCCAGACTGATTGGGATCTTGGAGGTTGTTCTGTGAGAGATAGCAAGACAGCTGATTATAGACAGACCGTTCAATGTGCTTGTTGAACATCGCATTCCAGATTTAGTCCCCATTTTCAGTTATAATAACCTCCACTCTTCTGGGAAGGCTTCCCACTAGATTTTGGAGCATGGCTGTGGGGATTTGTGTTCATTCAGCTACAAGAGCATTAGTGAGGTCAGGCACTAATGTTGGGCGAGGAAGCCTGGAGTGCAGTCGGTGTTCCAGTTCATCCCAAAGGTGTTCAGTGGGGTTGAGGTCAGGGCTCTGTGCAGGGCACTCGAGTACTTCCACTCCAACCTTGGGAAACCAGGTCTTCATGGAGCTCACTTTGTCCATGAGAGCATTGTCTTGCTGGAACATGTTTGGGCTCCTTAGGTCCAATGAAGGGAAATTGTAATGTTACGGCATACCAGGACATCCTATACAATTGTGTACTTCAAACTTTGTGGCAAGTTTAGGGAAGGCCCAAGTATGGGTGTGATGGTCAGGTATCCACATACTTTTGGCCATATAGTTTATATCATGAATGGGTGTTGGGCTCCCTCCAGCCAGTGACACCATTTATCCATGGCCAGTTTCATTGCAAGGAGTTCTCAATTGCCTATGTCTTAGTTTCATTCAGCCAGGGACAGTTTTTAGAAACGAAAACCACTGGGTGAAGCTTAGGACTTTTGCCAAACTTCTGTGAAAGTACTGCCCCATGCCTGTCTCTGAAGCAGCCACTTCCACTACAAATGGCCTGGATATATCTGGGTGCTTCAAGATGGGGGCTGATGTAAACACCTCCTTTAGGCATTAGAACTCTTGGTCATCAGAAGGGTTCACCGGAAGCTTCTTGGGCCTTTTCTTGAGCAAGGCTGTGAGGTGCATGGTGATGGAGTTGGCAACCCCAGGCAACCCCAGGAAAATTGGCAGGAAAATTGGCAACCCCAGGAACTTCTGTAGCTCCTTAATTGTGGTGAGAATAGGCCAGTTTGCTATTGCACTGACCTTATCCTGATCCATAAGAACTCCTTCCTTGTTGATGACATATCTGAGAAATGAGATCGTGGTCACGTGGAACTCATATTTCTTCCCTTTGATGAAGAGCTGGTTTTCTAGAAAATGTGCTAGAACCTTTCTGATGTGGGTTACATAGATTTTCTTGGATGGGGAGTCATTGACGATGAGGACGTTGTTGATGAGGCAGTGGAACACTGCTGCAGTGCAAGAAAGACCTAATGGCATGATGCTGTACTAGAAGTGGCCAGAGGTGGTGCTAAAGGCTGTTTTCCAATCATCGCCCTCACAGATACGGATGAGATTGTAGGTACAGTGCAAGTTGAGCTTGGTAAAGATTTTAGCATCTCTGAATTATTCCAATGTAGGGGGGACCAGAAGCAGAGGCTAACGGTACTTGATGGTGACTTGCGTCATTATCCACGATAATGAATGAATGGTCCAAAACGTCCCCCTTTTTTCCACAAAGAAGTCTCCAGCAGATGTGGGTGAGAAGGAGGGATGAATGAACCCTTGTTTCAGGGCTTTCGTGATGTAGTCAGCCTTGGCATGAGTTTCTATAGCCGAGAGGGGATAGATTCAGTTAGGAGGAGGCATGGTGATGGCCATGAGCTCAATAACACAGTCACAGGGCCAGTGAGGAGGGAGGCCACTAGCCTTGGTTTTGCTGAAAACTTGCTTGAGGTCCTGATACTCTGGGGGCATTTCCACATTAGAGCTGGCCACAAGGCTCTCAGCTGAAGTTGACACTTCAAGGAGGGTGGTTCTGTAGACAATGGTTAAGGAAGTGCAGTGACCAGTGGATGATTTCTCTCTTGGACCAGGAAATCCATGGATCCTGAGTGTGCATCCAGGGAAATCTCAACACAAAGGGAAATTTCTTAGTGACGGTGACTAGGAGGGAAATTTGCCCCTGTTGGAGAGCGCTGACTCAGAGAAGGATGGGCACTGTTCATTGCACCCTTTTTTGATAGGTCCACCATCAAAAGCTTGGATATGCAGAATGTCTGGGTTGGCAGATTCAATCTTGAGATGAGGGAGCTGTCGACGAAGATGCCAGCTTCTCCGGAGTCAATCAGTGCAGAAACAGTAGAAAGACTATCTGAGTGTCTGAGTTTCTGCATGGGTAAATTTTGGCATTTGGCAAAATTTTGGTGTGAGAACTTTGGAACACTCACTGTGTTGGAGCAAGAAGACTGATCAACTCGCTCAGAGGTGGATTGGCCTGGGTTTAGGGCAGACTGGGCACATTGCTATTTGATGTCTGCGATGGGAGTTATTTGGGGCTTTCCCCTCCGGCTCTTCAACAGGTGGTCAAGCCATATGGAGAGGTCAGTGAGGGAGTCTAATGAGGTTTGGTCATCATGACATGCACATTCTGTTCAGAATATTCTGATTTAAGCCCTGCCAGTATGCTGGTTTGAGCACTAGTTCATTCTAGGGTGCGGAATGTCAGCGCGAACTCCGTGGCACTCTGGTGGTCTTGCTTGAGTGTGAGGATCTGTTCAACCACCCTCCAGAGAATGGTCAAAAACCCACTGAAAAAGTTCTAGGAAGCATTCATAGGAGGTGTGCTCTGTTCCTTGGCTTCCAGATGGCTGTAGCGCAGGTGCTTTTTCTGTTAAAGGGTTGATGTGCAATCTTGGTTCTCTCAGCCACTCCCTCCTGACTGGAGAAATACAGTAAGCATTGAAGCATGAATCCTTTACATGAAGTGGGATCACCTGAATATTTGTCAGGGCATGCAATGAGCGATGAAGCAGATTTAGAGGGTACCACCCTAGTAGCTCACGTGGGTATCAGCGTGCTGGATAGCTGCGCTAGCTGGGCGTTGATCATGGCAATCTGCTGCTGTGGCTCACTGAAGAGAAGGCGTTGGGAGGCCAGAGCCTGTCACCACTCTTGGAAACCGGTTGCCTCCATGTGTAGGCGAAATACTCTGTCAGGTGGCAGAGACAGTGACAGTTGCAGGTTAAGTTGCTTTACTAAAACAATGGCAAATAAATCCAAATAGAGAAACAGAATCAAACTTATCAAACAGGCAGAAGTCAGGCAATTTGCAAACAAAGTAACTTGGGCAAGAGGCAAAGACATAAACTGGAAACCAGAAATGCAGTCATAACCAAAAACACAACAGCATAGAATCAGAAAGCTTGGTATAGACAGGTACGTGACACTGAACAAATACTTCTCAATAAACTAGTGGAATGAGAGTCTTTATATACTCTTTGTGTGTGAGTGTGATTGGGTGCAGGTGTGTGCATTCGGAATGATGGTGAACGTGAATATGAAAGAGTTTGTGATGGATGGTTGTAGTCCTCATTGGCTATTTGTTGTGTGATCTGGGAAGCAACGCCACTTCCAGCATTGATGTGACATATAGTATATAGGCAAAAAGTGCAATTGGGTAAACAGGAACTTATGAGCTTATGAGCAAATTATGGGTAACTTACCTGTTATAGCAGCTATAAACTGTCGTTTCCCTCACCAGCCTCTTTTTTTCTCTCTCTTGTAGTTAACAAGACAAAAATGCCTCTTTAATAAATATAAAGTAAAAAGTAAAATAACTCCTGCATTTCCTCCTGTCTCTTCCCTGTATAGACTCTGAGCACTGCTCAGTTAACGAGCTAAAATACTGCTTTAGTGATGGAGGTAGAAACAACTTTAATAGTTGTTATGGAAACTGTCAAGAAGAAGTTTTTTACCTAGCACTGAGAATTGGTTTTCTTTTTTTATTCTCTGTCCACTCTGTTCTTCCCTCTGTTTCTTTCATGGGTAAGTCCTCATGTTGGTTAAAGGCCTGCAGCTAGGGACATATTACAGCTCGCGCAAACTTCTGGATGAAGGCAGCTGTACTCTGCAGTATTTTCAGCCTGATTTTACTCTCTACATTAAAAAAAATCTTGAGATCAGTGGTCTTAGGAAACATGACATGATGTACTCACCAGTGACTGATTTAGTGTCACTGTGACCAAAGACATCAAAGTTCTGGCATTGTGAGAAATTTCTGATTAAACTCTGTGAGTGTGAGCTCTGCTATTACACTCGTCTAAGAGCTACCAATAGGAGCACAACATAGGATGATGCCAAACTCACAGGACAGCTACAATTACGGTATTGGCAATGAAGAAACTTAAATGAAACATGCATAAAAGCTCACTTTGGAGAATATTAATGTTTATGCAAACCTGACTTCTGGATCACGCTTTGATTTTCTTTAATTACAGGTCTATCATTAGAGGATCTTCATTGTATAATATGACATGGAGAACATACATTATCACACAGTCTGTTATAGACTTCAGCCAAGATTTTATTGGTATCTTGTACAATGTCACAAGACATTTATATGTAATAAATCTAAAAAGTTGGCAGCACTCGAGATTTAGAGTATGTAGTCTGTGTCTCTGGATAAAAACATTCCCAGTTTGGTCTCTAAATGGGCCTTTTTATATGTGTGCTAATTCCAGCACCATGTCTAGGTCTGTTTTCCCACCAGACCTTTAATTAAATGGCAAACTGAAAATAGGCTCAAAATATTTCAAACATATTGGATTACGATGCACTGATAATAAACTGCCACTGTTTTTGCTCAAAGAAAAGGGAACACTTCATTCTCAGAGCATGTTCATTTGAAAATGGAACCCTGTGGCTGAGAGACTCGATTACAGCACTGAGAGACCATACAAAAGTCAATAGAGAGAGAGAGATAAGACAAAGGATGTAAAAGATGGATAGATAGAGAAATAAAAAGCCAAAAGGATGAAAATATAGGAATACTGATAAAGATGATGAGAAAGTAAGATTGTGAAAGAAGGAGGGAAACTGGGTTATAAAGAGAAAGGATAGAGAGAGATAATTGGAGAGGTAGCAAACAAAGAGATGAAACTGCCTAAGGTTGAAGGTCTTGTGTATTTTTGCGCTGAGTGAACTTAAAGAACATGATCATATGATTGTTTCAGTTTAAAAACATTTAAAGAGTGGGAGAGGTTCTCACATCAAAGTCAAAAAGCATCTACGTTCCCTTTGCAGCTTGTCATGTTACCAAGAACACACAAAGTGTAAACTCCTCTGTCCTGAAGATGTCAGAAAGTTACACCTTTATCTCTGACTGTTACAAAGCACTGATACTGGAAACTCCTCCCCTAAATGTTAAATAAACATCTGCTTATGGAAAGAATACTTCACCATAGCAATAATTACACACATTTTTTAATCTGTTTATGTGGAATGTCCCTGTAAATGAGACATTACTATAGAAATGATGACGTACTAGAACAATTACTATACTATACTGAATGTTAGCAATAATTCCTTTAACTTCTAACATCCAATTTGGATTTGTTAAGAAATGAAACTCTTAAAGTTCACTCTGAACTCAAGTGTCATCTATCTTCAAGTATCACATCAGTATCAAAACTGAGAATGGCAGCAGAGCAAAAACAACATCATTTTCATCATCATCATCATCAGCAGCAGCAGTGCAGAGGGAGATGGAGTAATTAGCTAGGAGGTAATTGCTGAAGACCAGATGAACGTGGTGCATCAGAGGGTTTCTCTCTGACAGACTGTTTCCTGTTTCTGACTGCTCTTCTGGGAGAAAATGCTAGGATTCTCTTTGCTTTCTTTCTATCTCTGTCTCCCTGAGCTCCATCCATGTACCTTTTTCAAAGACTGAGCTCGGTTTGTAACAGGTGCTGCTGAATATTCATCGCCAGAACTGCTTTCCTGTTTCTAATCACTCACAATATGCCTGCGCTCACAATCTGTCAATCATTCAGATCTCCAAAATGGCCTGCACGCAACACTGGTTATGGAAATTCGTACTGTTGGCATGTGGATGGGGCGTTCCTCACCTGAACCCTGATTAGGGTCATAAAACTGAGCTTACGTGCATGGCTGAATGTTTTTGGACAATACAAATGGAACTAGAGGAGAAAGTAAAATTACTCACCTTTTTTGGAATAGAATAAATGGTACTTTGAGAAAAGCTGATGAAAAAAACTGTGATCATCATATACTCTCCCCAGAATGTAAGTGCTGTTCTGTAGTTCTACTCAACTAATCAGTTTCATTTAATAATCAGTCTCATTAATGAATGCACCTTTAAATTAAACTTTAATCATGTGACTTAACAAAAGACACACAGAGAGGTAAAGCCCCTACATTTCTTGCACTTCCTGTTTAAACAGACATAAATACACTATATGGCCAAAAGTTTGTGGACACCTGACCATCACACCCATATGTGGGTCTTCCCCAAACTGTTGCCACAAAGTTGGAAGCACACAATTATATAGGATGCCTCTGTGTGCTGTAGCATTACAATTTTACCTTCACTGGAACAAAGAGGCCCAAACCTGTTCCAGCATGACAATGCCCCTGTGCACAAACTGAGCTCCCTGAAGACATGGCTTGCCAAGGTTGGTGTGGAGGAACTCAAGTGGCCTGCACAGAGCCCTGACCTCAACCCCACTGAACACCTTTGGGATGAATTGGAATGCTGACTGTGCCCCAGGCCTTCTTGCCTGACATCAGTGCCTGACCTCACTAATGCTCCTGTGGCTGAATGGACAAATCCCCACAGCCACGCTCCAAAATCAAGTCGAAAGCCTTCCCAGAAGAGTGGAGGTTATTACAACAGCAAAGGGGGACTAAATTTGAAATGGGATGTTCAAAAAGCACATATGAATGTGGTTGTCAGGTATCCACAAACTTTTGGCCATATAGTGTATTTAGGTAGTTATGATTAAGATAAAAGCCAGACAAAGGTATAAGTACCTTGGCTTGACAGATATTACACTGCCTAAAAGAATGACATAAACACATGTGGATTAATAAATTAAGGTTTTGGGCTACCACCTGACCAGGGCACGGATAGTGTTGGGTTGCCGCTGTGTCATTGTGCATGCTTAAGTGTTAAAAGTATTTTACTTCCACATTGACGAGTGTATGTACTTTCTGTTGGGACTGCGTGTGTGTGTGTGCGTAACCCAGTGTGTGTATGTGAGCTCAGTGTAACACAGTTGTAGTAAACACTTTTTTGATTTTTTCTGGAGTCAAATAAGATTCACTGTAATGATGTTAAGGATCTTTAAGGATATTTAAGGATGTTAGCATGCATGTTAGCATACTAAGAAGAAGAAGAATCTGGGTGTGGTGCTAATCTAAACATGTTATTTTAACACATCAGACCTTTCTCTATGAGACTAGCACACATGACTGTCAATTAGACAAGCTAATGTACACATGCTAGATATCAGAAGAGAACAGATCATCATCAGAGTCTCTCGATCTGTGTGTTTCTTCCCACTGGATCATCTGCCAATTTCATTTTAATTAACTCATCATCTCTCACCTCACTGTCGATCTCTCTTCAGATCACACTCGTTTGTGTTTTGAGTTGTTGTAGTACATCTTTCTAGACATTTTATGTTTTCAGGGCATTTTTTAAGACAGACAAGTTATGCCTGGTATCATCAATACACTTGTAATTGATAATAAATATTCCTGTTGCCTTATTTCCTTTGATTAGTAATATTAGCTGTTTAAGCAAAGCACGTAATAACTACATACATACATGACTGTAAGTGGTCATGTATTTCAGACTAATTATGGTTACTGACATTAGGTTTCAAGTCTGAGCAGTTTTAAGCTCTGTTTGGGCGCTATTAGTTTTCCATGTGGTGGTATGGTAATTATTAGCAGGTTTTTAGTAGGTAATTATTTTTTAGATTTTAGATTTTAGTCCTGTCTTAGATTTTAATCCTGTCCATTCTGTCATGTCAGTATTTTATATGGACTGTGTGTGTACATGTCTGGAAAGATTTCTCCATATTTTACCTTTATAAAATGAGCAGTACAAATAACCCCAGAATTGACATGTTAGTAAAGATTGTGTTCTATCCTGTAGGAAAAGAGTTTTTTGCACTTTTTCTTCAGTATAAAGACACTCTACTAGTAACTGCTCTTTAAAATGGAGCAGTAAAATATAGACAACCTTTAAGAGGACGTGTCAGAGAAGCAACACTTTTAGGAACATTATTGAGTTCCTTGTACAAGTGCATCCTACATACACGTTATGGTCATGCGACCTACTAATGATCAACTTTTACAGCCATGCTAACATGAAATAGGCCTCTTCACAGCTAGTAATGTTAAGTACTGTATGTAGTGATAATTGTGAAGTGGATGCTACATGTATATCTGTATATACATATATATCTGATATACATGTATATCTGATTTGCGAAAGTTGATCCACCTGAATCTCCCAGCAGTCACAGGACTGGAGCAGTTCTCTACAGCAGTTAGGGCCCCAGTCAAATGGAATGACATGGATAACACTGATCACTCACACTGTTCAACACACTGTTCTGTGCTGTATTTTACTCTCTGTGCAGAATATCAGATACTGAAGTTGGCTAATGAACTCATGTAGAAGTATGAAATTTATTACTCCACAATAATACTAAAATTATTGTATTATAAATGTTCTTTTTACCACTACATTGCATTATAGCTTCTATATGTTCAGCATTGAAAACTACATGATCATTGTATCCCACACAATTACCATTTTCATTCATACCATTTTCAAGTAAGGTTAAGTGGAGTGAAGAAGTTAAAAAGGAGTGTGTGTGTGTGTGCGAGTGTGTCAGAGGTAGAGGAGAGGGCTGTTTGTCCCCAGGTGCTTAGGGAGCTCAGGACACACTCTTTCCTTTACACTTCGTTAGCCTTGCTCTTCCTCCTGACTTTGGCACACACACACACGAACACACACACACACTCTAGTGTCAGTGCTTTGTAACAGTCAGAGGTAGAGCTGTAACTTTTCCATCATCTTCAGGACAGAGGGGTTTACGCTTTGCGGTTTCTCTGTTACATGACAAGCTGCATTTTATGTCATTAAGCTCAAGAAAGAGAAAAAAGAGAGGCTGAAGAGAGAACGACTGTTTAGCTGCTATAATGTAAGTGAGGACAGGAACTGATTTGTTCCACAGATATTACACAACATTAAATGTAACTATAAATGGATAACAGTGATGTGTCATTCTTTAATAAATAAAAAAATGTAATTGTTGGCAAATTGCTGTGGTATAAAACAAACAAAAAAAAACACTTGGGGACGTGTTGTTATACAAAACTAATCAACACCATCCTGTCACTCAGTATTTTCCTACAACAGCTACACACACCGTGTTTTATTCCTTACGTAACAAGTTGGATGGTTTTCTCATTTCTTATTTAGAATCAAAGTTTATGACTGTTTCTGCACCTCCTCCATGTGTCCTGCAGGGGGCGAAGGTGGACATCTCATACAGTTTCCTCTGAGAGAGACAGAGATGACTTCACTGTCTTTATCTCTCTCTCTCTCTCTCTCTCTCTCTCTCACACACACACACACTCTGTAAATGTCACTCTGTGTGGTTTTCGAGTGCATGAGAGCACTTGACAAATAACATACACATGCCTTTTCTGCCACCTCTGTGTCTGTTGAGAAAGAGTCTTATTGTAAGAGACCAGCACTGTATGTGTGTGTGTTTTATATGTGAGTGAATTTTTTTTACCATTTACAGAATCCTGTATTGTTTGTACATAGTGGTGAGTAAATGAGAGAATCTTGCAGCCATGTTGTCAGCCATGTCAATCAAACTGCTTCTTTTTGTGAAAGTAGGCGGTTCTTGGCCATGTTTATTGAAGAAATGGACTCTCTAGTGAGGGGTGGCAGGGTGGTACAGTGGGTAGTATTGGTGCCTCACAGTTCCACGGTTCCCAGTTCAATCCTGAGCTTATGTTCTCCTTGTGTCCATGTGGGTTTCCTGCGGGCTCCCTGGTTTTCTCCCACATCCTAAAAACTTGCTGGTAGGTGGATTGGCTACATTTAGTCTCTGGGTATGAATGTGTGTGTGTGTGTGCTATCCTGTGTTCCTCACACCAAGTGTTCCTGAGATAATCTCTGGATCCACTGCCTGGATACACTTACTGAAGATGAATCTCCTATATGTGGCAGGGAATCACAATCAGCTTCACCTTTAAAAATTTTGTAGCATTTTCACCACACTGTGTCATACAGGTGTTCAAGAGTTCTAAGGTATCACAAAAATCTACCTTATCATCTACAATTTTTTTTCTAAATAATCTCTCTCATTACTTGCTATTCTAATTTCCATTCACATTTGAAATGTAACCAAGTACAAACGCATTACTCAGAATTAACAGATAATATGTTCTACACAGATACAAATACAAATAAGAGGTGCACTGAGAAAGCTTTCCCACACAGGGCATCTGGTGGAGACAAGCTGATAGAGATCCTGTGGGATGCAAAAAAAAAAAAAGATGGGGAGGTTTTAAAATTCATGAAGCTCATGAGACAGTAAGAGACCATGTGTGGTGCTGTGTGATGCATTTACAGTGTTCGATCATTCATCTTTAGTAACTCCCTGATCAAGGTCATGGTGGTTTAAATTAGATACTTGTTTGTATATATTTTTAGAAACAAAACTAATTAAAATTTTGTTAAAAATATTGCAGGCAGGTACAAACACAAATAAATGAGCAGGATTAATAAAACAGTTGAGATAGATTATGACCTGGCATGATGTAGCTGTGGTTGAGGAACTGTCAGAGTCAGAACACACACCATGCTGCCACAGTTGGCAGTGCCCATTCATAAAACGCTTCTGATATAGGCCATGCCCACTTCTGGTTTAAATCCAAATACAGATAATTTGGATTATCTGTATCTGGATAATCCAGATACAGATAGTGGCATTGCGTTACACCTGTAACACACACTTTTATCAATTAGGAATGAAGTGTGAATGTGTAGAGTGACCTGTGTTTATTTCTCTTTCTGTCTCAGTGGAAGAGAAGGAAAGTGAGCGAGTCTCGTCTAGGTCTGATCGGCCCGCTGCGGTTTAATGAATAGAGCCTGAGAGCTTTTTCACTGACTCAGCCTTGCTCAGCTTATTGAAGACCGCTTCAGGCGTCTGCCTTTAAGTGTGATGTCTCTTTATACATTGAGAGGACAGAGGAGTAGAACAGCAAGTAATTAGATTGAGAGGGAAACAGAGAGACACATCCACACAGAACTTTACTTTTACAGACAAAGAGAGAGATATAAAAAAGTGCAAATATATGATGGAAAGAAATGCAAAGTAGAGACAGATTTTTAACCTCTTAATTCAGAGTGGAGATAGACAGGCAGACAGACAAAGAGACTGACAGTAAGACAGGTAGACAGAGGGACTGACCGTGAGACAGGTAGACAAAGGGACTGACAGTGAGACTGGCAGACATAGGGACTGACAGTGAGACAGGCAGACAGAGAGACTGACAGTGAGACAGGCAGACATAGGGACAAATAGACAGACTAGCAGACAGACAGAGAGACCAGTAAACAGACAGACAGAGCAAGTCAGATAGACAGAAGGATAAGTAGAAAGTCAGACAGACAGACAGATAGATAGATAGATAGATAGATAGATAGATAGATAGATAGATCTTGCTGATTGGTTCATGCAGCACTGTTAATACAGATAACCAAATATTCTGATTGGTTGGGGCTGATACACATCACATTGTGCTGTTATGACCTTTCTGTTTGTTCATGTTTGTTGGTGGTGGAAGGAGTGTGTTTTATCTGTCAGGTGCAGCCCACTTTCACATGCCTTGTTCCCGCCTCCAGTTTCTGATTGGATGATTGCTGCTCCCTGTTTCTATTTAATGACATACCACACTCTGCCCTTTGTCAGGTTCTTTCAGTTAGTTCAAGAGTAGTTCCATTTAGAAAATCCACTCTAATTTGAGAATGTCTATCTCAGTTTAGTGTAGCTGGTTCTGTTTAAATATCTACCCGGGTAGGACAGTGCTATTTAGGTTAATCAGTTATGTTGTTCTAGCTCATTAGACTAATAGGTTACAATAGGGGTAAAAGGTTACAAGGTTACAAAAGAGGTAATAGGTCTCTGAATTAACCCTTTTTCTTTTCTTTTCCTTTGCAGTTAAAAGAATAATTTAATTATTTCCAAATTGAACAAAATAGAACACAACTGTACCTTCAAATTATCAAAATATCAACAATTATAAAAACAAAGTACATCATAAAGATGCATAACAATTCCAATTCAGATCAAATTTTGTTCAGTTCAAGTATGGTTTCTGTTTTTAAATGCAGTAATGCAATTATGCAGTTCAGTTAAATCAAGACAAAGTGAAAAAGAGATCAATTTCCAGTTTAGTTCAAGATAAGTTCTGATACTCCTACCACTCTGGCAGTGAGTGTATCAACAATCCACCGTATGCAGCGAGGTCCCTCGCTGATGTGATGAAGGTGGAACCCATGGTCTGGGTTGGCTCACCATCATGTTTCCCTACGTGTGTCATCTCGCTCCAAAGAGGAATCTTTGTTCAATGATCAGACTTTTCCATAAGAAGAAAAGGAACACAAAAACCTGATCTACATAGTAAACAGGTTGTCAAATATAAGTCAATATATAACATCAAATATAAATCCAAATCAATTAATTTTACAGTTTCCACAACATGATCACCACGTTGCGCAGTCAAATTCAAAATGGTGGTGAAGCCGCTTTTTAGACTCGCAGTCCCATTTCTCATATATTAAATTCTATAACCTTCACATAACACAAATTGCATTTACATATTAAATTCTCAAATAATCAGAAACCAAGCCTCCTTAAACAGTTATTCACTCTTCACTGGAACTCGCAAGTATATGAACTTGAGGAAAATTTCAATAAAATCAGTTAAACTAACCAAACCACTGTGGTTTATTTACTCAAGTTCCTTATAAGTTTTCGATCAGGTAAATGTCAGTTTCTGGATCTTAAATTAACTTTTAATAAAGTTTTTTCACCTATTAATGTCTGTGCTTCTCTTTTCCGCTCTCATCTCTCACCTGTCCTTTCTGCATCTCTCTCGCTGCTGTGCAGTGAGCGAGTATCTTAAAGGGGAAGTATCATTTGCAATTTCTCTTAGGTATGTTTTTATAATTTACCCCATGAAATTATCACTCTATTTTTTTCTTACTTTTTAAATCAACATATGCATTTTATGAGGTCATCCAGGAAAACTAAGGCTTATTTCAAGTTCAGATCTCCTATACAGCACTCCATAAGTCTCTGGAAAATGCTAGGGGCATTGGTTATCCCTTGAGGCATCCTGTTGAATTCAAAAGAATACTGGCGGGCAGACAAATGTGGTCTTTTGCTTAACTGCTTCCTCCATTTCAATCTGATAGAATCCAGATTTAAGATCTAGCACTGGGAACCATCTGGACCCCATCAATGCTGAGAAGGATTTTTCCAAAATAGGTAATGCATGTGAATCCTTTACCGTTTGGAGATTCAAGTTCCTGTAGTCTACACAGAGTCTAATGTCACCATTCTTCTTTCTGACTATGATCAGCAAAAAGAATGGAGATTCTGACTCATGAATGACTTCTGCTTTGAGTTGTGCACAGGTTCTCTGTCCTGGATATGTAAAGGCCTCTCTCTATGTTTAAATGCCATTTCGTCACTGAGAGTTATGTCGTGCTTCATCTTGTCAGTGCAGCCAAAATCAAGCTCATGCTGTATGAACACTTCTGGAATAGTGTTCAACCTTTCGGTTATTCTTTTTCCACTCACTGGGTACTAGAGAGTTTCCAAAGTCAAATTTGAGCTTCAAACTGTGATCAGACTTTGCTAGAGAATCTGAATTAGGAAATCTAATGAACTGAATGATCTTTATGGCATATATTTCTGCTATCACAGCTTTTGGAGTGATATCATGGTCTGACTCATTCTTGTGAATAACTGGTATGCAACATGGCAGTTTAGATGGTATACTTGCTATACTGTCTTTTACCAGTATGCCACCTGGTAAGGAAATTGATTTTTATGATTATATCATCACCCAGTTTCCAGTGTTTAATGTTCTACAGCTCCTCAAGAATTTTTGTTTTACCAGCAACTATAGTCTCAGAGTTTCTGCTGTGCAGTCTCATTTCTCCTAAACTGGAGTCAACAGACCATCTTTTCTTGGCTTCAAGAGTTTTTAGAACAACTTTATAGCCATAAGGTACTGACCCACGATTCTGAGGTGTAGCATTTGTATATTGCTCATACAGAACATCCAAAGTATTGGTGCCTATCGAAACTGATGAAAGGGTGGAATGCACTTCAGGGACAATCAAGGCTAGTGTGGACACCTCAATATCTGTTCCAAGTAAGCGGTTAGGGAACATCCAAACTGTTAGCTCCTTCCACTTAAGTTGGAATGAGTTAATTGGTAGATGAGACAGATTCTCTTTGTAGAATGAATTTGGAAACATTGTTGCTTGGGAGCCTGTATCTACCAAGCAACTGCAATCTTTACCACCTCATTTGTGCAATGCACTTAGCCCCAATCAGTCCTTTTGGCAGGTTTGCTGACTGCCTTTTTGTGTGAGTGCACATGTAGGAACTGCGTCATTTCTGTCTGGGACATTTTGTCTGTGTTCCAGTTCCCGTTTGCCCCTCAACTACAACTGGACCTAGTTAAAATTATCAGGCTTTAAGGCGCCATGCTCAACATCCCATGCTAGGTGCTTTTCTCTTAGCTGTTTCCTTTCTGAGGCTACCAGAAAGGGGTTTGGGTCACTATCACACTGGGGTTTGATATGTCCATCTTCCCCACACTTAAAGCAATACCAGGGTCTGGGTCTATTGCTTTTATTGCCGTTTACATCTTGGTTGTAAAACTGCACCTTCTGAGGTGTGAGGTGTCAGCTGGAGACTTTGTGATGGCTGACATGGGGGTTACTGCTTTAGCAGCTGGTTTAGCTGGGTTGTTTTTGGTTTCTTTCAGGGAGATTCACATGAGCTGGGATTGCAAATCAACTATCTGTTTCCTTAGGTCTTGGATCTTAGACTTGGAATCAGGGGTCATTTGGGGTGGAGTGCATCCTTCCCCATACTGGAGATAAACAGTCTGGTAATTGGATGTCACTTTCTGCTTTGTTGCACTAAAGTGCTGTCTCATGCGGGATGCTTTGGAAGTGTGCTTGTTTTCTGCTGTGCAGAGTAGTCCTGAGAGGTAGGTCTGCCTTGCTAGCTACAGGTATGTAGGCACTGGCTAGGATTCTGATATAGCTAGGATTCTGTATGCTTTGGTGAGCCATACTGCTCAAGGAAGTCATATAGCTCTTCATCAGTCTCTTCGCTGATTATTCCACTAAATATTACTGAGTTAGGGATTTTAACACTGCTAGTTTTAACTACTTCCATTGTGTCTCAGTGAAAATACTGTTATCTGCTCTCTGGTTATTGGAAGAGCTCCAGTTTTTGGCCACTCCTGGCTGGCTCACCAAAGCATACACACACATGTAAATAGTTTTACTAGGACGTAAACACCTTTCTGTTAAAACAGTTTCAGATGGGAAGTTAGGAAAGGAGATGTACTTTTATTCTTCTTTGTTTGTATATGTTATGTAGAATATTCTTTATAGTCATTTTTTTTGCCTGTTTGCCACTGTGTTCACTATTTAAGAACAATACAAAAAAGGAATACTTTACTAAGTGCATTAGCTCAATAATAACATGATTACATTTTTACTTGATCCTGTCAACATTCAACACTGAGTTAAAATGTTAGAATGTTCATTTGTTGTGTTTTTTCTTCATGTAGTTGCTACTCTAAAAATATTGAAAAAACAGAAAAGAAACTGACAGTAACAATAATGAGGAAAAAAAGCAAGTGAGGTAAGTTTTAAAATAATACTATAATGTATATTTTACATAAATACAGTGGTGCAGTGGTCCGCACATTTGCCTCACACCTCCAGGGTTGGGGGGGGGATTAATGCCTTCACCCTGTGTACACAGATCTTGCATGTTCTCCTCATGCTTCAGGGGCTTCCTCTGGGTACTCCTCCCCCAGTCAAAAGACATGCCTTGTAGGCCGATCGGCATCTCTACATTGTCCGTAGTGTGTGTGATTGTACCCTGCAATCGTTTGGCACCATACTATCCCCTGCTTTGTCCCCTGAATCCCCTGGGATAGGCTCCAGGCTCCCTGCAACCCTGTGTAGGATAAGTGGTACAGAAAATGGATGGATGGATATATAAGTAATATGTAGCCAGGTAGTACATGAAATGGAAATATTTCATTATTATATTGATTTTCTTTTGTAACTCTTTGCACTGCATGGATTTCAGCTCTGTGGACTTTTATTTTAAAAAGATCTATGACGTCACCGAATATCAAGAAGAGGGGTGTGTGTCATAGGAAAAATGCAGTGAGGCATATGCAAGCACAGTATTCTGCACAAAATGGTTGCTAAAAGTCCAGAAAATACAGATAATACTCTACTTTGTTTGTTGAGTCCCTGGAGGACTAGTGGTTAGGCCACAGTGCTCTCAATGATGCAGCCCGGGTTTGACTTACGGCCAGGTAACCAACCCCAGCCACTGGGGTTGCATGTAACAGTGTAATCCAGGTCCCAAGCCCAGATAAAATTGGGGAGGGTTGCGTCAGGAAGGGCATCTGGCATAAAACCTGTGCCAAATCAAATATGCAGACCAATGATCTGCTGTGGTGACCCCTAATGGGAGCAGCTGAAAGAGGAACAACAACTCTACTCTGTCTGTTGCTGGACCTTTATTAACGCAAACTGCTTCATCATAGGCTTTTATTCTGAGGAGATGAAACAGGATTAGGTGCTAGATGGAAACTAGCTTTCTTTTGGTGAAGCTAAAGACTAGTAGATTTGTTCTGTCCTAGGACATTCACTACTGAGGTTTAATAAATGTGCAGTGTAATCTTTTCCAGTGTAGGTTGTATTTTCTTTTCAGCTGACTGCAGCCAGAGTGGAAGGTGAAAAGCCCAGTGGTACAGTAAGAACTTACAGTAAGTTCAGCTTTGTATGTATACAATATAAAAACAAGTTCACTGACTGTTCTCAGAAGTATGGTGGAAATCTAACCTTGTGCTTTGTGTCTTCTCTGTGCTAGTTCTGCCACTACAGTATTTGTACTGCTGTGGTTTATGTTTTCTTCTGTGAGATTAGCTCTAGATGATTTACTATGAGTAAATTTACAATCTCAGCAAACACTGATGTTAAGTCTGTAGCATGAAATAGCTGATGAGTGACACAAGACAATTTTAGCTCAGCAGCACCATCTTCTGTCCATTTATTTTATACCAGGATTTATGTTTTCTTTTCTAACTCAAAACTCAAAATCCCAGGAAAGAGAGATCTATCAGAATAAACACGAGATAGTTCTCTGTTGTCCTGTGCGACTTATTCCTGGCAGCACATATAAATCCTCTATCACTGAGCTTTGCTGCAAGTAATTGTGTTGTGATACAAGCAATCAGGCAAAGGAACAGTGTTAATCTGAGCACTTCTTCCACATTGGACTTGACCGTGGTGTCACCGATGCTGCAGTCACTTTTACTGTTGTCATGGCGACCGTATCTCAAGCTGGTGGAAGATGAACCTGAATCCTGAGTTCAGCTAGTTCCATCGTCTGTGCAGTGAAAAACTCTGAGCAATAGAGACAATGAAAGTTTGTGTTTTGCAGTGTGTGTGTCTCTGCCGTGTGTGTGTAGACTGTGCCTGGTTCCTGCTCCAGGCCTGACTGAGCTATCCTCCATAATTATATCCCACATGCTGCATGACTGAGCTTGGAGAACTCAACCTGGAAAAAATCCTCAGCATTTGATTCATTTCAAATCAAAGTCCATAAAACAAATTATTACAATTATTACATTGGATATTGTTTCAATTTTTACCAATTGTTATAATTTCTTGCCATGTCTAATTCCTTTAAAAAAATCAAAGTTTCATTATGACAAAAAGTAATAATAATTTGTACTTAAAGTACTGCTTGAATCACTTCAGCTCAGTTCATTTACAGTGTGATTCATTTACAATGTGATTCATTTACAGTGTAATTCATTTACAGAGTCATTGTGATGCAGCATTATTCATTTAAAAATAATTCTGTTACAACATGATTCATTTTTAGTATTATTCATTTACAGTGTGACTCATTTATAGCATTATTAATTTTCCAATTGTATTTTGCATTGAAAGTGTGATTCATTTTCAACGTGAATGATTCACAATGTAATTTAGTTATAATGTGATTCATTTACATTGATTCTTTCACAGTGTAGTTCATTCACACCATGATTCCTTTACAGCATAATTTATTTACATTGGGTTTCATTTACAGCATGATTCACTTACTGTGTGTGTATCTATGTGTCCTGTGAGCTAATAATTCTTCATAGTGTGTGTCTGTGTGTGTATGTGTTTCTCTTTCTCTAGGCTCAATTCATTTACAGCGTGATTCATTTAAAACATAATTTAGTTATAATCTGATTCATTTACAGCATGATTCATTTATATCGTTCCTTTCATTTATATCATTTGCGAATCGTTTTCATCTGTAGTTCAGTCCAGTTGAACTGATCAGTTGTTGTTCTACTTTTGAGCATGGTTTAAAAAGGGCCGAGGAGTTTGTCAAAAGGTGAAACAGTTTCTGATTTTTTCCCCAGGCAAGTTCTCTCACCACTCTACACTGTGAAAACAAGACATCAGTATATTACAGACTGTTTCCTCTTTGTGTGTGTGTGTATGTGTGTGTGTGTGTTAACACTGGAAACTTAGCGACTGCTTAGCAACTTGTGTCTATCGGCATTATGTATTGCTAATAATAACTACAGCAAGTTTGCTAACTAAAATTATAGTGTTATTGACAAAAGTTTAGGTAAAGAGCAGTGTGTGTGTCTGTGTGTGTGTGTTTGGTTATGTGTGTGTCTGTGTGTGCTTCCCTGTGATGTAAATGTCAGATTCTCAACAATGTTGTAATGTTTTTGTGTGTATTAATGTTTCAAAGTGTATGCGCATGTGTGTGTGTGTGTGTGTGAGTTTATGGTTGTGTATGTGTGTGGGTGTTTGTGTGTTTGAGATGGATTGTTGTGAGTGACTGTTATTCCCAGTTTGCAGGTTCACCTCTCTGTCCCTACTCAAAGTGAGTGTGTGCCTGGGGCAGAGCTGAAACACACACACACACATACACACACACACATACACACACACACACTCCCTTAATGACACAGAGTCCAGCTAATTGAATTACAGGGAGGCCTATCAGCCTGAGGGCATCTCAGCAGCCCAGGGTGTGCGTGCGTGTGTGTGTGTGTGTGTGTGTGTGTGTGTTTGGACTGTATATACATAGGCAGTGGCTAATGCATATGTAATGTGTGTGTGTGTGTGTGTATGACATAAAGTGTATCAGTTCATTGTGTTCTTGCCACAGGCCAAAGTGGTTCGCTGGCAAAAGAGGTGAATTCCAAGTAGCATGTGTGTGTGTGTGTGTGTGTGTCTTTGTGAGTCAAGACTTTCATACATTCATCACATGTAAATACACACATTTCCTGTTGCTTTTAGTTGAATTACTGAAGAATACAGTAAGAGTAGCACGTTTGTGATGTTATAATGCTTTAAGAAGGCATTATACACATTGATATTATTATTTACATCACAGCTCTGTTGAATTCAGGATTGTGATTGGTCAGAAGGTGTTGATTAATTTTCTATAGCAGCAGCTCCGACAACAGTGCAGATGCATATCACAGGTTGAGTACACACCCCCTGTGGAAGCTCCAGCCCATGAATCACAGATTAGATCATTGTTCCAGGATCATAACACTCCTCTAATTGACAATTTCCAGTTTTAATTGAATTTGGTGAAGTGAAGAGGGCAGAGAGTGGCATCCCTGGGAGTCTGTGTGTGTGTGTGTGTATGTGTGTGTGTGTGTTACTATACATTGCTTTAATCTCAGAAAGGTAAAACCACAGGTTTAGTTTTCCAACAGCATTATTGTGGAAAGGTGATCCTGCAGTTTCAGTGTAACATAATCCTGTTTGGTGTCTTCTATAACACACACACACACACACACACACACACAATCAGTCTCAGATGGGAAAAAAAAATTCTCCAGACACAACTCTGGTACAAACCTGTCCTTGCTCCCCCGACAACAGGCTCCTCCCACCTACAGCTTTCCACCTGTTCTCTATTAAACAGTAATCAAGACTAATTGATGCACTTCTGTGTGTGTGTGTGTGTGTGTGTGTGTGTGTGTGCGTGTGAACTCTCCCAATAACGAGCTGACTTTCTGAGACTTTGTGATATCTAATCAGCCTGACCTGTATATCTTTATCACAACTTTTGCCTTTTGAGTTTGTGGCTCTGATTTACTGCAAACTCAGAAGAGGCTAACTTGCAAGTCCAATCTGACCTTTTTAAAAAAAATTAGTCTGTGTCTTTTTCTAAGATTAACTGCGAGAGCAAGAGTAAAATAGGATCAGAAAACTGTATTAAAATTATGAATGCGTACGAGTGAACAGCATAACTCCACGCCCCAATATAAGTGAGATGCATGTAGTTAGTTACTGAATGAGTGCAACTTATTAAAGCTAGCAGATACTAAATCAAGTTCATGAAATCATAAAGTGTGTGCAAGATATAATAAATTTCATCACACTTTTAATTTGCTACTTTCGATTTGTGGAATAAAATAACGTCAGTGATTTTGTTCATTTGATGCGAAAACATATCCATGGTTTGAAGGATAAGCTGACCAAGCACTCGTATGCTACACTTACAGCTCATGTTAAGCTCATTCTGTAACATGCATTGATGTGAAGAGACAGCAGGATACAAGTGTGTAAGATCACTGTGTAGTTTATTCAGGCAGATCCCATAATCATACAGTAGTCATAGTTCCTAGCTTGGGTCATATCAGAGGCAGGCAGGGTAACACTGGGATATCAAGATCTGTCGTCGAGACACAGGCACAGAACAAAACTACATTTCATAACACTGAAACACAAGGGCTTAAATAGACAAACTAATCAAGAACAAATAAAAAGAGGTGAGTACAATAATGACAAACTAGAAAGCGAGACCAATGATATGACAGGGGCAGAGACAAGATATGAACCAAAACAAAACACTGGAACACGGAAGTAACACTGGTTGCACTGGAGGGATAATTTTATCCATACAAATAAACAATGTCTCTGATCAATATGTGTCTCCTCCAATGCCCTCCTGTACTTTAAAAGGATGATACTATTATTTATTTAATAGTATCTTATTTATGTATTTAATTTTGGCCTCAAATGGCTTTCCATGGTGTATTTACAGCCAAAACATAAAGCCTGAAATTTTATGAGTACATCACACTGTCAGACAGTGCGCTTAAGTTCAGAATCCGATGTAGCTGAGACACGCCTCTGTTTTACTCAAACTCCACCCAGTGTGCATAACTTTCATATAACTTCAGAATAGCGTTTAACTTAGGAGTTACATCTCAGGCTAGAATACCGATATGTGCAATTTTGGTATTAAATTTTCATTAAACATGCTGAACACAACTCTTAATACGTCGCAAATTGAGGTCCATTAATGTGTGGTCTGGGGGTGAAAATGTGAAAGGACTTGGCTAAGCTTAAAGATTTATCAGAAGAATCTACTTTCATCACTCTCTGCTTGATTTTGTCTTTATCTATACACTAACGTTTGAACTATAGTGATTTATACTCCACTATCTAACTGCTCATTCTGCCAAAATTTTATTCTAATCTCTCTCTCTCTCTCCCTCTCTCTCTCTCGCTCGCTCTTTTTTTTCCTCGCACACACTAATAACTGTCTCCTGCCCATTACTCTGACACCAGGTCACAGCATCTGTCAATTGTCATTTGACACCAAATTATCGTAGCATTATTAAATTTATAAACGTCAGTTGGAATCAGATGGAATCACGGTCAGGAGGAAAAGAGAGAGCGACTTTCTAATCTGCTTCGGCTGTCAGCGAGCTCGCTCATCATCTCTGCTGCGGGAAATGAGAGCGCCCAAACGTCTGACAGCACAATATCACAAAACACTGACACATCATCCTTTCATTTTTCCCCAGACAAGTTTTTTCCCCTCACAATTTGCCTCCCTCGTCTCCTCACTACATTATTTATTTCATTTTTATTTTTATATTTGGAAAGGGAGCAAAAAGCAGCAGTAATTTATACATATGAGCAGAACAAAGACCTCTTCATTTAAGATTGTTTTTACAATGGGTGAATGAGTGCATGAGTAATAAAAACAATCGTCTAGTGAAAAATACACCATTCTCCAGATTTCTGTCATTATCATAAGTACTGGCCCTCTCAATCCAAGACGGCTGAAAGTGACAGAGATGCAGCATGTCTTTCCTTTATTTCTGAAGTAGACAAAAGAGCAAAATTAGCTTTTTAAGTTTTTAAATGTAAAACTATTTTAATGAGATAGATATTTTAGAAGTCTATATTTTTTGACTTTCTAAAAGTCTGTATTTTTCACTTAAATTTGCTTTTCAGTTTCCTTTTTTATTTTTTAATTTGTTTTTAATAATACTACAAGAACATCAACAACAACTTTTACTACTACTACTACTACTGATAATAATACAGTATGTGGATATTTCTTATAGAGATTTTTGCATTTTACATATAAACAACTAAAAGAAAAAAACACAATGTTGGAAAATAATCAATAATGAGGTAGTGTGATGATGCTTTCTTATAACATCATGTCCCAAAGTGTTTTCTTCCTTTTATACTACAGCAATTTACCAATGATTACAATGTTTCATTAATTAATGAACACCATCATAGCCTTTATCCATTTATAGTTACATTTAATGTTATGGGAAGTCTGAGAAAAAATCTGTCAGTCCTTAATTGTTTTTAACACACTTTGCAAAAATATACAAGAAACATTAGACAAAAACTTAGAATTATATTTTCATGAAATGAAACTTTAAATAGAAGTATACTGTGTAAGTAACAAAGTAAATCTGAAACAGTACCTATTCAAAAAACACCTCAGAAAACATGTGAGAAAGTCATTGAGACCGTGCTCGATGATAATTGGCTTGATGTGATGAAGAAAATATTTTTTAAAAAATGTGAATAAAAATAATTTCAGCATTAAGAGAGGCCTCAGCACAACTACGTTATCTAATATTCTTACGTCAAAACCATTCATTTATCAGAAATTAAGCCAAAGACACAGAGTTATCAGCTAAATGGCTTTAGTGGTGGGTGCTAACAGCCATCTGCTGGGAGACAGAACACACACACACACACACACACACACATATACACACATGCACACACACACTAGTGTCTCTGTTGGAGGATTTCTATGCAAGCATCTGTTCACTTTCCTTTCAGTGTTGCCAAATTGGGTGTTTTCCCACCTTCTGAGCTATTTTTACTCACACTGGGAGGTGGAACACACTGGACCATGAGGGAGTGGGACAAGCACACACACACACACACACACACACACACACACAGGTTATTTATTTATTCTGTATAATCCAGCACTCGGAGTTCATGGCAGGGGTCAGATCACCAAGATTGAGAGGCAGAGGCCATCTATAATCATCATCCAATCAGATCAGAGCTGGGGGAAAACAAACTTTCCTTATGAGCTTGTTTGTTCTTGTGAATCTGCAACCATGAGATTGTTCAAAGAGACAAGAGAAAAGTTTCAAAACTTTGGCATGTGAACTCAGTGACCTGTGCATTTTCATGAACATCCCACTCAAATTTCTGCCATCTCCAATCCGGTCCAGACTCAGTGGAGTTCATTAGGCACAACTCTCTGTTACTAAATACACTGCGAAATAACTGTATATGGGGGAAAATCAATACACCCAGAAATAAGTGTGTTTTTTTTTTTAGCTTCTCTACAGCACTGCAGCACAATGCTCACTCTCTGGAATAGTTAAAATGACTGTGAAAATATATAAGGAATACCAGGTCCCAAAGTGTTTTACTCCTCTTATACCACAGCTATTTTTATAGTTTTTTTATTTTTTCAACCATTTTTATTTTTATTTTAACCATTTATTCATTAAACACACATCATACTTACATACATATCCACTTATAGTTACATTTAATGTTGTGAAATATCTGTGAAACAACTTAGGTCCTGTTCTCAGTTACATTACAGAGCTATAAACAATTCCTCACCAGCCTCCCTTTTTTCTCTGTCTTAAAGTAAATAAGACAAAAAAAAAAAACACTGTTATGTTACCGAGAAACCATGAAGCTCCTCTGTCTGTTTACCCTGTGACACTGGAGACTCCTTCCATAAATGTTAAATAAATAACTCCTTACAGAAAACTGTATCATATCAATGATTACTAGAGATGGTTCATCTGAAACCCAGGATCTGTATCAGGTCCACAGCAAGAAAAATAAAATAAAATAAAATAAAAAGTTTAGTGTATATCAGGAAAAAAGGACAAATTTGATCCAATCCTGTAAAAAATAACAAAAAATTGGAATTGGATTTGTAACGTATATACTTTGGGAACTGGAAATGTATACATGTAAAGAGAATTGACTGTATTATGTTTGTAATGTAAATGATTTTTGCATGAAAGTGTTTAACTGATTAAAAAAAAAAGCCATGGTTTTATGCAGGTTGTCTTTTTAGCTGTGTATTTTTGTATTATCGGTTGTTACTCAAGGTTTCAGTATTGGTAAGTTTTATCAGACCGTGTGTTATGAAGTGTTAAAGTCAGACCATCTCTTACAATTACACACTTTCTTTCTGTTCTTTGAGTTTATGGGGAGTGTCCACTGTACAAGTCCCTGTGAATGAGCTGTTATTATAGAAACAATAATGTATTAGAATGAGTGCATTAATATAAACCTGGGTTATAGAAATGCTGTTCTAGAAAATTAATCAACACCCTCTGACCAATCAGAATCTAGTATTCAACAGTGCTGTGGTGTGACATGATAATAACAGCTTTGAGGAGTATGAAGACATGTATTCAGAGGTTAATATTAAGTCAATTCTGCTTTCAACACAAGTGAATCACAATTTCTTTTATTCAAACGCCAACATTTCCACCTCTGCCAAGCAGAAAACCCTGTGATATGTAGGAGTTCTTTTCAAAATTCGCATGAAAACCGATGGATGGAAACCCCATGACGAATACGTAGGTGTACTCAGAAGAGCCTGTTCTTGGTATTCTTGGTCTTGCACCAAGTAACACCTCCACATTCTGCTATAGTTTTATAAAATGATTCTCTCTCTTGTTCTAAACCTCTCCCAGGCCTCCACTGCTCAATTCCTGGACAACAGCTTTTCCCTCTCTTGAAGTATCTCAACCTTTCTGAAACTCTCCAATAAAAGTATAAAGGAAAAGAGGAGAATAAATCTGTTGCCGTGTTTCTGTGCTCTCTTTATCTGCATATGCGTTGCTTAGAGCATCTGCAGAATGTTTGCTGTTGTGTAATATAAGGTGAAAAGGTGCAAAGAGCTTGGCCTTGGCTGCTGTGGTCCTCATCTGCAGATGCTCTTGGTCGCATAATGAAAATCTCCCCTTCAAGGTCCAGCTCAGATTGAGTTTAATGCCTGAGTAATTGACTTTGCTGGTGGACCGTGTCTCCTGGCAGGATTTACACCACACAATTACCACCAGCCATTACAGTGTGTTTGTCAGGACTTACGGACACCTGAAATGATGGTCATCTCCTTTCTCCACTCCATCTCATTTTCTCATGAACATTGTCCCTTATCTTTCAATATTTTAGGTCATAATAAGAGTTGTTACAAAGTATCTTACGAGACAAACACTATGTTCTCATTACAAGCTTCATTCATCGCACAATTCCAATTTTTTTTGCTCAGATCAGATTGGATCTGAGCCACAAGTCGACCCATATCTGTCTTTAATGTGAATACACCTTTTCTCAGAAACACCCCACATGCACACATTGATTTCTTGGGCAATTGTTTCACTACACTACTCAGTTCCATTAAATATACTCAATACTCTTGCTGTCCTTCATCGTTGTTTTGTCTCACTGCAAACACTGGACGGTGATGATGATGGTGAAAAAGTAGCATGAATTCAGATCTGTCCATTCTCATACATGTCACATGGCCACATATGAGATATGTATCCAATCTAGAACCACATATGAAAGTGGCTGTGGTCTGAGTTGAAAATTGGATTTGTGTTACTTCAACCTGGCAACATCAGACTTATAGGGCTGTATATAGTGTTAAGCATTTGGTGAAATACAGAAGATTTAATACAGAAATTGCACACATCTGTATTCAAACCTCAGATGTAACTATAGACTTAAAGACATTCAGAAGTTACACAAGAGTTACACACACTGGGCAGTGTTTATCTAAAACACGGTGTGTCTGAGTTATGCGTGATTCTGACCTTGAGCTATTTTCTTGTGTCAGACTAAGTCCAATGTATGAAGTCCAGCGCCACTGTCTGACAGTTTGATGTAACCACAATATATCATGCTGAAATGTATGTTTTGGTTGTAAATACACTCAAAATAAATAAGAACTTAAAGTGAGCTGTAAATGTAGCAGATGAGTGCTCGGTCAAATTATCCTTAAAACCATGGGCATGTTTTGTTTATAGAAGAGACAGACAGTTGTATTATTTTATTAATTCAACAAATCAAAATAATGAATTAAAAGTGTGATAAATTTGCATCCCACACACATTACAATTTTATGAACTTGATTTAGTATTTTGTGGCTTCACACAAGTACACAAGTTTTGCATACAAGTAAATGTCGGCACCTGATATAAAAATATACAAACAAAATAATAGGCTGTACTGGATCAAGTGCTATTTTATGAGCTGCTGAGTAATGAGTGTGGAAGCCATATTGTTACATTAGCCCAGATTTGCAGTGATTAATGTGATGATAACAACCAGGACTATTCATGTGTGACTTGCTGATTTCCATTCATTGTTAGCCATATTAGAATTTGGACTGAAACTGGCCACATTCTCCACTACAACAGAAAATTGGATCAGAAAGCTAAAAAAAACCCTACTACTTGGCAAACCCTACCCTACTTGGCAATCAAAGAGCAAAGTCAAGCTAACTGCTAACTCATTATACGCAAAACACAAAAAGGATAGTTTGGGTCAAAACATAATGTAATGGTAATAAGATGATGATTCTAACCAGAGCCATGTTCATTTGGCCATATTAGCATTTAATCATGTTTATGTCCTCAATTATAACCCAAACCTGATGAGATGACTGAGAGAAAGTGTCACAACTAGAACGTCTTATAAATTCATGCAAGCCAAGTAATGTGTAAATTATGATTAAGATACTGCAAGGTATGGAGATATGAGTTGTCATTTTTCTTAGGCTTGATATACGAAAACCAACAAAATCACTCTCACTCATTAGAGTTGCGAATAATTTTGCCTGCTGTCAATTCAAATCAAATCCTCCTGGCTGAGGTTAAACAAAGTCGAGGCGCTTGGTGAAAACTCCATCAAAAGAGCAGACAAGAAGCGGCTCAGAAAGCAGATGAAACACTATTTCTGTGTGTCAGAGAGCATATGTTTGGGGTGCCGTGTTTGAACTCCTCCTTAGAGAGAGCTCGCTCCCAGCACAGTGTGAAGCCCACCACCACGGCGTCGAGAGAGCCTTAATAACTGCTGCCTTCTCTTCAACAGAATGCTTTATCAAACGGCAAGATCATCACGTGATCTCACAACATCAGGACTCGGCGCTCCACATATCCTGACAACAGAGCTGAAAGTTGGAGACAGGTGTAAATAATTAATTACAAAACATGGATTAAAGTTCGATTTATCATTACAGATGTGAAATGTATGGTGGTGGAATGAGGCCAGTGCACATCCTGAGGATTGGAAAAGTTGACTAAAATAGAAGTAGATGTATCTTCTTCTCACTTACATTAATCCTGGTAGACCATGATCTCATTTACATAATACATATTGATAAATTAGCACTACAGGAATTTATACATTATTATTCTTTTCAGCATCACATTCAGCATGGGTTTACAGTTATTCGTGGTTTTTTCATCCACCGTTCAAGCTCCAGTTTAAAACAGTTAGGACCAAAGTGACTCATTGGTTGCAGATTCATTTTCCGAATTTATTTTAGATTCTGTGACTATGTATGCATGGTGCTGTGTGACAGTGTAATGGTTATGCTTGTCGAGGGCCCCCTAGAGGTCAGGGCCCCTGTGCGCTGTTGGTGGAACAGGTGAGTGAAGCAGGGAATATAGAGAAAGGAGAATGAAAGTGAGACAGGTGGTCACTGAGACACTCATGGTTATCTGATCGTCTTTTTGGTTGATTAGAAAGCTGTCATGCTGCATTTCACCCTGTAAAATAAATAGAGCAGCCATGCCATGTGACCTCCATTAGATCAGCTTACTGTGGGGGAGCTGTGATAGCATCTGCTATTGATCGCACAGCGGCCCCTCCATTCCCTCCCGCAGTGCAGAGGTCATCAGGAGCCCAGCAATCATACACTCACATCTCGACGTACTTACACAGCCTTATATGTCTGCAGTGTGGCTCGGTGAATGAGACAGCATGACATTTAGTTCTTTTTATCAAATGGAATAATCACATGACAAGTCAGGAATTATTACTATCCTCCTTCATTTATTAGCTGTGTTCAATTACATTCTCTAGTGACATACATGTGGTTGTATATTAGGAGTCATCTACGACAGAGAGAGAATCGAGCCTGTAATAAATGTTTGTTTGTAAACTTGACAACACCTGCGAGGAAAAACATGGTGCTAATTTACGAACTGGAGGATTGTGTATTTCACAAGAGCATAATAACACATCTTATCAGTGTTTGCCTTTACGCATTTATTTAGGACATTTCTAGCTAAATTATAGCTAGAAAAATAGATTATTTTACCATGAGCAGCCTGAATGTTACTTCAGCATTTATTGTATGTGGAAATTCATATAACTGAAAATATGGGCAGGTATTAAAATTGTGATTCTGCCATTCAATGATAAAATGAAAGCATTGTTTAAAGTTTCTTGAAATGATGTCTCACCAAATGAATCAGCAGTTTGTTTTTCAAAATTATAACTTAAACAAGAGAGACAGGGATAAAGATGGCAGAAGTATATGAAATCTGTGTACAAAATTCTCACCCTCATCAGAAGTCACACATTAAGAAGTGAAATTTAGAGAGTAAGCAGAAGGTTACTAAATTCATGCTACCTAGAGAGCAAAATATATCACGTGCAAGACCAGGGCCATGAGTTTTATAGCTGGATTACTCAACATCAGTCTGTAAGACGTTTATTTAACATTTATGGAAGGAGTCTCCAGTGTCAGAGGAAAAGCTGTAACTTTAAGTTTTCCAACATCTTCAGGACAGAGTAGTTTACACTTTACAGTTTCTCAGTAACATGACAAGCTGCGTTTTTTGTCTTAGTAACTTTAAGAGAGTGAAAACAGAAAGGGCAGGTGAGGGAATGACTGTTCATAGATGCAATAACGTAAGTGAGAACAGGAACTAAACTGTTTTTTGGACATTCCACAGTATAAACATAACTGTAATTGGGTAGAAAGTACAACATTTTGTTAATTAATGAGCAAAAAAATGTTCATTGTTGACAAATTGTGGTGGTACAAAAACATTTGGTGAAGTGCTGTTATAGGAAAATAATTAACTTGGAACAGTAGCAATAACTCCATCCAGTACAGCTTAATTTTTATTCTGTATTGAAGCTTAGCACATACCTGACCTGAGAGTTTACAGTGTGCGATAACCTACAGGAATCAGTGCTACTGAGGAGAATGAGCCATGCTGAAGGTAAAGAGGTTTAAATTCCTGCAGATTATCTCCGAGGATCACACACACACACACATGAGAGTATGTGCCAGCACCAGGACGGAGTGAGAAAGGCAGGAAAGAGAGGCAGAGAGCTGTCACCGTCTCCCTCTCCTGCTCACCAGCCTGTCTGTTAATACCCTCAATTATCCTGCAGTGCATGCTGGGAGAACGAGCGCAGACTCGGGAAGTGAAAGTCAGAAAGTTTTTAATTTGACAGCTTGGCTCTGTAATGATGGTGTGTAATTAGGGAAAAGGAGAGCTCTAAGTGTGTGTGAATGGTTGGCCTGCACCAGGGACTTTTAGTGTGTGTGTGTGTGTGTGTGTGTGTGTGTGAGAGAGAGAGAGAGAGAGAGAGAGAGAGGAAGCGGGTTTTATAGAGTAGTACTGTGACCTGGTGAAGCTTCTTAGTTTAGTGAAGCATTTCTGAGTTCCATTACAGTTTTTAACGACTATGTATGAAGTGTAAATCACCAAAATCACCCAAGCGTCCACGTTCAGAACGAGCGGAGAAATAAGAAGTGAAGAGAAAGTGTGTCCAAAATCTTTTTCTTAGTCATTTGCAATTATAAAAAAAAACAGTTTGGAACCAACGAAAATGAAAGTTTTCCCCAAGACAAGTCTAGGGTCCAGACAGTTAGAAACCCAGTATGACGCCTTTGTACATGAGAAAATGTCTAAAGTGCACTATATATAAGGAATAAAATACACTTTGTAGTGCTGTTATAGTAAAATAATCAGTGATGAAGTGGCAGATGAAACAGAGTTACTGTTACCATCCTGAAGTTGACCATTTTCCTGTAACGGCACAGCCCAAAGAGTTGTATTCCTCTTATACCACAGCAATTACCCAAAGACTATATTTTTTAAAATGTATTAAAAACTGTCACTTCATACTTTTTATCCATTCAGAGTTACAATTAATATTCTTTTCTCAAGATACTGACCAAAAAGAGTGTACAGTATATTTAGGAGCCTGATCAAGCTGGACCAGGCAGACATGAAGTCAATGAACAATGAGTTCTAGTTTGCCA
The DNA here is from genome assembly GCF_027358585.1 of Pangasianodon hypophthalmus. NCBI lineage: Eukaryota > Metazoa > Chordata > Actinopteri > Siluriformes > Pangasiidae > Pangasianodon > Pangasianodon hypophthalmus. Next base: position 2,841,356 of record NC_069738.1, read on the forward strand.
TTCTCAGGTCACTTCCTGTTTTTAGAGAACATCATGCTGCATTCAACTCAAGATATAAATTCCTAGATGCTGAATTCCCTATTTAGCTCTGTTTTACAAAACACGTCAATAGCTGAATGTGATCCGCCATCTTGTGGTGGTATTTAATGCTGAAGAAAAAACAACATTGTACGCTGTTAACACACAATTAGTACAGAAGTTTCTTAAAATTATTCATTTTAATGATTTTCTGGAAATTCAGACTTGACAGAATTGGACAGAATTTCTTTGTTCATCATGCAGAATAACAAGACAAAACAATATCAATAACAGGAAACAGGTGTGTATGATATTCAGGGGATGTGGTCAGGGCCGAGTTGGGGCAGGACAAAAGTCAGCAGGAAGGGAAAACATGAAGAAACAAAGATGGTTTCTATTTTATTTGAAGTGACGACCTTTTTGTCTTCCTTAAAAATAAAAGAACCTAAATCTTTGTCTTTCTTGCCAAAGTCAGTCTTCCAATTAAAAAAAAAGAAAGAAATAAAAATAAAAACAACAACAAAAAAAAATCTAAATTTGTATGATTTGATGTTGGTCTCCTGATTAAAACAAACAAACAAACAAACAAATAAATAAATACCTGGTCTGACTTGCCAGTGTCAGTGTTCATTAAAACAAACATATAGATAAATAAATAAATAAATAAATAAATAAATAAATAAATAAATAAATTTATGAGTCAAATTTTGTGAGTTGCCAATATTAGACTTCTGATGAAAAAGTAAATAAATAAAAATGAAAATATGTAAAAACAAATAAAAACACCTGTGCTAAAAATAATTAATAAAAAAAGAAATTGAAAATTTGGTACCGGGTTGCAGCACCCGTGGACAGCTGAAAAAGTGGAGAACGAAAGGATGACACAGGAGCGGTGGCTTGCCTTTGCTAAATTCTCCTCAGTTATGAGGAAAATCCCACGCAATGCATAGGCAAACTGGTCTCATTGTGCCCCCTCTACTGTCGAAAGTGTGTAACTGCATGTACACCTTACTGTTTTACATAACATTCTCGTACACTAAAATAGATCTTAAAAAACAAGGTACGTACTGAGAATAGAAGTATAAAAAAAATAAACCACGTAAAACCAAATATTTATATTCACAATATGAGCACACATTAGTGGGCATCACACACTCCCCAACAAAGTAAGAATGGCTCCTGACATTTCTTCAAAACATTACCCAAACATCTCTTAGATTTCTTCACTAAACATCTCTGGTACTCAACCATCTACTTAATAGCAAATCATTGTGGGTGGAATGTACGTGGCTGGTGTATGGTGTGTATATGGTAGGTACGGTGTCGGGGTGTAGAAGATGGGTTGTGAACCCGGTATACACATTGGCGGAATGAATGGCATGGGTGAGTATGTGGGTGAAATGGGATGAGGTATAACTGTGATGGGCGAGTATGGGGTCATGTGAGCAGAAACTGAGTTAAGATTAGCATGTAACTGCATTGATGGTTCACCCAATGTTTCGTAGGTGAGGAGCTGTCTTGGCTTCCTGTCATGTGTCGACCTTCTGAGTTCTATGTAGTTATGCTCAACAGGAGGGGTTAGGGGTTGGCTTTTGGTACCAGACTCCATGTGCTGGTTGACTCCATCCTCTTCCACAGGTCTAGTGAGGTCAGGTAGGTCCCCATCGGTGTTTCGCTCAGGTTCACTTCCTGTAGGTGGTGGGAAAAGGCCTGGTGAATACTCAGGTACGGTATGACTTGTGCTCTTTACAGGTTCTGGAGCTGCCACGTCTTTCGCACAGTCTCGTATGGGGTTCCTCCGAGGCGAGGTAAATTGATCATGATGACTAAGAGGTCTTGCCTCTGTTCTCTCTGGAGGGGTTCTCAATCAGTACCCTGAGCTATAGTCATCATCTGAATCAGAGTCGTCACTCTCATTCGTGCCCTTTTGTGTGGCTGTTTGATCTCCTTGTCTTGTTTCTTTCCAGGGATAGGTCTGGTATGGGGTAGGGTGACTTTGAGAGGTAAGTCGTTTACCAGCAACAAGAGATTGCGATGCAATGTGCGGGTTTTTTTCTGGTCCCCAGTTTCAGGGCAGACAATGTAAATAGGACTGTTGGCAAGCTGTCGTTTAACACTGTAGACAGTCTTTTCCCAGTAGGGTCTTAACTTGCCTGGTCCCCCACGTTCACTGAGATTCCTAACCAGGACCCGGTCGCCCGGTTGTAAAACCACTCCTTTTGCTTTCCTGTTGTAAATGACTTTTCCTCTCGCACTGGACTTCCTACTATTTTTGGTAGGCTTCTGACATTCTTTCAGCCCATTTTTCTGCATAGCCTCTAGGTGAATATGACTCCTTGTCTCCATGTAACCCAAAGAGCAAGTCGACCGGAAGATGTGGATGACGGCCATAGAGGAGAAAAAAAGGTGAATAGCCGGTAGATTCATGTCTGGTGCAATTGTATGCATGTATAACATGCGGGAGGTGATCCTTTCACCGCAGTTTCTCACTTTCAGTCAACGTCCTCAACATCTGGAGTATGATGCGGTTTAACCGCTCAGCTGGATTGCCTTGTGGGTGATATGGTGTTGTCCTGGAGTGGCCTACTCCTGACAGTTGCTGCAATGTTTGGAACAGTTTATTCTCAAATTCACGGCCTTGGTCATGGTGCAGTTTGGAGGGATACCCAAACTGGGGTATAACGTCACCAAACAGGAGCTCAGCAGCGGTCCTCCCGCTCTTGTTTTTTGTGGGATATGCCTGAGCGAATCTAATGAAGTGATCATGCACCACTAGAATATATTCATACCCTCCACAGCTGGTTTCCAAATGCAAGTAGTCAATGCACACGAGCTCTAAAGGGAAACTGGACGTGATGCTGCCCATTGGCGTGCGGATCTGTGTGGCAGGTTTCTTGGCCTTAATACATGGGCATTTTCGGGTGACATAGTCCTCTATTTCTTTTGCCATAGAGGGCCAGTAGAATCGCTCTCTGGCAAGGTGGAGGACTCTTTCTGTACCTTTCTGTCCCATCTCATTGTGCAGATATTTCAGAGCAAGCATCCTGTATTTGGAGGGGAGGACCAACTGCTTGTGCTCATTAGTGCATCGGTAAAGGAGGTCATTCTCCAAGTACAGCCTACTCCACTCATGAAGCAGCTTTTGAGCAGCTCCTCTCACTGTTTTGCGGATTTCTTCTGTCAAGTTAGTGTTTGATACCTTTAACTCCATTATCTGGCTTATGGCTCGATCCTCTTGCTGGGCTTTCACAAGATCCTCATGGCTGATGGCCAGCAGGTTGGTATGAGGCTGTTGGAGAAGCTTGGAGGAGGTAATGTTAAGTGCTGCGACCCAGGCTACGTCCTTGCGCTCAGCTGGCTGACTCCCATTCCATGTTGCACATACTGCCTCATCTGTGACTTCCTCAGTGCCAGTCATCTCATATGTCTCTAAATCCAGAGGCAGGCGGGACAAGGTGTCTGCGTCCACATTTGACTTTCCGGGTCTGTATTTGATGTCAAATCGGAAATCTAAAAGTTCACCAACCCACCTATGGCCAACTGCAGTGAGTTTCGCCGTACCCATGACATAAGTCAGCAGGTTATTGTCCGTATAGACAGTAAAGTGTGGCGCATAGTACAAGTAATCACGGAACTTCTCACACACAGCCCATTTCAGTGCGAGAAACTCCAGTTTCCCGCTGTGCAGATGGTAATTGCGTTCAGCTGGTGTGAGTGTTCTTGACCCATATCCAATGACTCTCAGTCTGCTATTCTGGCGCTGGTACAGGACTGCTCCTAGGCCTTGATCTGAAGCATCGGTATGTACTGTGAAAGGCAGGTTAAAGTCGGGATATGCTAAAACAGGTGGACTTGTCAAAAGAGCAACCAGTTGTTCAAAGGCTTCCTGGTGTGCAACAGACCAGCTAACAGGCTCTCGGGAGGGTAACTGTGGACCTTCAGCATTTCTACCTCGTGCTGGGATCCGGGCTTTCCCTGGCTTGGTTTGAAGCAGCTCAGAGTTCGGTTTCACAATACGGGAAAAATCCTGAATGTATGAGTGGTAATAACCCAGGAATCCAGTCAGCTTCCTCACCTCACCAACTGTCTGTGGTGGTTTACTCGTCAGGGTTCGTACAGCCTCCAGGTCACGGGGGTCTATCTCGATCCCCTCAGCTGACACAAGGCGGCCCACGTACCTGACTTCTTGTTTAAATAGCTCGCATTTCTCCGGCCTCAGTTTCACCCCGTGATGCTGGAGAGCCTGGAGAACTTTGCGGAGTGCCTCAACATGTTCATCGAATGTTTTTGCATAGCAGAGTACATCATCAAGATATGGAATGCAGCACTCGTCTCTGAGAGGCCCTAGCATTTCTTCCATGCTCTGCTGGAATGCTGCAGGGGCATTCGACAGTCCAAATGGAATACGGACCCATTCATAGAGACCCCAAGGAGTGATAAAGGCGGTGAAATGGCGTGAGTCTTCAGCAACAAAACCCTGGTGATAGGCTTTGCCCTGGTCCAATATACTAAACCAGGCGTTGCCACCAAGGGTGTCTGTCGGGTCCTGTATCCTGGGCAGTGGATGTCGGTCAGGAACAGTTTTCTTGTTCAGGAGGCGATAATCAATGCATAGCCGCAGGCTCCCATCTTTTTTTCTGATGCAAACAACTGGAGCAGTATACGGAGACTTGGATTTAACTATCCAGCCTCTGAGCAACAGATCCTGTATGTACTCATTCACCTCTTTGAAGAGTGGCTTTGGGACCGAGGAGTAAGTTCTTTGTACAGGTATTACATCTGCAGGCTTGGTATGCATCCGATATCGTTGCTGTCTCGTGCAAAGGCACCAGCTTCTTCGCAAAGTATTTCATTGACCACTGCCCTTTTTTTCTCATCAAGATAACTGAGATCAACGTTAGGTTGCCATGGAGATGGGCTGGGGCTGGCAGGGGTTAAAACAGCACTGTTGATGGTCACTGTGGATTTAGGTTTGTTGGGTTGGTCTGCTGGGATCACTTTTTCAACACTATGAATGCTGCCAAGAGCTGTCTTTCTTGGTAAAGGGATTGAGTGTTTTGTGTTGTTCCCAACAGGTACAGCTACATACGGCTTCCTTGGATTTTGCACCTCCAACAGACCGTCGCCAACATCCAGGTCTGCCAGTGATACGTTATTATCATCAGGCTCAAACAGGAAGACTGAGTCAGACAAGTCCATGCTAGGTGGGACTTGGCACTTTACCCAGGCCACTTGACCTGCTGGAATGAAAATATCTTGTCTGCCAGTTCATAGGCGCCCACACTGTACAGAGGGTTTGCTGGTCTGGATGAAGTTCACAAGAAGCTCTGCTTTTTCGGTTGGTATCACCATGGCATTACAAAGCAGGGAGGTGAGTGTGGGGACCAGCTGCTTGGGCTGTTCTTGTATCATCTCCTCCAGCACATTAAATCCCAGCAGTGGTCTCTCCAGGGCAAGACTGCTAACAAGAAACGGCACAGTGATTGACAAATCAGGATTTTCATTTCCCATCAAATTAACTGTTAGGGAGACCCAGCCATCAAATGGAATCTGGTCACCATTGACTGCACAGACTTTCAGCTCCTCTCCATCATGAAAAATTTCACTGAGTGGGTTTGCAGCGGTGTCTGGTAGATATTTGCTTTTCCAGTCTCTGTCAATCATGCTCACCTGAGCTCTGGTGTCTAGCAAAGCAGTTACAGCTAGACCATTAAGGTTACAGTAGGTGAGAGCTTTTCTCCCAATGAGCTTGGCAAGATGCCCACTTTTGCTGTTGGGTAAGATGTGAGAGGGTGTACTTGAGGTTGGGTTTGTTTGTCTCTGTCTTTGGTTTTCTGTCATGTTTTCTTGTGCTTGGATGTGAACGGTTGCCACACTTTGTTTGTCAGACTCACCAGTATGGCAGGTGTGAGTTTGGGACTTTAGGGATCCGGTCACTGTCTGTTCCCTAACAGGGACCGGCCCCGGTTTCCCTGGTGCATTGTTTTCTTCAGACAGCCCACTGCTCGATGGCCGTCTTCGCCACAACGGAAACAGTGAGTACAAGCAGGGCGGTTCTGTTCAATGCACTTGTTACACCCATATGGTTTCTCTCTCCTGTCGTCTGTCTTACCCCTCTGCAAATGACTGACTTGTTCTGGCTTTTGTGTCCGTATTGACTGTTGTATGACCTCTACAAGGCTGGTAAGTTTCTAAACTTTGTCTGTCAACCGTTGGATCACATCTGTCTTCGATTTCTTTCCCACATTTTCCTCCTTGACACCAGGAGACTGAGCAGCATTAGCCTCAACCTGAACACTGTGCACAGTTGTGAGTCTTTGACGGGTGGCTGGGCCTAAGCGCCTCTGTCTTTCACTTTCATCGCTCATTATCTTCTGTATCTGTTTTAGGATATCAGTCAGTCACACTAGTGTCTGCAAGTAGCAGCTTGAGTTCTCTGCGGATATCATCATGTTTGTGTCCAAGGTCTTGATGTACAGTATGGAGGAAAACATCCTGAACTGTGCTTGGACTATACCTCACATCTGTACCAGTGTGTTTTGAAGCCAGCAAGATCTTTTGCTCAAGTCCTATGGCTCTGTACAGGAATTGTTGAGGCGTCTCATTGTCCTTCTGTTTGGTGCACATGAGCTCCTGGAAAAGCTCCATGGTGCTTTGCTCACCCAGGTGGGAGTAAAAAAACCTTTTTTTACTTTTAAAACCTTTTTTAAAGGTTTTTAAAACCTTTGAGCTCTTCAATGGTCAGGCCTTCCTTGTTCATTAGCATATCTTTGAAATTTCCAGGTTTTATGGCCCTGAGGACAGCCCTCACAATTTCTGCACTACTAAACTGCTCCTTTACACCTTCTTCAATCTGGCGGCAAACATTGTTGTAGCCGATGTCTGAACCGTGGTCTCCAATCTGACCACCCTGAATTTTGAACTCTCTGTGATGGAGGTAAGAAAGCTCTCTTAAGGAGATCAACTTGTCATGAGCCACAGTTGTGGGGTGTTCACTTAGACGCCTGGTGTTTGATATGTCCCTATTCTGTGATATGAGCTGCGACTTTGCAGGTGAATGGGGTGCAGACTGCAGAGTGGAGGTGGGCATGTACTGTGTGATGTTCTTACAAAGTTCCTCATAGCTAGCAAGTAATTTCTGTATTTCTAAGTCGTGTGTGTTCGTGGCTGTAGTTGCAAAAGGGTGGTTTGCATTAGCATTAACTTCAATAGTCTCACTATCAATAGTTACAACTGGGTTTACATTAACATTAGCTTGAGTTTCTTCACCAGTGACGTCATCAACTTGTGAGTTTGGCAGTGGAACATGTGAAACAACATCACCTCTTACATTTGTACGCCAGACACATGACTCTGAATAGTTACATCAATTACATCTTTCAACTCTAACAGGTGCGCTAGGCCTGCATCCTCAGACTCTAGTAAGGGCTTACAGTGCATGAAACTGCTGATGTAGTCGAAACAAGCCTCCTCATCCCCAGGTGCCAAACGAGACTGGTCCACTCCTGACACAGGTCCCAGCGACTTTGCAATCTGGAACAGTTCATCTGCAGAAAGGGTGAGCAGGTCCTTCTTGATGGTCCACACCAAGCTTTGGCCGCTGTCTGCCATGGCCGCGTCTGCCATGGCTGCGTCCCTCTTCCTCGCGATTGATCACACAGCCCAGGAACCGTATCTAATCTCTCTCCTCAATGAGTGGTTATTCCGCTGACTGGTCACTTTTGGCCCCAGGTGTCTGTATCACTAGATCATCTTTTGCCCTGGCAGTGGAGATGATCCCGGACGAGCCCCCAATAAACTGTAATGGGTACCGGGTTGCAGCGCCCGTGGACAGCTGAAAAAGTGGAGAACGAAAGGATGACACAGGAGCGGTGGCTTGCCTTTGCTAAATTCTCCTCAGTTATGAGGAAAATCCCACGCAATGCATAGGCAAACTGGTCTCTACTGTTGAAAGTGTGTAACTGCATGTACATCTTACTGTTTTACATAACATTCTCGTACACTAAAATAGATCTTAAAAAACAAGGTACGTACTGAGAATAGAAGTATAAAAAAAATAAACCACGTAAAACCAAATATGTATATTCACAATGTGGGCACACATTAGTGGGCATCACATGTATAAAATCAGTGTGTATGTATGGAGAAGGGTGTGAGTGTGTGTGTGTGTGTGTGTGTGTGTGTGTGTGTGTTTATGTGTGTGAGTGTCAGTTCATTTGTCACACATGGAGTGTGTGTTGTGATGGAGAACGGTTCTGCTGGCATTAAGAGACTGAGTGAGATTGATGGAAGTGTATGGTAATGGACTTACTGATGGAGTGGAACTATTCAAACAAAACCATACACACACACACACACACACACACACAAGGATTGTGAGTGCATGCATAATTGCACATGCATTTGTTATCAAGCTTGAAAATAAACATGTCTGACCCACACACACACACACACACACACACACACACACACCTGTGACCTGTTAAAAGGCACATTAACCTCTCATGACAGAGAAATGACACTTGTATAATGTACATTTTACTGATGCTCATGGGAGGAGTTACTCTTTACAGGAAGCAGAACCTGAGCATTACACAACACAATGATTTTTTTTAACTTCACGTATAAAATATAAAAACTGCTGATTGGGTCAATCTATTGAAGTACCTACACTGGGCCTGTAGCACTGCATTAAGGGAGCATTTACTTCAAAACCCATGAGGTGACCTAAAGTGGTGTAGTAGGACATGAACAAGACAAGAGAAAATCAAGAGAAAATCAAGAGAGACAGAGAGACACAGAGGAAGAGATGGACAAAGAGAGAGAGTGACAGAGTTCAAACATCAAAAACTTTGAAATTTGAGACACAGACAGAGAGAATGAGACAATGACAGAAAGTGAGATACAGAGAGATACACAGAAAGAGACAATAAGAGAGACACAGAGAGAGAGAGAGAGAGACAGACAGTGAGAGAGACAGAGAGAGTGAGAGAGAGAGAGAGATAGAGAAAGATACAGAGAAAGACAGAGAGAGAGCTAGAGAGAGACAGAGAAGGATACAGAGAGAGAGAGAGACAGACAGAACGAGCGCATTAATAAAAACCTGTGATTTGCACCTGCACTACTGTCAGAGCTGCTGTTAGAATAGAAAAATAATCAACACCTTCTGACCAATCAGAATCCAGAATTCAACAGTACTGTGGTATAAAATGTAACGTATGATGGTTTTGTAAATATCACTATTAGAAGTTTGGACACACACCCTGATGGATAATTCATCCACTCTTGACCCCAGAGTCTCTTCATAACAACAGGCTAAAAAGCAGAGCCAAAGGAAAATGAGCGGAAACATTGCTGCTGTGTTGAGCAAAACAAACAAATCAAGAGAACGACCTGGCTCTCCCCAGACATGCTTCATTTTCTTCCTTTTTCCACTTTTCTGTTTTTTTCCCCTCTGAGAAAGAAGGATTCAGCTCTATACCTCTCTCCTTTACTTTCTCCATCTCTTTCCCAGGCTCCCTGCTCAGGCCTTGGGGCTAATCAGAGATTGATTATCTCTCTCTCACTGTGTGTGTGTGTGTGTGTGTGTGTGTGTGTGTGTGAGAGAGAGAGAGAGGTTTGAATCAGGGCTTCCCTCAGGACAGGGCTAAATTGGCAGGAGACATGGGGAAGAGAGCGCCAGGCTCTTCAGAGGGAAAGGTTTGATGTGTCAGTCAGTCTGGATGGTGTAGTTTCTTCTCTCTCTCTCTCTCTCTCTCTCTCTCTCTATATATATATATATATATATATATATATATATATATATATATATATCTACCAACCGCTCTCACTCTTTCTCTCTCTCATACACACACACACACATTTCTGGAGGGAAGAAGAGTGAAAAGAAATGGAGAAGATGTAAGAAAGATGTGTGACTGTGTGAGAAGCGCTCAGAACTGGCCATGTCGTGGTCTATAAAACATAAGTGCTGTTGAATCCTGGATTCTGATTGGACAGATGGTGTTGATTAATTTTCTAGAACAGCAGCTCTGACAGTAGTGCAGCTGCAAATCACAGGTTTATATTAATGCGCTCGTTCTAATACGTTATCGTTTCTATAGTAACGGCTCATTCACAGGGACGTGTACAGCGGACGCTCCACATAAAAACGTGTGTAATCATTGATATGGTGAAGTTTTCTGTAAGGAGATGTTTATTTAACACTTATGGAAAGAGTCTCCAGTGTCAGTACTTTGTAACAGTCAGAGGTAAAGCTGTAACTTTCAGTTTTCCAAACTCTTCAAGACAGAGGAGTTTCTTGGTAACAATGCAAGCTGTGATTTTTTCATCTTATTAACTTTAATAAAGAGAAAAAAGAGAGGCTGGTGAGGGCTTTACTGTTTACAGCTGCTATAATGTAAGTGAGAACAGGAATGTACTTGTTTCAATGTTCTAGAATATTAAATATAACTATAATGGATAAAAAAGAATGATGTGTCATTCTTTAATTAATAAAAAAAATTGTAAATGTTGGCAAATTGCCATAATATGAGGAATAAAACACTGTGGGATGTGCTGTTATAGGAAAATAATCAACTTTGTGGTGGTAAGAGTAACTCCGCTTCATCACACTACCTCGTTATAATACAATGAGATATTGAGATTAAAGATATGTAAACGTCCTGAATACATAGTGCCATTACTGTTATGGTTTCCTTACTATGGAAACTTCCATCATAGAAACGTAAAGTTGAAAATGAGTCGATTAAATTAACTTCTTCGTCATTTATCTGCGAATGCTGAACCAAACTACAGCTTTAAGGAATCATTTAAAGAATCAAATCACTTTACTATGTCCAGTGCAACAACTTATTCTATGTTTTTTGTGTGAATTTTATGCATTTTGGTATATGTACAATACACGTTGCGATTTTAGTATCTTACGTAACTTTTGTACACCTTGTGTTGGACAGAGCTGTTTCTCTGATCCAGGATGGTAGAGTCACGTCTCTCGGTGCCAGGATTTGTTTTGGCTTTCAGTTCAGAGCTTCTGGTTTCCAAACACTCAATCTGGTCGATGTGGAAACACCCAAAAGCCCCCGGTTCAGCTCATTAGCCCCATTATCAAGCTCTTCCTACGGACCACCAGGTGTGTTAAGGCTGAGTGAAAGTCCAATATACACAAGCAGCTGGTATAAAAGCCCCGCCTCCACCCCTCCACTCCTCTGTATAAGGTTTTATTTCTGGCATTCATATCAGAACATTTTTAAAAACACACAGATGAAGATGCTATGAAAAAGTGAAAAGCAAGGCTGGGGCTGATTTTTTTTTCTCCCAGACTGTAGATTCATTCAGCCAATCAGTAACAGGTGTGTCATGTGATTACACAGAGTGACACGCCCCCTAGATCTGATCTCCATTTGGGCTGATGTTTCTGTGCAACACGTCTGAGAAGGCAGATGTGAAATACAGTCACAGGAGTAATGGACTTGAACTTTTTTTCCCAAAATGCCTTTGGATTAGAAGAGAAATTAAAAGTAGATACACTGTCCAATCAGAGTAAAAATGACACAAAAGGTCAAATGACAGAATCCTAAATTTTGTGGGGTTTTTTGTTTGTTTGAAAATATTTCAACTTTTCTGTTTGTTTGATCAAGCATTATAAAATATTTAAAAAAAAAATAGAAATAAATGCAGCTGTCTATCTGTCTTTGTGTATGCGTATGTATAGCATTTTTATTTTGCCACTGATAGGACGTTATGATGGTGTTGAGATGTTAAGGTATTAATTTTAGCCTCCCATCTAATATAGTGTCACTGATAATAAGTGTACCTTCTTCATAACCATATTTGTTCGTTTGTCTTTGATTTGTAGTGGATTTTGTCGATCGTGTATCGTTCCTCTGCGTGCGCTCCTTTATCCCATTTCACGCGGGTGTTTAACATTGAGCAGAGAGCCATTTTCCAGCTCAGCTGGCCCTCTTTTCCACCTCCATCAACTTTGCTTTGCATGATAAAGCTCTCCTGTCCCAGAAGGCCGATGCGGTAAGTAGGGATTTGTCTCGCTCGGCGGAGGTGAAGTCGTCCTTTTGTGCGGCCGGCGCTGTTGTTCTGGCCCGCATTGTTCAGGTGTGCTATTACCTGCCCTGTGGGAACTCGCATTCATTCCAAAATGCCACTCTCCTCCTTGCCAAGCACAGAACCCCCCTCCTCCTCCCACCCCTGAGAACCTGTCTCCATGGAAACGCTGAACAATGATCGCTCCCCGTCTTTTTTATGACCCTTCATTCTGCCTCGCGATCGTCTCTCTCTCTCTCTCTCTCTCTCTCTCTCTCTCAATTGCTGTACTTCTGTCTCTTTTTTCACTCCTCCTCCTACATCTCTATTTTTCCCTCTCTCCATCTCCATTTGCACATCTCACGGTTTTGATAGAATCGAATTCCATATACGAGGAACTTTTGGACATTCTGACATTTTACAGGTTTTTCTGAGCTGCTTTATAAAAAAATAAACGCCCTTCCATGTGTTTCTCCTCAGTCTAGGTTTGATGTGCAGTTAGTGGGCAAACTGTGGGTGATTTATAAAGAGTAATTGTATGAATGACATCATGTGCAAAGTCGAAGGAAGGAAATCTGAAAGCATGCAACTGTGTAATTACACATCGTGTATAACATGAAAAGTTCAAGGTGCAGTTAATTCAGTTACTGTAAACTTCTTACATATATTTAACATTTAACCAACATTATACCCTTATACACACAAAAACATTAACTCACAAGTTTGTATTAATGCGCTTATTCTAATAAAGCTTTATAAAATGGTTACTACATATACCTGGTAAGGGTTAATAAAATAAACACACAGCAACACAAAAATTGCATTCATTTATTGATAGATAATCATTCAGATAATCATTCTTCCCCCAAGCAATGTAGTTCTTCAGCAACATTTAGCAGAATGGTTGCCAAGCAACACACAACACACTGTAATTATAAACGCTATATACTCACATATACTCCAGTCCAGCAGTTGTTGTTAATGCACCTTTTTGCTCGATATCAACCGCCTTTACTGAAAAGGAAGACCTTCATGAATGGGTAAGGTGAGCTAGCGAAAACAAAACAATTAGCATTGTAGTCGGGTTCATTATTGTACGTTACCGCGGTGCCAAACTGCAATGTATATTTCAAAGAAAACACGGCTGTTGAATTACAAACGGTTTCTTATTTGTTTTTTTTTCCAGAAACTGGTATTATTAGCATAACAAATGCTAACAAAATCTGACATTTTGAACTCATACTGATGTAATGAGGTCACAGGGGTGTGCTTATAGAGTAATTTACAATGGTTTCGAATGTGGCTCAGCCAATCATAATCAAGGACCAGAACTATCCGTTTTATGATATATTATCTATAATGTATGTTTCTCTAGTAACAGCTCATTCACAGGAACTTGCACGGTGGATGCTCCAGATAAATGTGTGTAGAAAAGGAGATGTTTATTTAACATTTATGGAAGGAGTCTCCAGTGTCAGCGCTTTGTAGCAGTCAAAATAGGTAACAAGTAAAGTTGTCACTAAGTTTTCTGACATCTTCAGGACAGAGGAGTTTATACTTTGTAATTGTTTACAAATTATTGTTGCAGATGAAGAAGAAGAAAACACTTTGGGATACCCAGTTATTGAAAAAAAAAAACTTTGGGGTGATAACCGTTGCTCCATCACACCACTCTGTCATTCAGTATTTTAGTTATATATATATTTTTATTCTCTCATAATAAGTCAAAATTTTGTTTTATTTTGTCTTCAAACGGTGAAAACAATCTACACAATCATGATATGGGCAATAAGTTAATCTATTTGCATTGACTCCACCCACTTTTTTTTACACTTTAAGGCAGAATCGCACTAAATTTCACATGTTCAATAAGCCAAATTCGATAAAAGGACAGGGGATGTTATTTTGTTGAAAGACACAAACCTTTGTAGACTCTGCTTGGGCGGATTTAAATAAATTAAAGTGAGAAATGAATAAGAAATGTATTTTAGCTAGTGTAATAAAATTGTTGTATAATCTACGTCTTTCCCTGACCGTAGCTCTTTACAGTATAACAGTGTCACCATGTTCAGTATCTTTATTTCACCCTGTCTCAGTCATGCTAACACACAGAGCCACTGTGTTCACATCTCTCTGCTGGCCAGTGTCCAGTGGAGACAGTGTGATTTCCTCCAGTGTGTATTTACACCCTGTCATTCCTGCTCTGCTTCACAGGTAATTGCACCCAGGAGCTCTGGCTGGAAGGTCAGACAAGGCTAACACCTTTCCCCACTTCCTCTTATGCTTGCTGGTTAACCCGGCACTCTGACATCACCTGAGTGACAGGAAGGAAGTGTGTTGGAGGTCCTGAGTCAATTCAATTCAATACAATTCAGTTTTACTGATATAGCACTTTCAACAATGGACATCATCACAAACCGACTGTGTTTGTCTATTTCCAGATATAACAGCTGAATCAAATGACAGATTCTTGCTGAAAAAATGTTGTTGCAGATGCAAGTGCGGGCTTTTCTTTATTAAATAAAATACAAACAAAAACAACAAATTCATGGCAAGATTCATAAACTGAGCAAATCAAGAACTAGCTGCTAAAATAAGAACGTGTCATGAAGCATTAGACGAGTAACAACCACAAGAGTCTACCAAAACAACAACCACTAAAAGAAAACTCAGAGCTTGTACATAGGGATTAATCAAGCGAGAAACTGAAAACACTTGCACAAATACAGGAAATCAGTGGAATAAACAGTGGGAAGTTCAAAAATACATGGGAGGATGCCTTGTGGCAGCTTGGCGGTGAGCAGTTTCTGGTGGACATGTCAGATTTTACGACACTTTCTGGACTAATTATGTTAAAATGTCATAACAAATGACTTTGTAGCTCCTTGAACTTCTGGTATACGTATCAGTGTGACCTAACTGGTGTGATGTAACATTTCAAACATGGCTTTATCTAGGTGTTTTAATGTTGACATTCCAGCTAGCAAAACTCTAAAGTAGTAAAAAATTATATTTACAGCTTAACAAGGTCTGTGTGTTCAGGTTACTTCAAATTACTTCAATTACCAGAAATTCTGAGCAGTTAGAAGTGAAATTTTTGAACATTAACTAGCAAACATGCAGATAAAACCTTTTCATGTTGAAGTCACAAAATAAAATTTAATTGAATTTAGTTAAACAAGCTGTAAATACAGAGTTACCCCAAACGAGTCCTGAGATTCAATGTCATTTCAGTAGACTTTTAGTAGCTGTAACACAAGGTAAGATGTCGATCTTGTGATGAACAGTTTCACCAGTTTTCCTAGCTTTACCACTAATACACCTAATTTATTACTTTATCATTTGCTAATCTGTGCTTTACCTGTCACTGTTGTTTTACGTCACTAGAGAGATGTTCTGGTTGTGATATGTTATCGTGAACAGAAAGTGAAATTATATTCACCTGTTTATATTCTAGTGTTCCCTCATTTCCTCTCTCTTTCACTGTCTCTAACCAAAAAAACCCACATCTGACCATTTTCCAGCCTTTTTCCTGAGACTTTTAATCTCTGAAACGATGTCTTGATCAGAGCCGTGGAAAGACGATGGAATAAAACCTTCTGTAATTAGAGGATGAACGCAGATGGCTTTATTAATGACTGCTAATGACAGTTAAGATTTTTACGACTCCTGGTGCATTAAAATCTCAGAGAAAAAAAATCCCTGCCACCTGCAGAAGGACATTAGAAAAGGCTCGGCTGATCCCCGACAAGCCGAGAAGAGTTTGATTAAACAGGCTTTAAATATCCTGGCTGGCACTACGACATTGTTTTGACCTTAAATTACATCAGCGTTCATTATTTCAGTGCTGAACGCTTCACCAAATTCATCATTAGGCATGAAGATATTGGTCCCATACAGAACAAAATCACATATTAAAGATTTATTCGATATGCTGATCATTAAATCTCATCAACTCCAGATCAGGCTTTTATTTTTTCAGAGGCTTTTTTCCTCACTTATCTTGCAGAACCTTTTGTTCTCTTATTAGATAGTAGAATTTTTTTAGATCCAGTCAAACTGAGGTTCAACACTAACATGGAGAAAACTGTTTCACTTATTAAACAGAAAAGATATAAAACTTGTAGTGTGTACACTTTTCCAGAATAGCTCCAGAAAGTCTTTACCCACAAAATCCTCAAAATCATACATGATGAGTCTAGAAAACTCCACATTACATTTTAGGATTTATGTTAAACTGTAATTAGTTAATTATGCTTTCTGTAATTTCTTTAGATGCATGGTTCATAGCTTTATTGTTATATAACGTTATACGACATAACTGTTAGTTTGGGAATTTTTTTTTTTTTTTTACAGTGAAACTATAACCAACAAAGAGGCACAAATCTGTAAATTACAGAAATTATTATCAGGCTAATTTGTGCTACTGATGAATGTATGCTTTAAAAAAAAACTGTTACACTAAGCTATACTTTTACAGACAAGTATAAATTTGGTGTGT
This sequence comes from Pangasianodon hypophthalmus, assembly GCF_027358585.1. Taxonomy (NCBI): domain Eukaryota; kingdom Metazoa; phylum Chordata; class Actinopteri; order Siluriformes; family Pangasiidae; genus Pangasianodon; species Pangasianodon hypophthalmus. Next base: position 2,857,914 of record NC_069738.1, read on the forward strand.
ATAAAAACATTCTGTGCATAAATAAATAAATAAATAAATAAATAAATAAATAAACATTTTCATTTTGGCCTTTTCTTTCTTTTTGTTTTTAGGGTTTTAGGATTTTTAAGGTATGAAAAACTTTCATGTTCTTTTGATAGAAATTGATACAAGGTGACATTAATTTGATTTTAATAGCCAAGAGATTGTGATTTGTAAAGTTTTAATTGGCTGTTACTGCAGGAAATGACTGATTTATAATATACTTTTAATTATTGAGCATATGTTGGGTCTTTTTTTTTAACTACAAAAACTGCTGCAGAAAAAAATAATATAAAATTATAACTTAATATTTATTGTTGTATATTTTTATTACAAAATTTTTGGCTCTACTTTACAAGAAATTCTGCAGCATAAGTAAGTAAGCTAATGAATGAATGAATGAATTAAAACAGGTTTATATGTAGCTTTGTCAGTGGAGCATCTTCACATGGATGTGTGTGCTATGAGAATATCTTCTAGATGTTCTTTGCATTTCTTGCTTGGCTAAGTTGGACTGAATCAGTATCAAAGTGTGTTAGTGTGTTTCACTCAAAGAGCTGATCGTGAGGTACAGTGTGTGTGTGTGTGTGTGTGTGTGTGTGTTTGTGAAACCTCTCTCTCTTTAAAAGCTAGTAGAAGTCAATTTAGTGAACTGATGTGAATTTTTTTTTCTGGTAAATTCTCTCTCCTGGCTTAGTGTCATATATTTCTCCATCCTTGATTCTGTTGGAGGTGAAAATTGAAAGTGAATGTGGAGCGGTGGTGTAAAACAGCAGGACAACAGTGTTAATATCACTATACGCTGGTGATTAGGCGAGGTTAAACAGGTGATGAATTCTGTTTAACGCTGCAGCTTTCTGGATTCATTTGATTTAATGGAGTAGCGGGATGTAATTCTGTCATCCTATTAGTGTTGGCGGACTGTTTGGAGATTTATCATTTAGTAATTGATCATATTGTGTGTGTGTGTGTGTGTGTGTGTGTGTGTGTGTCTGTGAGCGAGAGAGAGAGAGAGAGAGAGAGAGAGAGACAGTGAGACAGAGAGAGAGAGAGGCAGTGAGTACTAAAGATGAGTTATGGGAGAGAGATAAACAGAGGTTTTGGATAAAAGTGAGAGAGTGGAAGAACGTGTGTGTGTGTGTGTGTGTGTGTGTGTGTCTGTGTGTGTATGAGAGAGTGAGAGAGAGAGAGAAATTGAGGGTAATGCCCTCTTTGTGGTCTCTTAGGAAGCTGCAGCTTCACTGCAAGTCCATAGCATCAGAGCACAAAGTTAGGACGCAAGTGTATTATTTAGAGAAATTGTGCCATAGTTTAATGCAGGGCTCAGAGCACATGTAGGAAATATCATAGAAGGAAAGTACATCCTCATAAAAATGGCAGCACAGGCAGTATGGGGAAAACCAGTAACACAACATACAAACAATGCTCAGAAATGAAACAATATGATTGGCAAGACTTCGCAAAGAGAAATGGAAACAACGGGGTATTAATAACCAAACGGATTAAGGGCTGAACACAGAAGAGGAACACACATTAGGGAAATAAATCAGAGATAAAACAGGGGCAGGGATAGGACTGGAACCAAAACAAAAGCACATGGAGAATAAAAAAACAAAAGCATGCAACAAGCAAGCAGGGTAAAATTGTGACAAGACTAAAAAAAGGTTATATTCCTTACCTTCTTTTATTATTACTATTAGTAGTAGTAGTAGTAGTATGTACTATAAGCAATGTAATATAATGTAATAAAAATAAAATAAAAATAAATAAATTAAAATGGAAAACAATAGTGTATTACAATTAAGATTTGTTTAACCATGGTCTTATATAATTTGTATACATTGACACAAATCAATACATCTGAAAATATAAAAGAAAAATGAAACTAATTCAGGTTTGAATCAGGTTCTTTCTTTAGAGTCATGATTTCAGATCTGTGTGTGATAACCGCGTCTTAAACAGCGTGCAGCGTATCAGACGCAGCCTCCTGAGTGGCTGTTAATGATCTTCTCCAGCACATGTTACAGTACAGATCACATACAGAGAAACAACAAGCAGTTCCACCTCCTGCAGTCACTCATTTTAATCCATTTACAACCCTGCTGTATTCAGCACTCACATCGCCTGAACATGAGCATACTGACAGGCTCGACACTGACGAGTGTGTAACACATTTACTGCTCATATCTGCTTTTCCTTCAATTCTTTCATGCTCGCATTCTTCTCTTCTGTACAACTGTCTGTCACCAAATTTCATTTGGCCCTTAGAGAAGCTGCTCTCAATTAATGGTAACAGGAGTTTTGTAAAATTTTCTATGAAATTTTACCCTGATCTCCTGAGTTTGGATTATAAATGAGAACATGAAGATGCTTTAATGCTAACATGGCTAACAATGAATGGAAACCAGGTCACGTGAGTCAGACGTTACATTCATTCATAACAAACCAAGTATGCTAAGTTCTGCTTGGTTTATTAATTTTACTGTTTATTTAACAATTTAATTCATTTTACTATAAAATTTTGTTATAATTTATCTCTAGACTAGCAGCAATTAGCATGACTATGCACTTTTGTTGCCTCATTATGGCCAATTTAGCTCCTTCTTTTAGCCAGAAAAAAAAATAAACTGAACATTTATGTATGAACACTACGGGTGTATGAACACTGCGGGTGTATGAACACTGCGGGTGTATGAACACTGCAGGTGTATGAACACTGCGGGTGTATGAACACTACTGGTGTATGAACACTACGCGTGTATGAACACTACGGGTGTATGAACACTGCGGGTGTATGAACACTACGGGTGTATGAACACTGCGGGTGTATGAACACTACTGGTGTATGAACACTGCGGGCGTATGATCACTGCGGGCGTATGAACACTGCGGGTGTATGAACACTGCGGGTGTATGAACACTACTGGTGTATGAACACTGCAGGTGTATGAGCACTGCGGGTGTATGAACACTACTGGTGTATGAGCACTACGGGTGTATGAACACTGCGGGTGTATGAACACTACGGGTGTATGAACACTGCGGGTGTATGAACACTACGGGTGTATGAACACTGCGGGTGTATGATCACTGCGGGTGTATGATCACTACTGGTGTATGAACAGTACTGGTGTATGAACACTACGGGTGTATGAACACTGCGGTTGTATGAACACTACGGGTGTATGAACACTACTGGTGTATGAGCACTACGGGTGTATGAACACTGCGGGTGTATGAACACTACGGGTGTATGAACACTACGGGTGTATGAACACTACGGGTGTATGAACACTGCGGGTGTATGAACACTACGGGTGTATGAGCACTACGGGTGTATGATCACTGCGGGTGTATGAGCACTACGGGTGTATGAACACTACTGGTGTATAAACACTGCGGGTGTATGAACACTACGGGTGTATGAACACTACTGGTGTATGAACACTGCGGGTGTATGAACACTACTGGTGTACGATCACTGCGGGTGTACGAGCACTACGGGTGTACGAACACTGCGGGTGTATGAACACTGCGGGTGTATGAACACTACTGGTGTATGAACACTACGCGTGTATGAACACTACGGGTGTATGAACACTACTGGTGTATGAACACTGCGGGCGTATGATCACTGCGGGCGTATGAACACTGCGGGCGTATGAACACTGCGGGTGTATGAACACTGCGGGTGTATGAACACTACGGGTGTATGAACACTACTGGTGTATGAACACTGCGGGTGTATGAACACTACTGGTGTATGAACACTGCGGGTGTATGAACACTACGGGTGTATGAACACTGCGGGTGTATGAACACTGCGGGTGTATGATCACTGCGGGTGTATGATCACTACTGGTGTATGAACAGTACTGCTGTATGAACACTACGCGTGTATGAACACTATGGGTGTATGAACACTGCGGGTGTATGAACACTACTGGTGTATGAACACTGCGGGCGTATGATCACTGCGGGTGTATGAACACTGCGGGTGTATGAACACTGCGGGTGTATGAACACTACTGGTGTATGAACACTGCGGTTGTATGAACACTACGGGTGTATGAACACTACTGGGGTATGAGCACTACGGGTGTATGAACACTGCAGGTGTATGAACACTGCGGGTGTATGAACACTACGGGTGTATGAACACTACGGGTGTATGAACACTGCGGGTGTATGAACACTACGGGTGTATGAGCACTACGGGTGTATGATCACTGCGGGTGTATGAGCACTACGGGTGTATGAACACTGCGGGTGTATGAACACTGCGGGTGTATGAACACTACTGGTGTATGAACACTGCGGGTGTATGAACACTACGGGTGTATGAACACTACTGGTGTATGAACACTACGCGTGTATGAACACTACGGGTGTATGAACACTGCGGGTGTATGAACACTACTGGTGTATGAACACTGCGGGTGTATGAACACTGCGGGTGTATGAACACTGCGGGTGTATGAACACTACTGGTGTATGAACACTGCGGGTGTATGAACACTACGGGTGTATGAACACTACTGGTGTATGAACACTGCGGGTGTATGAACACTACTGGTGTATGAACACTGCGGGTGTATGAACACTACGGGTGTATGAACACTGCAGGTGTATGAACACTACGGGTGTATGAACACTGCAGGTGTATGAACACTGCGGGAGTATGAACACTACGGGTGTATGAACACTGCGGGTGTATGAGCACTACGGGTGTATGAACACTACTGGTGTATGAACACTGCGGGTGTATGAACACTACGGGTGTATGAACACTACTGGTGTATGAACACTGCGGGTGTATGAACACTACTGGTGTATGATCACTGCGGGTGTATGAGCACTACGGGTGTATGAACACTACGGGTGTATGAACACTGCGGGTGTATGAACACTACGGGTGTATGAACACTGCAGGTGTATGAACACTACGGGTGTATGAACACTACTGGTGTATGAACACTGCGGGCGTATGATCACTGCGGGCGTATGAACACTGCGGGTGTATGAACACTGCGGGTGTATGAACACTACTGGTGTATGAAAACTGCGGTTGTATGAACACTACGGGTGTATGAACACTACTGGTGTATGAGCACTACGGGTGTATGAACACTGCAGGTGTATGAACACTGCGGGAGTATGAACACTACGGGTGAATGAACACTACGGGTGTATGAACACTACGGGTGTATGAACACTGCGGGTGTATGAACACTACGGGTGTATGAACACTGCAGGTGTATGAACACTGCGGGAGTATGAACACTACGGGTGTATGAGCACTACGGGTGTATGAACACTGCGGGTGTATGAGCACTACGGGTGTATGAACACTGCGGGTGTATGAACACTACTGGTGTATGAACACTGCGGGTGTATGAACACTACGGGTGTATGAACACTACTGGTGTATGAACACTGCGGGTGTATGAACACTGCGGGTGTATGAACACTGCGGGTGTATGAACACTACTGGTGTATGAACACTGCGGGTGTATGAACACTACGGGTGTATGAACACTACTGGTGTATGAACACTGCGGGTGTATGAACACTACTGGTGTATGATCACTGCGGGTGTATGAGCACTACGGGTGTATGAACACTACGGGTGTATGAGCACTACGGGTGTATGAACACTGCGGGTGTATGAGCACTACGGGTGTATGAACACTACTGGTGTATGAACACTACGGGTGTATGAACACTACGGGTGTATGAACACTACTGGTGTATGAACACTACGGGTGTATGAACACTACGGGTGTATGAACACTGCGGGTGTATGAACACTACGGGTGTATGAACACTGCAGGTGTATGAACACTACGGGTGTATGAACACTGCAGGTGTATGAACACTACGGGTGTATGAACACTGCAGGTGTATGAACACTGCGGGAGTATGAACACTACGGGTGTATGAGCACTACGGGTGTATGAACACTACGAGTGTATGAACACTACTGGTGTATGAACACTACGGGTGTATGAACACTACGGGTGTATGAACACTACTGGTGTATGAACACTGCGGGTGTATGAACACTACTGGTGTATGATCACTGCGGGTGTATGAGCACTACGGGTGTATGAACACTGCGGGTGTATGAACACTACGGGTGTATGAACACTGCGGGTGTATGATCACTGTGGGTGTATGAACACTACTGGTGTATGAACACTGCGGGTGTATGAACACTGCGGGTGTATGAGCACTACGGGTGTATGAACACTACGGGTGTATGAACACTGCGGGTGTATGAACACTACTGGTGTATGAGCACTACGGGTGTATGAACACTGTGGGTGTATGAACACTACTGGTGTATGAACACTGCGGGTGTATGAACACTGCGGGTGTATGAGCACTACGGGTGTATGAACACTACTGGTGTATGAACACTGCGGGTGTATGAACACTACGGGTGTATGAACACTACTGGTGTATGAACACTGCGGGTGTATGAACACTACTGGTGTATGATCACTGCGGGTGTATGAGCACTACGGGTGTATGAACACTGCGGGTGTATGAACACTGCGGGTGTATGAACACTGCGGGTGTATGAACACTACGGGTGTATGAACACTGCGGGTGTATGAACACTGCGGGTGTATGAGCACTACGGGTGTATGAACACTACGGGTGTATGAACACTGCGGGTGTATGAACACTACTGGTGTATGAGCACTACGGGTGTATGAACACTGTGGGTGTATGAACACTACTGGTGTATGAACACTGCGGGTGTATGAACACTGCGGGTGTATGAGCACTACGGGTGTATGAACACTACTGGTGTATGAACACTGCGGGTGTATGAACACTACGGGTGTATGAACACTACTGGTGTATGAACACTGCGGGTGTATGAACACTACTGGTGTATGATCACTGCGGGTGTATGAGCACTACGGGTGTATGAACACTGCGGGTGTATGAACACTGCGGGTGTATGAACACTACGGGTGTATGAACACTGCGGGTGTATGAACACTACTGGTGTATGAGCACTACGGGTGTATGAACACTGTGGGTGTATGAACACTACTGGTGTATGAACACTGCGGGTGTATGAACACTGCGGGTGTATGAGCACTACGGGTGTATGAACACTACTGGTGTATGAACACTGCGGGTGTATGAACACTACGGGTGTATGAACACTACTGGTGTATGAACACTGCGGGTGTATGAACACTACTGGTGTATGATCACTGCGGGTGTATGAGCACTACGGGTGTATGAACACTACGGGTGTATGAACACTGCGGGTGTATGAACACTACGGGTGTATGAACACTGCGGGTGTATGATCACTGTGGGTGTATGAACACTACTGGTGTATGAACACTACTGGTGTATGAACACTGCGGGTGTATGAACACTGCGGGTGTATGATCACTGCGGGTGTATGAGCACTACGGGTGTATGAACACTACGGGTGTATGAACACTGCGGGTGTATGAACACTACTGGTGTATGAGCACTACGGGTGTATGAACACTGTGGGTGTATGAACACTACTGGTGTATGAACACTGCGGGTGTATGATCACTGTGGGTGTATGAACACTGTGGGTGTATGAACACTGTGGGTGTATGAACACTGCGGGTGTATGAACACTTCGGGAGCATGAACACTGCGGGTGTATGAACACTGTGGATGTATGAACACTACTGGTGTATGAACACTGTGGATGTATGAACACTACTGGTGTATGAACACTGCGGGTGTATGAACACTACTGGTGTATGAACACTGTGGATGTATGAACACTACTGGTGTATGAGCACTGCGGGTGTATGAGCACTGCGGGTGTATGAACACTGCGGGTGTATGAACACTGCGGGAGCATGAACACTGCGGGTGTATGAACACTGCGGGTGTATGAACACTGCGGGTGTATGAACACTACGGGTGTATGAACACTGCGGGTGTATGATCACTGCGGGTGTATGAACACTGCGGGTGTATGAACACTACGGGTGTATGAACACTGCGGGTGTATGATCACTGCGGGTGTATGAACACTGCGGGTGTATGAACACTACGGGTGTATGAACACTGCGGGTGTATGAACACTGCGGGTGTATGAGCACTACGGGTGTATGAACACTACTGGTGTATGAACACTGCGGGTGTATGAACACTACGGGTGTATGAACACTACTGGTGTATGAACACTGCGGGTGTATGAACACTACTGGTGTATGATCACTGCGGGTGTATGAGCACTACGGGTGTATGAACACTACGGGTGTATGAACACTGCGGGTGTATGAACACTACGGGTGTATGAACACTGCGGGTGTATGATCACTGTGGGTGTATGAACACTACTGGTGTATGAACACTACTGGTGTATGAACACTGCGGGTGTATGAACACTGCGGGTGTATGAACACTGCGGGTGTATGATCACTGCGGGTGTATGAGCACTACGGGTGTATGAACACTACGGGTGTATGAACACTGCGGGTGTATGAACACTACTGGTGTATGAGCACTACGGGTGTATGAACACTACTGGTGTATGAGCACTACGGGTGTATGAACACTGTGGGTGTATGAGCACTACGGGTGTATGAACACTGTGGGTGTATGAACACTACTGGTGTATGAACACTGCGGGTGTATGAACACTGCGGGTGTATGATCACTGCGGGTGTATGAACACTGCGGGTGTATGAACACTGCGGGTGTATGAACACTGTGGATGTATGAACACTACTGGTGTATGAACACTGTGGATGTATGAACACTACTGGTGTATGAACACTGCGGGTGTATGAACACTACTGGTGTATGAACACTGTGGATGTATGAACACTACTGGTGTATGAGCACTGCGGGTGTATGAGCACTGCGGGTGTATGAACACTGCGGGAGCATGAACACTGCGGGTGTATGAACACTGCGGGTGTATGAACACTGCGGGTGTATGATCACTGCGGGTGTATGAACACTGCGGGTGTATGAACACTACGGGTGTATGAACACTGCGGGTGTATGATCACTGCGGGTGTATGAACACTGCGGGTGTATGAACACTACTGGTGTATGAGCACTACGGGTGTATGAACACTGCAGGTGTATGAACACTACGGGTGTATGAACACTGCGGGTGTATGAACACTGCGGGTGTATGAACACTACGGGTGTATGAACACTGCGGGTGTATGAACACTACTGGTGTATGAACACTTCGGGAGCATGAACACTGCGGGTGTATGAACACTGCGGATGTATGAACACTGCGGGTGTATGATCACTGCGGGTGTATGAACACTACTGGTGTATGAACACTTCGGGAGCATGAACACTGCGGGTGTATGAACACTACGGGTGTATGAACACTGCGGGTGTATGAGCACTGCGGGTGTATGAACACTGCGGGAGTATGAACACTACGGGTGTATGAACACTGCGGGTGTATGAACACTGCGGGTGTATGAACACTACGGGTGTATGAACACTGCGGGTGTATGATCACTGCGGGTGTATGATCACTGCGGGTGTATGAACACTACGGGTGTATGAACACTGCGGGTGTATGATCACTGCGGGTGTATGAACACTACGGGTGTATGATCACTGCGGGTGTATGAACACTGCGGGTGTATGAACACTACGGGTGTATGAACACTGCGGGTGTATGATCACTGCGGGTGTATGAACACTACGGGTGTATGAACACTGCGGGTGTATGAACACTACTGGTGTATGAACAGTTCGGGAGCATGAACACTGCGGGTGTATGAACACTACGGGTGTATGAACACTACTGGTGTATGAACACTGCAGGTGTATGATCACTGCGGGTGTATGAACACTGTGGGTGTATGAACACTACTGGTGTATGAACACTGTGGGTGTATGAACACTACTGGTGTATGATCACTGCGGGTGTATGAACACTGCGGGTGTATGAACACTGTGGGTGTATGAACACTACTGGTGTATGAACACTGTGGGTGTATGAACACTACTGGTGTATGAACACTGCGGGTGTATGAACAGTACGGGTGTATGAGCACTACGGGTGTATGAACACTACTGGTTCATGCATGTCAGAAGTTAGCATGTTACAGGTACTTTAACTGTTAATTACTTTTACACATTTGAATGCAAATTACCCTACTTGAGTTTACAGGTGATTCAGTTATGTATCTTCTTTAATGTAATTATTGGTTAGCTGTAACCTAAAGCGTCGTTCATGGCTAGAGGCGAGCAAAGCAGCTAAGTCAGTAGTTAGCATGATCAGTTCCTGGAAGTGGGAGCTCAGAGCTCAGAGTAACAGCATTTTCGAGCTACAAAAGCTGTGAAAAAAATGTATGTCTCCATGAAAGATTGTTTGTTCTGTCCGGGAACCAAAATTTCATATACTAGAAACAAGCTAGCTAGCGATAATGTTATTAGCAATAACTTCAATGCTCACAATGTATTTCCCATTGTAAAACAGCAAACTGCCTGGTCAGTGTTAGATGTAACAACTAATGTGTTTGTATGTCAGCTGATCTAAAGCAAACACAACTGTTATGTCATTTAAAAGTAGAGAAGTGGTGCTTTATTCACTGTTGACGGCGTGAGCGGCCTGGCTGTTATGACATCATGTGATGAACCCGAGGTTTAGATCCCCTTCCTGATGTTCCGAGCAGGAATTCCAATTCGACAGGAGTTTTCTTTTTTCTTTTGATTTTTTTTTCTAGGAAGAGGTCGGAAATTCTGAGATAGCTTGCTAGGTTTTGCTGTGTTTTATTATGACTATGCAGTTAGTCTGCTATTCTGTTAGTTAATTCTGCTAGCTGCAGCTTTCTTTTTTACGATTATATGTTGTTGTCATTTGGATGCATCAATGTCAACATGGTTGTGTCCTGGGGTTGATATGAAGCATTGTGTGCTTTTGAGTGAATGTTAGCAGATTAATGCAAGGGAGCCATGAATCGTTTCTGTGTGTGTGTGTGTGTGTGTGTGTGTGTGTCTGCCTGGCAATTTTCACAGCAATGCTGTTATGACGTGACGTTTTGTGGGTGTCTGAAAATCAAATGTTTGATTTGACAGTCATGAGATATGCATCCAAAGTTTTTTTTTTTTTATTTGGTTGATGTTGTTGTTTACTCATCAGAAAGGTGGAATTTGAGACCAGGCACGGCAGCAGGCACGCACACACACACACACACACACACACACACAGAAACGATTCATGGCTTCCTAAATGCTTTGTAGCATAAAGGTCAGGGGAAGGATGGTAGTGCTAGCACCTCTTTGAAACATTTCAGGCGATCTAAACAACCACAATGCTTTTGAGAGACGGGACCGAGGCAGAAAAAAACCCCAGAAAGCCAGACGTTTTTATTTATTTATTTTTTCTCTTTAGAAGATTAAAAACCTGTCTAAAGTAGGACCTGAATGAGTCATGGCCATTAGGGAGCTGTTTGTGCGATGAAAAAGAACCGTGACATGCAAGCGATCTTTATGTGGGTTGTGATGAAGAGCTTTAAAAAAAAAAGTCATCTTACAAACAGAGTAGGATGCTGGCTTTTGTCTAGTGTGTGTATGCATAATTTTTTTTTGTAAAAAATACTGATTATTAATTAATTGGTGTATGTTTTATAGAAGCAACAATGATCCTCACCGAGCGTCTGTATCTCAAGACTGCAGATAAGAAGTCCTGTTTGAGAGAGGCAAAGCATCGTCCTGATTTATTAAAGGTTTGTGTAAAAACACATGTGAAGTTGATCAAATCTGAAAAGAAACACAAATCTGATTTACTAAAATGATTTACAAAGGATTGTATCCTGTCATTTGTCATGTCGCTCTTACCAACTGCAGTGTGCTTCATCACTGACTGAAAATTAGCTTAGGAACAGAGGTTGTGTGTCATTTTTTTGGCTCAGATATGTGGATGTCCATTTCTATGACATGAAGACAAAACTATACAGTTTCTTAAAGCTCTATGAGCTCACGTCTCAATGTCTGAACAATATCTTAATGTTTCTCAGAACTCACCAGAGTAGAGCAGTTAGTAAAGATGAATGAATAAATGAACGAATGAGTAAATCCCAGTTTACACGAGACACGATAAACGTGACCCTCAGTGCCACATGAGCATCATTAATCATCATGGTTAATCAACGTCCTTTCTTTGTCCCTCAAGCTTCTTATCTAACTCTGTCTCCCTCTCGCATGCGAGTATAAAACATGTTCTCATGACTTTTTTTTTTAATCCCACAAGACCTCATTTCTGATGCACACCTCTAGTTGTGTAAGTGAGCCATGTTTAAATGTCTGATTTTTTTTAAATAGTGTAATATGATACACAGTTTTATTATTTTCCACATTTATTGCACTGATTCATTAACTGAAGTGATACATTCTTGGTTGAACAAATAAAGCCTAAAAAATAGTGACATCCTTAAACAGTTTGTGCAACTCTGGAAATGATGACTAGACGACTGGCCGACTAGCGTGAGGTACTCAGTGAGCTCTAGCTAACTAACGCTATCGTATGGTGAACAGAAACAGGCCGAGAGAGCCGTAGAAACCATCTTGAAGCACATTACGTACTTTTAGTCCCATAATCCTTCCCTAACATCAGTAACAGTGAGTAGTTTCAGTTTCAGTTTTACTTTTCCGGAGCCTGTTGGAGAGCTGAACTCATCATGGCAATCGAGAACAACTAGCACACACAAAATTATGATTATTTTCTCCATTTTTGCACGTGACGTCACTTTTAAGATTAGGCATCATCACAAAGCAGATTTCCAGAAATTCAGATGGAGATTTAGATTGCTACACTGGTGAATCCCTGCGACAACGTCAGGAGGAAGCCGTGAGAAAAGCCAGACTCTGAACATTCAATAGTGGGATTATAAATGATTACAGTAAACATCAGAGAGAGAAGACGGATCAGATTTATCAGATTGATCACATTTATCACTGGGATTTGTATCTGTTTGGGATTTTTATGTGTTTGTATTATGAGTTTTTGAGAATAGACCAAATGCTTTATTGAAGCATGTAAGGAAAGCTTTATATAAAACATTAGCATAGAGCTCATGAGAAAGACTTCTATGACTTATTAGTGTAATTAAAAATATAGGACACATCACACACTCACACTTCTCTTCACTAATTGTGACTGTATAAATTGGAAGAAAGACAGTTTTTTTATGTCACCTATCCTCCTGTCTTCAGTGTGTGATTTACAGTCTTATAAACAAGTGTGTTAGTGTGCAATCAATAAGTTTTTAAAATGTTCACCTCATGCTTTTGAGCTGAAGCTCTTGAGCACAAATGTAGTAAGGCTTTGTGCATTAGCTCATATGTGTGTGTGTGTGTGTGTATTGCCTGACATTGAGGCTTACCAAGGTGCAGGTCGACGCTGTTTAACATGCAGCGTGTTTCTCCGGGGGTTTCGTTTCTCCTTCCCTCTCTGTGACACTCTGCTTGATCACTGCTATTAATTGTTGCTAATTACTCATTGTTGCCCTGGAGACACCTTTTCTCCAGCCGTCCTCTCTCTCTCTCTCACACACACACTCACATTTGGACTCTCAAGGGCTTTTCTCTCACATCAGATTGCTAGTCAGGGCTTTATTAATAGTATTATACACTAATACAACTTGCACTCAGGGTTGATGTTAGCATTTTGTAGCTGTGGACTCTATGCAGGTCTCTTGTAAAGGCAATTCAGTTCTTTCTTTCAATAAAGGAAATAGGATTTAGACACCTACATACTGTTTCCTGCTACATGTCACTCATAAAAAGCTACATTAAGTGCACTTTTACAGTTACAGGCCTGAGTGGCTACTGGTTCTGTTCTACTGTAGTGACCTTCAAACATTCAGGCAACATTTCAGACTGAAACTGCAGCACAGCGGACAATAGTGATTAGCTTAGCAACAAGCTAGCCGGCTAACGTTAGTGATAACTCTATAACGCATGGTGATGATTAGCTTCTCAACACAGTGATTAGTTGGTGAGTGTTATAGATTTAACAGAGTGCTGTGTCTGTATATGAACTGATCTAAAGCCAATCCTGCTATAAACTCGTTTAACGGTAGAGAAGGGGAACTTTACGCTGTTCACAGTGAGAGCGGCCATGTTGATCTGACGTCACTCCGGAAACGGGGAAGGAACTGGTAGTTGAGGAGACTACCCCGAGGTGACGAGGTGAAATTCAAGCTGAGGGATGTTTTCTGTGGGTTTTACCGGTTAGAGGCGGGAATTACACGTTAACTTCACCTCGAATGCAGCATAGTGTTAGAACATTCTGGCCAGTTTTTGAGTCAGGAATGTTATAAATCCAAACATCCTGTAAAACTGGATAAAAAGTAGAAAGAATGACAAAAGCCGGCTGCTTAGATGAACAGTAAAGGAAGTGGGATGGAGAGAAGTTCATAATATTATTTAGGAGTAAATTCAATGGATCCACTGTAGAACTAGAGGAGGAGTGTAGAATACACTTTAATAAACTCACTCAGAACCAGAAGTGAAAGAGAAATTGTCAGGTACCAGCAGACAGAAAGTAACTTCGTGGTGTACCAGAGAGTGCAAGGACGCAATTTAAATAAATAGAGCATTCTTAAAAGACTCAAAAGCAATTAATTATGGAATTTATTATGCACTTAATCATTAAGATAAAAGAAGAATGCGACAGACATGAGGGCCATAAAAGCTGCAAAACATAATGACCAAAGCAATTCTCTACAAGGACTGTCTGGAAAAACAGATTTACAAGATTCCAGCTAACAGATTTAGATTTGCAGAACATTTCACGTTCAAGCTGTAATGTTTTCCCTGTTTTATAAGAAGGTTTTTACATAACGTTTATAACTGTTCCAATGTTTGAAGAAAACTGTCTTTAAAGGCAGATGTTATGGCTGAAACATCGCTGTATCTAATGATGAGATATTTAGGCTACTTGCTTTAAAATTATTAGTGAAAAGATGTTCAATGTATAATTTACTGCAATTCTAAGTATAAAAAATAGAAATAATTAAGGCCTGCTTTAAGTTTTATTTTAGTTACTTTCAGTGGCAGTGTTTCTAGTTTTAATTATTTTTATGTACATTTTTATTTGAATACAATTAAACAACTTTAATAAAAATGTTTTTTAAAATAAAGATTAGTTTTAGTTAATCATAATAACAACCCTGCTGGAAGTAACGGCAATTTGTAAGGAATGTTCTTGGGAAAATTTCCACCTGCAAGCTCGTTCTGTCACAAACCTGTAACTGCATTACATATTTATTTATTTAAAGAATGGATTCAGTTATTATAGAAATATAATAAATAAAGCATCATGCTATCAGCACGTGTCAGCATAAATTGAATTAAAATAAATTTCCATATAGAAAAAAGTCTACCTAAGACTGTATGCATAAACTCTGGCAGGCTGTTAGCATAGAGCGAGAGAAGCAGATTTTCCAGAAAATGCCGATTACATTTCAGACAGGTAGAATAAAAATATGCTTTTATGCTTTCCATCCAGAGGGCGTCCGGTGCATTAAAATATTACATTCCCAACCAGGTCCAAACATGAAAACTGAATTCAATAACACAACCAAAAGGTCATTGATCAAGACACAAGAACAGGATGAAGATGATCCGATCACCTAGCACAAACAACGCCTAGTCAATGCATAGGGAGCATATATCCGTCCCGTGTGATCCGATCCCCAACCAATAATCAAAGTGCTGAGGTCAGCTGTGTGTGTTTGGTCCTTTACACACCCAGCGGAAACGCTGCTCCTAAAGATCAATAGCTGTAGCAATCAATGGCCTATTTAGGAAGTACATGTAGCTAATATGTGTGTGTATGTGAGACGGACAGATGATAGGTCACTGAAGATGTAGAGCTCCCATTGTGTTTGTGCAAGTATCTGATAGTTGATAGGTCATTTAGGAGGTGTGTGTGTGTAAATGTGTGTGTGTGTGTAGGTATCCAGTGTCAGTCCATCAGCAGTGATGCTTCACAATGCAAAAATCATCGTAAAATCATCGCGAAACAAATATGAGGTGGAAATATTCCCCATCAACCTACGTTCAGACTAGCAAGTGAGAGGTCACTTTGTAATTTGTCTCTTGTGAGCATATGGTTGTGTTTGTGGGCGTGGTCTGTCTGTTTTTTGTTCAGTTCTGATGAGAAACATTAGTAGCTATATGCAGCTTCAGAAGCTAAGGAACTAATCAGTGTGAAAATCGGTTGTTTGATTTATGTTACATGTTCAGCTTCATACAAGCTTCATTAGCAGATAATATTAGCAAAGCAAGCTTTTGCATGCCTTCCGAGCTCTATTTTTCTTCACAATATCTCTAAACACTTTTAATGAGAAATTGTATATCACAGGATAAGGTGAAATCATGATTATAGGATTTTGAGTGTCAGACATTTAGTGGGAACTGATTGAAGGTAGGAATTAAAGTTGTGAGCAGGAAGCAAAGAAATGTCGGACCACGTGAGCCACAGGATTGGTCCGAGGAAACATTCGAGCCAATTGTTTGGATTTGTTGCTTTACAGTGTCATTTTATTTGCATAGAATTGAAAAAAAATATCATGTCACTGTCACTGAAATCTTGGCAACATTTTAATCGCAACATTTTAATCACAAATTTCCTCCTGTAACGAGAGCTCAGTACACTTCCCCTTCCCACCAGCAGAGGTCACAGTGACCAGAGTCTACTTCCTGTTCACTTCCTGGTTTTTAGGCATTTAAGAAGCAAAGGTTCCTACTTTCTTTGGGCATTCTTGCCAAACCTACTGTTTGTGTAAGTCTTTTATCTGGCTCCCTTGCTGTGTTTATATTAGTATCTTTGGATTATCTCTGGATTGCCTTTGGATTAGTATCTCTGGATTATTTTTGGATTAAGTGTTGGCCGTATTTATTAGTTCTGATCAGTGCTTAATGTGTACTGTTCCTTAACCAGCCCTAATGTATATGGACAGTTAAGATTTGTTATATATAAAATAATAATAATAATTAAGGTTTGGTGCTTACTCGAGTTTGTTAGGGATGGTTCACAGAAGCACCTTCAGTGATGCATAACCAGGCATAATGCTAATGCTAACGGAGTGTGCATGAACACAGCTCTGCCTTCATTACAGATCAAAGGAAAGGCATGATTATTAGCTTCCCCCCTACGGGTACTTAATTATCTTAAGACTTTATTCACTTAAGCACAGAGTGGGGTTAAACGAGCTCCTGGTGCACTAGGCCATGGAATACTGACTCTTTAAGATCAAAACCTCACACATTGCATGTATTTTTCATTTTATATATTGCTTTTGGCTAATTTTCACAAAGCGTGCCAGTAATCCTCACTCACTCACTCACTCGCTCTTTCACTCATGTTTGGTAACCACTTTATCCTGATCCGCCTGGCAGTGGATCAGGAGCCTATCCCAGGAGCACTAAGCATGAGGCAGGAATTCTCTCAGGATGGGATGGCAGTCCGTTACAGGGCACCATGCACACACATGCACACAGTCATTCACAGCTAGGGGCAGTTTATCTTTAGCCACTCCACCTACTGGCATGTTTTTGGACAGTGGGAAGAAAACGAAGAACCCAGAGGAAACCCAGACGGGGAGAACATGTTATGCAATGTGCTTTTGTTTCTGTCCAAGTCCTGTCCCTGTTCTAACAATAAGGTCAACAAGCCTAATCTACCCCATCCTTTCTTTCTCATAATGCCACCTGCTTTTGACCCTGGCTTGTTTTCCCATTTTCTGATTAAGCATCACTCAAGTTTAATGTTGACTCGCCGTGCTCCCCACTACTGACTTTGACGATGATTCTTGGATTTCCCTAAATAAAATTGACACCAGCGTGAGTACAAACAGTTGCGTCGTGCCTTCGAATACCACCCATTACAGCATCAGTTTGGAAGAACAGCTGCACCCTCTATCAACACCCGTAACCCTGACCTTATCCTTTGTAACTTTTCATATGAATTGAGTTATGTGTGTTAGGATAAATTTGCATGTATGAGATCATGTCTGCTGTCTCTACCCCCCCCCCAATTTCCAGTCAAATTCAGCTCCTATTTGCATTGCTGATCCAAATCAGCCTCTGAAAAAAGTCATAATATGATGGCAAAACATCTATTCCTCCAGGACACCCACCGCTTCTCCGTTATGCAAAATCCTTCTATGACAGCGTACAAACATATCACTACACGGCCAAATCCTCCACAACACTCCCTCACACATCCATGCTGGAACCGTCCAACACGATCAGGCAGGACGGAACGAGGCGTTCGCCTGACAATCGCGCTTTCCAAATGAGCACTGAATATCCTTCTGAAATTGAAAAGTTGGCAGCCGCTATTGCGCTGCCTTTGTCTCCGTTCCTCTGCATTTTGATGGGCCTTTTATGAAAGCTGTGTGCGGTGGTGGGATTTTTTTATTTTATTTTTTTACCCCACAACCACCACGAACACCGACACTCCGTAGAGGAGGTCAAATATTATGTGAGCGCCCATTAAATTTTAACACTGCGTGCAGCCCGGCAGGAATAAAAAAAAGCATGATATTCCTTTAGAGAGCAGCAGAAATGGAATTACACTGGGGAATATAAAAGCTCGACCTTCGCACACCTGAAGAGCTCGTCTGAAAGGATCCACGCCGGAGCTCAACTGAATGCCAAACATCCTATTAAAGGCCTGAGACAAAAGCGGGGGCTACAGGAGACAATTTGCTGTTTCCTTTCACTGCAGACACACCTTTTATTCCCATCACACCCTGGGAGAAAGAGAGAAATGTAATGTTTTGACTGGGTCTGACACTCTGTCCTTGGCTAACACATAACTGCACAGGCAGGTAAGAAGCCATGAAGTAGTTCAGAATCTGCACACATTCACAAACATGTTTGATTTTGTGGGTTACATAACTTGTACTATAATTAAGAGGATGCACCTTTTAAACTGTTATGTAAGGCATATAGGAATATAATCAGGCAATGCGATGTGATGAAGCAGAGTTACTGTTCCTACTGCATGGTACATCCCCAAGTCCTCTTACGCCACAGCAATTTGCCAACAGTTACAATGTTGTATTTATTAAAGTTCATCATAAAGTTTATCCATTTTTGGTTATCTTTAATGATATTTTCTTTTATTTTGATTATTTTCCCATAACAGCATGCCCCCAGGTGTTGTATTCCTCTTATACCATGGCAGTTTTCCAGTGATTACAGTTGTCTGTTAATTAAAGAACAAGAAGTCATACATTTTATCCATTTATAGTTACATTTAACAAGTTAATTCCTGTTATCACTTAGCAGCTATAAACACTTGTTCCTTCACCAGCTTCTCTTTTTGGGAAGAGCTTTTGAGATACTGATCAGTCAGTGAGGAGAAGGGTGAACAGCTCACATATTTTGTTTCAGAGATCGACTTTTCCAAACTTCCGTGCTCTGCCATCTCCAATGTGTAAACGTTATTACAAGCTCTATTGCAGGTCTCTGGTGTGAGCTGATGCATGGAGATGGATCCTTTGGTTCTACTGTTTCTGGTCACGATGTTTTGGCAACATTGCTTCCACATATGAAAAGAGAGAAAAGCCAGGGTTGAGTAGACAGCATGGCTAAGTGTGAGCACGTTGGCCATATGTTAGCATAAGCTCTGCGTTTAGACATTTCGTTATCACTCTGTTGCACCTGAACCTTGCTGTAATCACTTGACGCAGCAGTAGAGGATGGACCACTGCAGAGCTCACAGCTCATATAATCAGCTATTTGGAGCTAGAATTAAAATTCAGCTCAAACACAGACACCCCACCCTACTCATTTCTATCACTGAACTATAAGCGTAAATAATGGCGAAGATGCAATTAAAAGGTAAGCGAATAAATCATTTAATGCAAGCATTAAGTAAATTAAAAGTGGTAATGAGGTAGAAATATTAGGCCTGTTAGACCAGGGGAATTTTTTTCTTCAAAGTAATGCATCCTAAGGGCTTAAAAAGAGAAATAATTAGAGAAATAATCATGCATAAATCAGTTGAGATATTAGAGGTAAGATAGAAGAGTCAGTTGGGGTATAAATGATGGTCTTGCATTCAAATTACACTGAGTCAGAATAGTAATTCACCATGAATCAAGTTAAAGGAGAACTAACAGAGAGACGGTTGGCCATACTACTGCAACAACAGAGACTGAAAATCCAAAATCTTAAAATATATATATATATATATATATATATATATATATATATATATATATTTACAGCGTATTAGTGCTTATTCCAGTGTTGGGATATCAGCTGCAAGATTCTGAAGCTTGACGGCAAAAAAGTGCACAATAAGTATCCAAGGAGGATACTAACATTTTTGTGAACTAGATTTACAGATAAATTAGTTTGTATCTGTCACATGACACATTAGGGTTTAAACACACAAACTAACTAAGGGCAAACTGAACACAGGTGAGAACGATCATGACACATAAAGGCGAGCACCAATGACAGGACACGGGTGGAGACAGGAAATGAATAGATGCAAAAGCACACGTGGCAAAATATACAAAGACATGAGAACACGGAAGCGTGCACTGTCGCACTGTGGGTGCTTAAAGAACGCTGACCGCTTCTACACTCGGCGCGAGGGGGAAATGCCTGCCAGTGTCCAGTTTGATGAATGAGGCTCAGTATTAGCAAAGGTTGTCCTTCAATACAGTATATATCATTAGATTGCCTTAATATGGAGAGAATGAAAATTGAGAGCCTTGTGGTATACCCTTGCTTTGTTTTAGCATGATACACAGCCAAAGAAATGACTCGGGCATCAGGCTGGCAGTCTTTCAGATGAGTAACACTTGAGGGAGCTCAGATTCAGAAAACACAAGGAAGAGATTAAGGAGATCAAGGCAGAGAGACAAGGAGGAATGGACGTAGCATAATCAGACAGCTGAAGATGAGCAGTTTCCTTTTGAGCGACTGAAGCAAAAAGCACAATGGAGAGACAACTTTGAGCCGGCTGCAGTAAAATCCTTGTGACGCTCAAGAGGCTTTAGGAGATGGGGAAGCACGGAGTGACAGAGAGAGAGAGAAAGAGAGAGAATTTTTAGATTCTTAAAGGTCAAGATTAAGCATTCAGATAAACGCAGTGAAATGAACTGATTTTAGAGCGAGACGGAGACTGTGCAAAGGAAAAGGTGACAGTGGTGTCAGAAAACAAGCACGCCACTGTTCAAAATGTGAGACACGACCTTTGAAATGAACAATTTCAGACTGGGAAAGTAATTCAGTAAGAAAATGTTCTCATCATAGACCTATGAATAATGTATTATTACCATTTGCTGTGGCTAACTGTAAACATTGGGGGGGGGGAAAAGTCTTGTGGGATCAGTAATGTTGTGTGTATCAGCAAACAGCATTTCCATTTCTAATTTCACCCCAGTGCTCTCGGCATACTTGATACACCATTTCAGGAAGATTCTGTATGCTATCTTGTAGGATGGCAGAGAAATTGGTGCTTTCCGCTTATTTTTGGCACATTATCTTATGATAAGATCCAGTTCAGCATGATTGTGTTGTTTATTTGATAGATCAGGACTTATGAATAACTGCATCTCGCAGTGGTCACCAGTAATACATTGTCTGCATACTGAAGGAAGGATATCAAGAAGCACTGGCAGACAAATCAGTGAAGAAGTAGGTTCAACACCCAGAAAAGGAAAACACTACTCCTTATCGACTTTCACTAAACAGAAGTTTATATTTGGTATGCATTTTTGTTAACTTAATGCTCTTCATGGTGGTGAGACACACATCAATGCTGTAACTATAGCAAGCTACTTGTTCAGAATCTGCGACCTGCTGCACTACACACATCGGCTGACGACAGACAATATTTTCAAAATGTAGAAGCATAATATAGTGCAGTGCAAAACTGTTATATAATTCTCCTGCTTACTATTTACTACGTACTTGTATTTGTCGTGACAGTTTCAATAAATTTGTGAGCCTGGGTACACAGTTGAAATGTTGAAATGTTGAAATGTTTTGTGATAAATATGTTTCTTTCCGTTATTCCAGACCTACTATTTGTCATCACTCAGTTTCTTTGTCTTGAGTTGTTCAAGGTAAAACTCAACCCAGGTCTTTTCATGCTCTATTATTTATTGCATGACATTTAGCAATAGCAGAACTTCGCTTTAATTAAAAGGTCCACCTCTTCTGTCGATGACAAATGGACTTGTCTTGGCCTGGGTAGGAAGCAGAGCAGAAGCTTAGATCCTTTAACCCCCTCTAGTGATGAGTAACAAGCTAAAAGCAGTGGGTATTGTGGAAGAGGATCGTGGCATCACGCTTTAGTTTAACTCTGTGGCTGGTCAGTGGAAATAGCTGCTGTTGTCTTGCTGGGAGTCTCAGTATCTCGGAGGATATGGTTTGATTAGGAATGTCTGTGCCTAAGCTTTTGGGTTTATTCTTTGCTTATAAAGGCGTGCAAAGCCTTCTGCTAGCTATACAAACATGCCTCACGATTGCAAAGAGTTGACATTCAGTATAAGCCATGTTCAGAATGGATTAAATGGCAAAGCTTTTCTTACAAATTCATTTGTGCAAATGCCAAAGAAAAAATTTCTTGTTTCAATTCCCACAAAGTGTCATCACGGCCTCATTGACTCATGTTTGCAAATTAGCAAAAATTCTCCCAAACCAGCTCTGACAGTAGTACAGCTGCAAATCACAGGTTTATATTAATGTGTATATAATTAATATAAATGTATTAATTAATATTTTCCATAGTAACAGCTCTACATATCCGGATCAAAAATGTGTGTAATCATTGATATGGTGACGTTTTCTGTAAGGAGCCATCTATGGAAAAGAAAGAAGCCACTGGTGTTCTAACAACCAGACATTGAACAGGTCAGCCAAGGAAAACAACAGCAGCTGATGACAGAAACATTGTGCGAGCTGTGAAGAAAAACCCAAAAACCACAGTCAGTGACATCATCAACAAGCTCCACAGGGCAGGGGTGAAGGTATCACAATCCACCGTTCGAAGAAGACTTCGAGAGCAGAAATATAGAGGCCACATCACAGGATGCAAACCATTCATCCGCAACCAGATTGGAATTTGCAAAGAAATAGAGAGATGCGCCACAAAAGTTCTGGAACCAAGATTAACCTCTACCAAAGTGATGGAAATGCCAAAGTTTGGAGAATGATAGGATGTGTTCATGATTCAAAACAGAAGCATGGCAAGCATGGTGGAGGTAGCGTCATGGCTTGGGCTTGCATGGCAAGCATGGTGGAGGTAGCGTCATGGCTTGGGCTTGCATGGCTGCTTCTAGAATGGACTCACTAATCTTTATTGATGATGTAACTCATGACGTTTGGTGATGTCAGTGGGTCACCAGCTTGCAGTTATTGCAAGCAAGGGATCTGCAACTATATATAATGTATGCGTGTGTGTGTGTGTGTGTTTGTGTTTTACTTTAATTTAGTTTAAGACTATCTGTGCCAATACTTTTGCACCTAAAAATTGGGTGGTCTGCCACCAAAGTGCCAAGTTCTAAGTTGTTTAATATATATTTACAGCAAATCCTTTTATCTGTACAAGTTGTAGAGAAAAATACAAAATTAGACATTAATTGGAATTTTACAATGTTTGCCTTTAAACTAAATGGCTAGGGCTAGAGGTGTGCTATCATTTAAATATTTTATGTATTATATATATATATATATATATATATATATATATATATATATATATATATGAAATATACACTAGGATACAATAGTCAACTGCATGTTAAAACACTGATTTGCTGTATTTAAGCCAGAGTCAGGTTTTATGGCAACTCACATTTACACATCCGAGGAATGTGCCCAATGGTCAATCAAACTCAATCCATTTTTAATGAAACAATATTAAAACTATGCAGCTGTTCTATGATCATCTCTTATTATTACATATATCATCAAATAAATAAAGCATAACTTTGAGAAAGAATAAAACCTGTGGCAAGAAGTCAGAAGTAGCCTGCTAGTGCTCTCTGTTAGACATCCTTTACTGTATTCTTACATACATACATACACATGATCACAGAGATGAGGTGCATAACACTGGGACCACATGTGTGTAATTATAGATGAGTGTGATAATCAGCTTGCTTTAATCCTGATTTGGCTAAATCATCTAAAGCAAAGAGCTAAAATAGATGACTGGGCTGTGAGAGCAAAGCAGGTCAGGAAAAGTGGCTAGTCTTTCTGCACATTTAACAATTTATGCATGTCAGAGGTGAACACCTTATTTTTAACAAGCTTCAATCTTCAACACATGGCCACAGACGTTCAGCACCTTGATACATTTTCATAGACCATCTCACATCACTTGTTTATGCTATAACAAATTATGTCTATTATTATGGACATGTTATTATTATTATTATGGCAGTTATAGCAGCACTTTTCTGAGTCCAACTGAGTTTTGGTCAAAATTGACATTTTAAATGGAAATTGTTCTGCCTATAACATTATGATCATAAATATATTTTGCCAAAATGACATGGAAATGTTTTTATTTACTTTCAAACCTTGCCTTGGCACCTTCCATTTTTCTACAAACTCTGAATGTCAGGCTTTGATGAAGTTGTTGGATAGTTTTATTGTCAACTTCAAGAGAGAGGGAAAAAAAAGGAGGCTGGAGAGAGGATGACTGTTTATAGCTGTCTATAACATAAGTGAGGACAGGAACTAACTTGTTAAATGTAACTATAAATGGATAAACTGTGTGACAGTAACTCTGCAATGCACAGTGTTGTATTCCTCCCATTACTTTACTTGTGATTGAGACATATTGTATGTAAATGAGAAACAAATTTTAGTTCCCAGGCAGCCACTCATACGTAGGAGCTTTAAACCATGGAACATTTGGAACATGTAGAAGTCCTGGGAAACAGAAGTTGATCAAATTCTGGAAGCGTCACGTCTCTGAGCTCTCTGCTCATCCCTGCAGAGCCCCAGAGTTCAATTATCTCCAGCTGAAATCCAGCAGGAACAGTTTCAGCATCCAGATAGAATGGATCTGCAGATCTTCTGAATACAGCCTGTTCCTTCCTAAACTGCTCAAGTCTGATGTGAGTGTCTGCTTCATGAGTTCAAGCCCAAAGCTGTGGAAGCTACATCTGTAATCCTTCTAAAAAAAACAACAAAAAGAGGCTTCTTGGGGTGTTGGAAAAAAGAGTCACATTCCCTTTTCTTGAACTGGCTTCATTTCAAATGTAGAGGCTCAAACACATCACAAATCGATTTCTTTTCCCCTGTACCTTCAGCTTAAGTGTCCAAAAGGCATAAAGGACAGATCAGCAATCCACCATGACTCATGACCGAAGTGTCCTTTCCACACTCTAAAAAACAGACTGATTTCATTTCACAGACAAAAATGTTGTTTTAAAACCCAACATTATGGTGTTTTTTTATCAGTGTCTTGATCTTTTAACTTTCTCAACAACTTTAGAGCATCAAATTATTTTAAAATGACTTTCTTTCCACACAAGGCATATGAATGTGCCTAGAATTTGGCCTGAAAAAAGTGGATGTCTATTCTGGATTACATTTTCAATCCTAAAGACATCATTTCTTTTCTCTTGACTCTTGGTCATTGGTAGATTTGGCGATTCCTAATGAAAATTTATTTAATTACATTTAGAAAAAATATCTGATATTGTTTTCTGCTTGCTGTATTCTGTTTGATTGGCCAGTCTCTCATTCAAATCATACAAATCAACAAATCAAGGGGCTAAGGGTAAAGTTTAGCATGATGCTAACACCACCATGCTTCACTGTGGAGATATTGATATCAGCGAAGCAACCAAGAGGCCAAGGGTAACTTTAAAGTAGCTGGAGCGATCCACAGGTCAGAAGCGAGAAGCCGTTCACAGGGCAGTGATAACTGGACTTTATGGAAGAGCGATGAGCCGTGTGATATCCCGTTCAGAGTTTTGGGAAAAGCATGTTGGAGACTCAGCGAACATGTGGAAAATGGTTCTGATGAGATTTTTTTGGCCTATGTTTGACAGAAACCCAACAACCTGAGACCACCGTGCCCATTCTGAAGCATGGTGCTGGTAGCATCATGTTGAGAGTTACCCTTAGCCTCCTGGTTGCTCCTCCGACTAATCCGCTCTTTATCCTGTGAATGACTTTTGGTGGTCATCCTCTTCTAGGCAGAATCGTCCATTTTTTAATAACAGATTTAATGTCACACTGTGGGACATACAGAGATGAAGTTCTGTGTTTACAGTCGTGTTAAAAAACACCAGGAGGTCCAGCAGCTTGTAGTGTGCCAAAGTCTAATCAAGGCACCAGACTCTCTCTTTCTCTTTCTCTTTCTCTCTCTCTGTAGTTCTCTCTGTCTTTTTCTCTGTCTCTCTCTGTCCTCTCTCTCTCTCTTTCTCTCTCTGGCTCCCTCTGTTTTATTCGAAATCTCTCTCTTTGTCTTGTCTAGCGATGTCCCTGTGCAGAAGTGAGAGGTCTGTGTGTTCACTAATGACTTACTGGGATAATTAAGAGGGCTGTCCAGTGCCCAGTGGGGCCCACGAGGCACGCGCGCACACACACACACACACACACACACACACACACACAGAGGCAGGTTTTAATGAGAGCCCTTCAGTCTTCAGACACTCAGGGTGCACTGACTTTAATGACCCTCACAGCAAAGCTGGGATCAACCTCTCTCTCTCTCTCTCTCTCTCACACACACACACACACACACACACACACACACACACACACACACTGATGCAGACATCCTGTTCATGTGCATCTGAAGAAGGAGCGAGTGCAAAAGGAGAGAATAACTTTGTGTGTGTGTGTGTGTGTGTGTGTGTGTGTGTGTGTGTGTGTGTGTGTGTGTGTGTGTGTGTACTAGTAAGTAGAGGAGGAGTTCACAATCCCGTCACACACTGCTACCTGCACTTCCTAATCAAAGCGGCTCATTCAGGGCTCTGACACATTCAAAGATACAGCTTTCTCTCTCTCTCTTTCTCTCTCTCTTTCTCTTACACACACACACACACACACGATTCAAAAATGTCTGTTTCCTTTTCTTTATGTCACACACTCAGAGAAGCTAGCCATTAAATTGAAGGATTTGTCAAAAATTGTTACATACAAATATGCTCAAATTACTAATGTCCTAAAGTGAAATATTAGGCATTTTAAAGGAAGGACATTCGTTAATGTGTCAGGAGAAGCTAGCTAATGTGTTAAATGACTGTTTATAGCTACGACAACATAAGAAAAGTCAGGAAATAACTTGTTTCACAGAAGTTCCACAACATTAAATGTAACTATAAATGGATAAAGTATGACATATTGTTCATTAATAAATAAACTTGTAATTGGTGTGGTGTAAGAGGAATAAAAGACTTGACGTGCTGTTCAGGGACTTCAGGATGATGACAGTAACTCACAGCATGCTGTCAGGAGCTCTGAGTAAAGAGTTAATATGTTAAATGAGGAAATCGTGTTAATTGGGGACTGGTTTAGTGTCGTGTCTTTATTATCAGTGTCGAAAATGCTAATAATGTATCCAGTGTTTAATTTATAAAGCAGAATTAATTTCACCCTCGAGCCTGGCTGTGAGCTTTAAACAAGCTGCTGCTGAAAATGACAGAACGGACTCAGCCAATCAGTTCAGATAGCAAACAGCTTCCCACTGTCACGGGAGCCAAAATTCATCAGCATGAACAGCACAGCGTGTGGTGTGTGTGTATGTGTGTGTGTGTGTGTGTGTGCATGAGATCACAGTGTATTTCCCAGGTCTGACACTGACGGTTGTTATTTTGCTCGTGGCTGCTGTCAAACTGAACACAGCTTAATTGAGCGCAAGTGGATGAACAGCAGGAGAGATAGAGAGAGAGAGGGAGAGAGAGGGACAGACAGACGGACAGACAGAGACACAGTGGGAAAAGAGGGGAGAGACCGACAAAGGGTGAGACAGAGAGAGAGCAGATAATGGGAGAGAGAGACAGAGTGAGAAAAAAGAAGTGAAAGAAAGAGAAAGACAGAGAAACCAAGTGCGAGACAGAGGGATAAAGGTAGAGGGAAAAAGACAGACAGACAGAGAGAGAAAGATAGAGAGAGCGAGACAGAGAGGGAAAAGGGGGGAAAGAGAGAGACTTTAAAAAAAAAACGTTTAGATGCCTTTAATGCATCAGTTTTGCATATTTACATCTAAAAAACTCCTCGTTCTCCTTCATTCTCCTGCATCATGGCATTCACTGATTCACAGTGATGTGGTTTTTTAGACGATTCTGTAACCTTATTCATCTTCTCTCCCCCGTTTCAAGCTTTGCTAATATTATCCTTAACCTCAGCAGTGTTTCTCTGTCTCGGTGTGTTCCTGCGTGAGTGCTATGGTTTCTCCTCCTGCTGCTGGTTTGCAGTGTCAGAGGCTGGGGTCGCTGCTAACGCTAACACCCGCAGTGGCCTCTGCTTTACCGCCAGCACTAGCTCCAGTGTCTGTGATGTTAACTGCAGTAATGTCTGTGTCAGCAAAATTGTTGACTGAGGTAGTAGAATCTGTGTTAGAGGAACTGTTTGTTCATTACTGACTTTTTGTGTCTCTGGCTCTGCTGTGTTTTGAGCTTTGTGAGTTGTGGGCTTCGGCTCCCCGGAGCTCTCCCGCTGACCGTCCCCACGCTGCTGCAGCTGCTGTAACCCGGCCGAGTCGCCCTCTGAGCTCCACGGCTGCACAGCTCTGTGTGGATACACAACCTTTTTTTCCCCAATGTCCTCACACTTGAAACACCTCAGGCGTTTAGTTGTAGCAAGCACCATGTAGTTGCTGTCTCCATGTTTGCATTTAAAGTTTACATCCAGGCTCTCATCTTGGCTGTTTAGAAACATAAAAACCTGTCTTCGGAAAAGACAGAACATGCTTCACTGCAGAGGTTTTGCAGCCGAGCGGAATCGCTTTCATTGGAATGCGGAATTGCTTTCATCAGGTTTCAGAGGGGAAACCTGTACCAGGGCTCCTTTTAACCATATTCCGGTTTGGATCAGCGTTATTCACTGGGAGGGAGAGTAAATGTTCTCACACCCGACCTGCTCTCCCACCACTACCATCACATCCTCTACCTGTGCTCCGCTCTCCAGCACACACCTGACACCATGCTGGAGAGACAGCGTCTCCCCTCCGTCCTCAGAGGCCATGGCGTCCCTCTCACTCTCTCCCACTTTCAGATGTTTACAGCTTGTATACTACACTTATAACTGTAGCTTTCATTATTTAATTACTACTAAGTAAAAGAAGGACAAAATAAAAAACAAGCAGAAATTTGGCACAATGCCAGACAGCTCTGCATGCGCTCCCTCTACACTCAATGCAGAGAGAGAGAGAGAGAGAGAGAGAGAGAGAGGGGTTTATTGCTACTTGATTGAATGGTTTCCCATTTACATTAGTTTGTCCTGTTAAGTAAAATAAAACAGAGTGAAAAAGGAATTAAACCACAGAGTTTAAAACATTAAAACCGACTGCCTATCTTCTGCAACATCACATCACACTCCTTCCATACTCCACAAGGAAGAGAACTCTGTTCATCAGGTTAAAATAAACTGATAGAACCAACACCTAAAACACAGTTTAACAGACACATCTTCTTCTCTAAAGAGACTTCTCAACCTGCCACAGTACAGAAACAGATGTTGGACTGTCTGCTGCTGGATTAACATGTGCCATGTGTGTGTTTGTAGCTGAAGCCTCCACTGCAGATCCTCCAACACGTTTCTCAGTGCGGGGGTTTACACAGTGACCACCTTCACTGTCCCACTGGTCCACAATGAAGCCTTCACTTTTTGCCCAGTTTACCTGGGCTGAGGAGGCATTCTCATAAAGTTCTAGACTCTCGCCAGGTTTTAAAATGCCATCCTGCCCTGTAATAAAAACAGTAACATCATCTACATAAGCAGACACGGAGCAGCTTATCCCAGCAGGATCTCCTCATACAATAAAACCCTTCAATTTTTTTTCCGTATCTGAGACAGCAGTAGCTCTATGACAAGGCTGTACAGATGTTCTCACAGGGGACATCCTTGTCTGATTCCCCTTTTAACAGGTACTGGGTAACTCAGTCCATCTCCCATCTTTAACAGTACGGAAGCCCTGTGCTCAGTCTTATCATCGCAATCAAATTCTCTCTCTCTCTTAAAAGGTACTTATGCCCAGCTCTGTCAAAAGCTTGTTCCTGGTCTATTAACGAAATGCCAATATTAAGATTAGCTAAGACATATTTTGTTATAAACTGATTGTCCATAATAGTAAGACCTTGTATAGTATGTTTGTACCTTTTTAGGTGATAATATCCAGAGACACAGAGAGAGAGAGAGAGATACTGTAT
Source organism: Pangasianodon hypophthalmus (assembly GCF_027358585.1). NCBI lineage: Eukaryota > Metazoa > Chordata > Actinopteri > Siluriformes > Pangasiidae > Pangasianodon > Pangasianodon hypophthalmus. The sequence goes on from NC_069738.1 coordinate 2,888,321, forward strand.
CTAGGTGACAGCTCCAATCTGCTTACCGAAGAACAGCCATGCTCATTAAAACTGTCAGAAATTCAGAACACACCTCCAGCAAAATGTGCGTCCACATCAGCTGTCACACACACACACACACACACACACATACACACACACACATAATATAATCTATTTATTTGTTTCTAATGTCTTACCATCAACATCCATCGTTTGTTCAATACGAGTGAGTCTCGTTATTTACTGAATGGTGTCTGAATTTTCTGAATTCTTCTGTAATCACTGAATTCTTTTGAAAAGGAATCTTTTTTTTTTTTAAACAGTAGCCATCACATTTCCGACAAAACAGCCTGAAAAATTCATTAACCTCAAGTTCTTTTTAACCGAGTTTGATTACGGGCTGGAACAAAGTGTGCGTGTGTGAGTGTGTGTGTGTGTGGGTGTGTGTGTGTGTTCACTGCCATCAAACTACAGATGCAAAATGACTGTTTAGAGCTATGTTTCCATCCATGTATATTTACATGGATTTTGGGATATCGTCTGATAAAATGCTGGAAACACCAGATGTGAATAAAGTCTCCAAAATGCGCATTAAAAAACTCAATTGATGATTTTTTTATTCGATAAGAAGACATGCACATAAACGACAATGGAAACACATTTACCAAATAAATTCCTTGATACGCATCAAAAAAGTCATGTGACTTGCTTAATCGTGTGACTAATCGTGTGATTGGAAAATTGGCTGAGAAAAGTCAAAATGGTGGAGAGTGAGATGTATGTTTGGATAGACACAATCATCAACGAGTGCCTGTAAAACGATTGTGGGCCAACCCTTTCTGTTCACGTCATCCCTGTAACCCTCAGCCCGAGGCAAAACAGGGATATGGGTTCCATCGAGACCTCTGTATGCTTGTGGTACATGGTGTGTGGTGTAGTTATGTTTAGCTGTCTCACACACTTCAGCCAGGTCTGAGGTGGCTCATCATGTGTGCCCTGGACTAACCAGTGGACCAATCTCGTTGCACAGCATCTCAAATGTTGTTTTAGTCATTCTGAAATGCCAAAATCAAATGATTTGGTATAATCACCTCCCAGAACTGTCTCACACGATTCCGCTCCCAAATACAGTATCAGGCATCCACCTTCAATCACAAGATAACACGAGGTGTGTGATAGTGTCTCATCTGCATGCTCTAAAGCACATGTAATTTATTATATTAGAAAAAAGAGCAGTGGCTTCACCAGCTGCAACAACTTCCATTTGTATTGATACTTTGCACCAGTTTCCCCGGAAGTGATGATATTGTTCTCTTGAACACATGGGATGGAAACGGAAAAAACGAGAAGAAGAAGGAGAGAGAAAGAGTAGAGAAAAGCAAAAAAAGAGAGGCAGACAGAGGAGGAGGAGAAAGAGAAGATGAAGAAGGAGTAGGAAGCAGAGGAGGATGAGAAGAAGGAAGAGGAGAAGAGAAGAAGAAGAATCAGAAGAACAAGATAAAGAAGGAGGTTGTGAATCTCAAATCTCCATCATCCAATCTCAGATGTGATTGGTTGAGATACTACTATACGTAGCCCCGCCCCCAACTCATTTATACACATTTTTATACAGTTAAATGTGTAAGTAATGAGGAATTTCCTTTTTTGCACTTGTTAATGAATAAATTTGGCCCAAAAATATTGTTTTATATGATCAGAGTTAGACATTAGTTGGGTTTAGATTGATACTAAAGACAAAATCAAATAATTAACATTGGAAGTGATAAAAAACATTTAAATATCAAATGGTGGAAGAGAAAAACAAATAAAATGAGAGGAGTGATATTAAACCCACACACACCATCCTTCATATAGCATAAAACAGAATAATATCACATGTAAAAATAACCCTTTGCTTGGAGATTAGCGTTTAGAAAACGCCAGCCGTAAAAAAAAAAAAAAATCCTCATTGCCATAGCAACCACGGTTAATTTGTGCATTGTTTCAGACGGCGCTTCAGCGACACGATGCGCAAGGTTTAATAAATTTGGACACGTAGCTGGAAAACTGCAGGTCATAGGATTACTGAGCGGCGTAATGACGGGGGAGCTGACAGAAATAATCGCTCGAGTTTTAATTAGCCTCAACACACACACACACACACACACACACACTCCACAGTATTTAGTGTTAACCAGCAGAGAGTTGCTTCATGCTTCAGAGCTCCCTGTGTCATTCTGTAACATTTTAAAGTTACACTTTGGTGCATAATCATGTCACATTTGTTTCTTTGTTCATTTTAATTCTGAACTTGCAGTTTTGTTTCTGGTTCTGAACCCAACCAAACTGCTGTTTGCTAAATAATAGCTAGCTAAATCTAACTAGCCTTAATGACTAGCTAGCAAAGATATGAAGTTGTGTTAGCGAGGCACTTTTACCAACAAAACCTCAAGAACGCAAATGTGATTTTTAGCTCGGAGACGAGAGATGGTTTTGACTCCTCATTAGACGTGACGGTTTGATCCACTGAAACTTGGAGAACAGAATTATGGGATTGCACACCAAGCATTTTGTCAAAATAATAAACCTAACCAGAGGAAAATGCACCTTGTTGAACTGGACGAATCGGGTGCATGAGTTCAAAGTAAGTAAATAAAAAATAAAATGCAAAACAGACGAGCATTTAAAAAAAAATCAATTCATAGTAAATGCTCTGCCTTTTAAATTAGGTTTTTTTTTTTACTTTTTTTTTTGCTGTGTGATGCTATGATGCACTTTGAAGGGTTGAAATCTTCATTCACAGACAAAAGTAAAAAGAGGAAGAAGGAATGACAGAGAGAAAGAAAATACAAGAAAAAATGAAAAGGAAGATGTATAATTTGAGAATAGGGCTATAGTTTAAAGGTTGGTTGAGAAACTCTGAGGCAATCCCCAGGGCTGAAAAGATGGAGGGAGAAAGAGGAACAGGAAAAGAGTGAAGGGGAAAGAAGGTAGAGGAAGAGAAAATAAATGAGAGGAAAAGAAGAGAGATGAAAATGAAGAAACTAGAGAGAATGAATAAGGAGAAGAATGAGAGGATGGATGTGAAATAGAGGAGAAAGAAGAAAAGACAATAAAGAAGAAGGAGAGACAGACAGAGAGACAGAAAGAGAGACAATGTTCTTTATGTGAATGTGGGCGTGTCTACGAGTACTTTATGTGAGTGTGGGAGTGTCTCTCAGTTCTATATGTGAATGTGGGCGTGTCTACGAGTACTTTATGTGAGTGTGGGAGTGTCTCTCAGTTCTATATGTGAATGTGGGCGTGTCTACGAGCTCTTTATGTGAGTGTGGGAGTGTCTCTCAGTTCTATATGTGAATGTGGGCGTGTCTATGAGCTCTTTGTGTGAGTGTGGGAGTGTCTCTCAGTTCTATATGTGAATGTGGGCGTGTCTATGAGCTCTTTATGTGAGTGTGGAAGTGTCTCTCAGTTCTATATGTGAATGTGGGCGTGTCTATGAGCTCTTTATGTGAGTGTGGAAGTGTCTCTCAGTTCTATATGTGAATGTGGGCGTGTCTACAAGTACTTTATGCGAGTGTGGAAGTGTCTCTCAGTTCTATATGTGAATGTGGGCGTGTCTACGAGTACTTTATGCGAGTGTGGAAGTGTCTCTCAGTTCTATATGTGAATGTGGGCGTGTCTACGAGTACTTTATGCGAGTGTGGGAGTGTCTCTCAGTTCTATATGTGAATGTGGGCGTGTCTATGAGTACTTTATGCGAGTGTGGGAGTGTCTCTTAGTTCTATATGTGAATGTGGGCGTGTCTATGAGCTCTTTATGTGAGTGTGGAAGTGTCTCTCAGTTCTATATGTGAATGTGGGCGTGTCTACGAGTACTTTATGTGAGTGTGGGAGTGTCTCTCAGTTCTATATGCGAGTGTGGGCGTGTCTGTGCGTTCTATATGTGAGTGTGGGCGTGTCTATGAGTTCTTTATGCGACTGTAGGCATGACTGAGTTCTTTATGTGCATGTGGGCGTGTCTATGACTTCTTTATGTAAATGTGGGTGTGTCTGTGAGTTCTTTATGTAAATGTAGGTGTGTTTCTGAGTTCTAAGAGTGTCTTTGAATTTATAAATGGAATTTGGCCGTCTCTTTCTTCCATTTATTCCGCTCAATAATCTCATAAAAGAACTTAGTTTTCTCTTTTCTTCTTATTAGTTTGTACTTAATTTTATCTTGAGCATCCCTCTGAGACTCTTTCTCATTTTTATTTTTCTCTCAGGTTTAATTAGCTTCTTTCCACAAATCCATGCTCTGTGCTCTTACTTTTCCTTTAATTGTGATTATTTACACAGTAAAGTGTTGGGAGTATTTATAGGCCTCTCGCTACGCGACTGATCTCCATGCCTGTTATTTCCACAGCTCCATCATTACCGGCCTCCTGCAGCAGCGCCTTTCCTTTTAATATGCTAATGCTAGTGTGGATCGGCTCGCCGGGTAATTGTGAGCCACTCAAACACAACGCAACAGACACACACACGCACACACACACACAAAAATTTGTGAATCGAGAAATCACGCTGGACGCACTGAATAGCGCAGGATTGGAATGGTTTAGGGTTCATCAGGTCTCTTCCGCAATTTATCTTTTCTTACACACACACCTGAGGAACAAGGCGACGAGAGAGTGCTCTGTAATCACGCTGCCTTTCTTACAGATAAACTGCTTTTCACTTTTTTTCTTCCAGATCACCACTGATCTGTCCATATGGTGTGTGTGTGTGTGTGTGTGTGTGTGTGCTGCAGTTAGACTCTTAGCTGTTATTCACAAAACGTAGAACAGGAAGAAACTCTTCCATTACAGAAGCACAAAAACACAGATAAGAAGCAGTGGAAGTGACTCTTTAAATCTTGCCGTGGCTGTATGTTATCTCACATTTCACCACAGTGGTGTTGGATTCTGGATTCTGATTAGTCAAGGAGTGTTGATAAATTTTCTATAACAACAGCTGTGACAGTAGTACATTTGTTATTGATAGATTGCATTAAATGTGTCCCTGTGAATTAATGTAAACCCTTGGTTGACCTTAGCGCTGACACTTTCATGTAAGAGCTATTGTTATAGCAAATTAATCAACAATTTCTGACCAATCAGAATTGAGAATTCATCCATACTATGGTTTATGATGTATGTTATGTTGGGGTGTAACACAGTGACACTATCTATATCTATATCTGTTTAGCACTCCAAATATTCATATCTGTATTCCGATTTAAATCCAATGGCCTAAACTGTAATGGTGTTTTTTTTTTTTTTTATTAAATATTGTCAGCATGGTGTGTGTGCATGGTGTGTGTATTCTGGCTCTAACGGTTCCTCAGCCTCAGCTACATCACTCCAGTTTATAATTTGTCTCCACTACAGTGTGTGGGACTGTTTTAATCCCACTCACACAGTTATTATTTTAGTTTTTACCTGCCTGTGATATTTTCTAACAAATTTAGTTGGCTTTATTTCCCAAAATATAAACTAGATAGTAGCCCAGTTTAAACCACTGTGACCCGGACCAGGCAGATGGTAAGGATGAATGAATGAATACTGTAAATACATCACACAGCACTGCACCCTCACATTGGTGAACGTGGTCTTAGTTTGTCATGTGAACTCTTCTCGAAAGCTTTAAAAAATGCTGCGTCTTCTATTTGGATCTGTATTTGTATCCATTTATAACACATTATCTGTTCATTCTGAGTAATGTATTCGCTTCCTGTTGTATCTCTATACACTAAATGAAGGATAGAGACAAGATTTGAGAAAAAAAATATGAAAGGGGTTAGGGAATTTTGTGTGTGTGTGTATGTGTGTGTGTTCCTGTTTCACGAAGCCGCCTGGTGCAAAAGTGAAGCTCAGCACTAAATGAAAAAGTTCATTATGGTCCTGTCAAGGTGAGTGGAAACTATCTCATCCCAAACCCCTTCAAAAGAGAGAGAATGTGAGTGTATTTGTGTGATAAAAGACCCAGTGTGTATATGAGGAAAAAAAAAAAAACCTTTGTGTGTGTATGTGTGTGTGTGTGTGTGTGTGTGTGTGAGGGGTTTCAGAAGAGACAAGGGCAGTTGAGTTAATTGTGCCGTTCTGTAAAACGACCCTTATCTGTTTCTTCATATGAAGCCATGCAGCTTCAAAACTCCTCATATTTTCCCCCTGTCAGCAGTGTGTGTGTGTGTGTGTGTGTGTGTGTGTGTGTGTGACCTCTATCTGTTGGCTGTGAGTTGGTGGATTAGACTTTTTTCTGTGTGTCTCACTCTGAATGTGTGTGTGCTAAACTCAGGTTCAAGTCAGAATCACAAACTTATCCTGGAATGCAACTTCATGGAAATGATGTGTTTATTTTGTTTTGTGTTTATGTTTAGTATCTTAAACTCTAATCTTTATGGAAACATCTAAAAATCTTTACATTTGGTTCATTTTTGGAGCACTTGGACTGATTTATCTGTGTGTAAAACGAGAAGGTTTCTCATGAAGTTAATCAAAAATACAGCTTGTCATGTTACAGAGTCATGTTACATTGAAGCGTAAACTCCTCTGTCCTGAAGCTGTCAGAAAACGTAAAGTTACAGCTTTACCTCAGTCTGGTACAGAGCACTGACACTGGAGACTCCTTCCATAAATGTCTCTTTACAGAAAACTGATGATTACATACTCAATCCATTCATCTGAAATGCCTGCCATACAAGTTCCTGTGCAAGAGCTGTTACTATGGAAACGATAGCGTATTAGAACGAGTGCATTAATATAAAGCTGTGATTTGCAGCTGCACTACTGTCAGAGCTGCTGTTCTAGAAAACTAATCAACACATTCTGACCAATCACAATCCAGAATTCAACAGAACTATGATGTGAGAGATTCTAAAAGAATATCCCAGCTGCTTTTATGAGACTTTTGAGAGAAATAAAGGACTTTAAAGACTTCTCCTCCAAAATCTTTCCTCCAACTATGTAATCTTCAAACAAATCAACATTAATATGTTAAATGGGGACATTTCGTTCATGATAGATTTCATTATCTGGAATGCTTCTACAAGATTTTCTGACAACAGGACATGCTTTTGCAGGTATGAGAGAATATCTGTGGTAAAGATCTGGCTATATTTCAGCCTGAGTATGGGAAGGAATAAGAGAGAATAAGAAAGAGAGATATTGAGTGGTTAAAAAGCTGGAACTTCCTTACCATGAGGCTGGAGAGACAGGATGAGAGAAGAAGTGCAGTGTAGCGGTACAATTAGCTGAAGCACCAGGTGGGCCAGCGTCCACCCATTGATGAACCTGCCAAGGCTCCTAAAATTGTTTTGCTTTGTACATACAGCACAAACGAATTGGACAGCTACCTGCAGTGCTATGAGGGATCTGCTGAGACTGCAGCATGACCTAGAACTGGATGGGCAGCCATACTCAGTGCAAGCTTAATGGTGAAAGTTTATTCAAGACTCTTCAAACATGCAGCAGTGTGTTATGACAAGAAAAAGGAAGGCACAATGAGGAGATATGACTTCACCCCCAGTGTCTACAGGGAGAGACTCCACAGGGTGTGGCTGGTGTCGTGCCCCAGTCTAGGGTTGGGAGCTTAACAGAATGTGTGTATGTGTGTGTGTGTTTCTCGGGAGTGTAAAACACACACTGGGTGACTTCCATACAAGTTATAGCAAATATATTATTTGAAGAAGCCACTGGTAAATGTAGCTAGGCAAGCCCAGGACAACATAACAAACAAACCTGCAGGGCTAACCATACCACCACCCCAAACTAATTTACCTTTACAAGACAAAAACTAAAGACTATCTGCTTCCCTAACTCCCTACCTAGCCAATACATGCAGACAAAACCTCAAAATGCTAGGGTTAGATAGGGTGAATGCTTTTCTGTTGTGCCACTTATTGAATTAAAGTGGGTCTGTTAGAGCAGGGAAAACACTAAAAGTGCTGGGATGTGAACTCCCAATTGTCCAATCAGCTATCCACAGCCCAAACCCCTGAGCCACCATTGGCCTTCAACTTGGCAGCTTGTTTAAACAGTTTAAACAGTAACTAGCTTTGATGAAAAAAAATTATTCTTTCAGCAGCAGGAAGCACTTTATCCTGGTCAAAGTCGCGATAAATCCGGAGCCTATCCCAGGAACAATGGGTGTGAGCTGGGAATACACCCTGGATGAGATGCCAGTCCATCACGGGGCACCATGTACACACTCATTCACATTCAATTTCAGTGGCAATTTAGTGCAGCCAACCCACCTACTGGCATGTTTCTGGAATGTGGGAGGAAACTGGAGAACCTGGAGGAACCCTATGCATACATGGGGAGAACATGCAAACTCCATACACGTAACAATCCAAGCTCAGAATTGAACCCCGGGCCCTGGAGCTATGAGGTGTTAACACAACTGCTGTACCACCACGCAAAGGAAAATATGCTGTGCTTTATTTGGGGCAGTTTTTCTTTGGAGGAATGGTAGTACCACTGTCTGGGGATTCGGTTGTTAGCCACTTCTGTCTTCAGACAGACCCTGTGACTGAATATTTAATAAATAATATATTGAATACTACATATTCAGAGCAAAAGGCTAAAACCAACTGGCAGCGTAAAAAAATAGATGATTGTGTAGACAATGACTGCATTAACACTAATAGAGCTTAACACAGAATCATATCACGTTTTTACATTATTTTACATTATTATTGTCTCTGCTTCTATGTTCCCTGCTGCCTGTAGATCTCTAATTATGTTGCACTGATTTAAATAGTGAGAAGAAAAAGCATTGTTTGGAAGCGGGAGCCTGCTGCGCTAAGAGGGCTTTGTTTTGACGAGCTGAACAAAATGCATGGTGGGATGTTTTCAAGATGATGAAGAGCAAGAAATTGAGGGTGTGAAAGGAAAAGAGAATGTATAAAATTGCATGTGTGTAAAGAGGCCTGTCAGAACGAATTTCATTGTTTGATAATATTTACATATTCAAGGCAAAAAACTCCACATTCAAATGTGTATGATGTTTAATCCTAGTCATCTGACATGAGTCTCAATACATCCATATCAATTATACTATACTTTTTTTAAGCATATTTTTAAATTATGGTATGATAAATGTAATTACACCACAGCACTGCTGAATGCTTGATTCTGACTGAGTAAAAGATCTTGACAGTAGTGAAGCTGAAAAAAAAAACAGATATATATGTAACCCCTATTGGTTAAAAGGAAAAAGAGAGTATGCCCCTTTAAGAGAACTCTTTGCCCCTTTAAGAGAACTCTTTGCCCCTTTAAGAGAACTCTTTGCCCCTTTAAGGAGTTTGGTAGAAATGAGAAAGTAGAAAGAAGATAACTGGGATGATTGCGTTTTGTTGTAACTGTGTATTGGTATATAAACCACGAATATCAGAGATGTAACTTGTTTCGTGTCATGGTAGGGTGAGTATTTTGCTTAGTAGTAACCGTTGCAGGTTATTTGTTGGAAGACAGTGAAGAAAAAAAAAGAACTGCTTGCGAGTCAGAAGGAAGATTTTTGTGAGTATCTGAGAGACTGTCAATGTTCAGAATTATTGTTCGAGTTTATTTCAACCAGGTCTGGTCAGCGCGATTGGACAGAGAAGTGTGGATTTTCTCCAACACTAGATCCTGATCTTCACCAGATTTTCCCCAGCACTGGATCCTGATCTTCACCAGATAGCCCATTTGAGTACCAGGAGCTCATTTGGTCCTCTGGCTGCGAGGGAATGGATCTCATCAAGTTCATCTTGGTTTACTGGACCTTGTTACCTTCAGGATGTTAATGTACTGTTTAGCTTTTATTTGATTTGCTCTTTGAGCGAAGGGGCCAGTTAAGTATTAGGCCACTAGTATCATTCCTGAGCATCATTCAGGCCTGCACCTAGCAGGTGGGACAGGTGAGGTGTGTGTCTGTGTGTGATTGGGCCCTTATTTGTTTAATTTGTATATTTTGGTTTCTTTAAGTTTATTACACAATTTGATCTGTAACGGGTTGAGCAAACATATTGAGTTTAGTGCATTAGTTGTGAATATCTGAACGTGAAGGGAAAAAAAAAACACAAAAAAAATCATACCCACATAGGTGGACATTAGCAATTTGGTATGTACCAGTGATTAGCAGAAGGAAGGACAGACATCTGTATAGTGAATTGTGTGTCTTTATTTGTTTGAGAGACCTAGCATACATACAAGAGTGTTTTCCATTTGTATTATATATAATACAGAATTCTATACAATATTAAAAAAAACTCAGTTCCTTTCTATAGCAACCTTTACCATGGATGTTAACAGGTATTAACATTAATGTTGTTCTAATACGTTATTGTTTCTATAGTAACAGCTCATTCACAGGAACTTGTATGGCGGACGCTCCACATAAACATATTAAAATGTGTGTAATTGTTGATATGGTGAAGTTTTCTGAAAGGTGATGTTTATTTGACATTTATGAAAGGAGTTTCCAGTGTGAGTGCTATAACCGTAAACTCACAACATTAAATGTAACTTCAAACAGGTAAAAAATAAGATGTGTTGTTCTTTAATAAGAGGAGTAATACACATGGAGATGTGCTGTTATAGGAAAATATTCAACTTCAGGGTGATAACAGTATTTCCACTGTTGAGTGTGGGTCATGTGACTCATGTGCTCCAGATTCTATACTATATGTACTAAAGCTATACTGATTGCTTTACATGTAAAAATTAAAATTTGTTTGTTTCACACAAACCGTGTGTGTGTGTGTGTGTTTCTGTTTCCTTATTCTGAGAGCGGGCACTGCACATTGAATCCCAGCCTCACACACACACACGCACACCTACTCATGCTTTAAAGCCTCTTTAGGCTCCTTACACACCTAACACTAGCTGCTCCTGCACTGAAAGAAATGACCAATTTAACACACCTCCACTCAGCCTGTGTTCAGAGGAGGTGTGCAAAATCACCCGTTTCTTTCAATGGAACAACACAGATGACGAAAAAAACCCCAGCACCTGCTCTTCTGTGTCATCAAGCTGCAGTCTAAACAAGAACAAAAAAAAACTTCTTTTTTTTTTTACTGTCAAACCACAAAAGACAGTTATTTCACCAGCTATGGTGTGCTAATATCACATTACAGTCTGAAATCTGAACAAATAATTCCTTTATTCACTGAACATCCTGGTGACCATTCACATAATGCTTTCCCTATTGTTGTGTCATCTTACATTTAATTTGTATTTTCCAGCCTTTTCTTAGTTTAGTGAACCACCTGGGCAAATCTGTATATTTGTCAGTATTTTTCACATTTTGCTTGCCAATAACGTTAAAAAAGTTAAAAATAGTGCTGTAAAAATATGTGAAAAATATTAAGCTGAAACTTGTAGGGGAACGGGAGAACGAGTTGAGTGTCATCAGCATTGTAGTAGTATGAAAAGCTATGTGAGGGTATGAACACACTGAGAGTGAGCATGGAAGATGCCGTGATCCTTGTGGGACACCCTGTTGATGTCATCCCCGAAGCTAAGACACAAACCAATGCCATTTTGGGTCACTAATTCCTAGACAGACAGGTGTGTCTTGAGTTTGAAGGAGCAGCACTGACGACAGCTAGGCTGATCTGGTGGCACTGAGCTTCTCAGTGACAGCGTTTCTGTAGAGTGTGCCACTTTGTTCTGGATAAGAATGTGAAAAAGTTCATCATGAACAGCGCCATCAGTAAGACAGACAGGAGAGAAGTGATAGTGGTCAGTAGTTGCTGATGTCTGAGGTGTATAGTAAGGGTTGTTTCATGCAGGTGTTACCGGATGCGCAGAATGGCAAATTGGATTACGTTGCCATGGAGGAAAAGCGGCGGGAAGGAAAGAAGAAAGGAAGTAGCAGACCCATGCCGAGCAAACAATCAACCACACTAACACGAGAGCAATATTAATCGATTGTTACACAGTGCAGTGGCATATTTTAAAGATTTTCAAGAATCTTTATTTGCACATTTTGTTTGAAGCATTTTGTGTGTTACTTGCAAGACATACTGCTCCAACTGACTAATATCTTTTTCTTACGCTTCACAGGTTCCAGGACAGAGAAGCCAGGACATGTCTATACATCAAAGACATGTAGGTAATATATTATATAGCATCAGCAGGTAAGGGGGTGGGGGCTACTCCATGTATTTCTGGTTTATATAGAAGTATAGTGTATACAGAAGTATATATAGAAGTATATACAGAAGTATAGTGTATACAGAAGTATATATAGAAGTGTAGTGTATACAGAAGTATAGTGTATACAGAAGTATAGTGTATACAGAAGTGTAGTGTATACAGAAGTATATATAGAAGTGTAGTGTATACAGAAGTATAGTGTATACAGAAGTGTAGTGTATACAGAAGTATATATAGAATTGTAGTGTATACAGAAGTGTAGTGTATACAGAAGTATATATAGAATTGTAGTGTATACAGAAGTATAGTGTATACAGAAGTATATATAGAAGTGTAGTGTATACAGAAGTATATATAGAAGTATATACAGAAGTATAGTGTATACAGAAGTATATATAGAAGTGTAGTGTATACAGAAGTATATACAGAAGTATAGTTCATACAGTAGTATAGTGTATACAGAAATATAGTATTCTTAGTTTCCTGTTGTTTTCTTTGGTTAAGAGCTTGATCCTTGAATTAGGGACAATTTTTTTCTATTACTTTCCTTTAGCGCCACCCATGTCCAGTAGCTTGTAGCACTCATAACTGAACTTGTGTTGAGAAAATGTCCAGTTGTTTTGTAGCATTCATAACTGTGCTTATATGAGAAACTCATTGTAAATAGTATCCTTTGTTTTGCTTACTGTGCATCCTTTTAAACTATATTTTAAAATAAGCCATTGTATATGTATACGTTGTATAACACTGTATTACAGGACTGTGTCCCTCGTGGTTACTGGTCTCAGTTCTCTCCCTTCTGCTTACCACCAAACGTAACTGACTCCAGAAATATCCTAGACCTGCCCTGGGTCATAACACTTATAACCCTTGCTGTTTTGAAGGAAGTTAGAGCCATTTCCAATAAAAGTAATGAATAGCAGTTTTTCTCTCCCCAATTTTGATCATTTGCCAATTCTCACCCACCAGCCAGCTCTCCCCATCACATGACCAACGGGGGAAGATGAAGGTCACCAACTGGGGAGGATGAAGGCTAACATGTGCTTCCTCTGAGATATGTGAAGCCGCCTCATCTTTTCAAACTGTATCTCATGCAGCTTCACAGGGAGGAATGCACTATCTGCCCTCTTTTACATACATGAGCCCACAGATGCCTGTGATTGCAGGACTCTGTGCTGGCGGTGACGCAGCCCTGGCCTGGGACAAATGGGAAAATCTTGGTTCATTTACTCCGAGCTGTGTGTGCATGTGTGTGTATGTGTGTCTCCTAGGGCACATCTGCATAAACACATAGATACACTCTCTCACACAAACACACGCTCGTGGAGAAGCGAACTGATTTGTTATCTTTAACAATACTTTAAATTACAGCATAAACAGGTTCATTGTGCCGCAGTAATAAAACAGGCTGAAAATAGAGCATGTGCGTCTCGTCAAAACCTGTGGAACTGTAATTTTGTGCTGCTCTGAAATATTGCGCCTCGTTCTGAAGATAATTGCAGTAAAGTTTATGTCTTAGAGGATGATGAGAAACTCATGCATTAGCCATGATGCCAAAACACTGGCTGTGTTCATTTAGACAAGTGAGTGTGGGCTGTGTGGAGAGAAATGATGAAAAGACAAGGCAACACTCTCTCATGATTGCAAATCCGTAAAGTGCTAGCATGACTCAACTCATTTGAAAGAAGAGAGGACTTGAGGGCAGTGGAGTCGTGGACATTTTTATATGTGAAACACCTCATAGTCCTAACTCACTCTTATTCACTTTTAAGGCCTGTTTGGACAGGATAGGATTTCCAGTTAAGTAACATTGCTGGAGGATGTCTGTGGTAATTACAGGTGCTGTTCATATAATTAGAATATCATCAAAAAGTTGATTTATTTCACTAATTCCATTCAGAAAGTGAAACTTATATAATGTATACATTCATTCCACACAGACTGATATATTTCAAGTGTTTATTTCTTTTAATTTTGATGATTATAACTGACAACTAATGAAAACCCCAAATTCAGTATCTCAGAAAATTAGAATATTGTGAAAAGGTTCAATATTGAAGACACCCGGTGCCACACTCTAATCAGCTAATTAACTCAAAACACCTGCAAAGGCCTTTAAATGGTCTCTCAGTCTAGGCTACACAATCATGGGGAAGACTGCTGACTTGACAGTTGTCCAAAAGATGACCATTGACACCTTGCACAAGGAGGGCAAGACACAAACGCTCATTGCAAAAGAGGCTGGCTGTTCACAGAGCTCTGTGTCCAAGCACATTAATAGAGAGGCGAAGGGAAGGAAAAGATGTGGTAGAAAAAAGTGTACAAGCAATAGGGATAACCGCACCCTGGAGAGGATTGTGAAACAAAACCCATTCAAAAATGTGGGGGAGATTCACAAAGAGTGGACTGCAGCTGGAGTCAGTGCTTCAAGAACCACTACGCACAGACGTATGCGAGACATGGGCTTCAGCTGTCGCGTTCCTTGTGTCAAGCCACTCTTGAACAACAGATAGCGTCAGAAGCGTCTCGCCTGGGCTAAAGACAAAAAGGACTGGACTGCTGCTGAGTGGTCCAAAGTTATGTTCTCTGATGAAAGTAAATTTTGCATTTCCTTTGGAAATCAGGGTCCCAGAGTCTGGAGGAAGAGAGGAGAGGCACAGAATCCACGTTGCTTGAGGTCCAGTGTAAAGTTTCCACAGTCAGTGATGGTTTTGGGTGCCATGTCATCTGCTGGTGTTGGTCCACTGTGTTTTCTGAGGTCCAAGGTCAACGCAGCCGTATACCAGGAAGTTTTAGAGCACTTCATGCTTCCTGCTGCTGACCAACTTTATGGAGATGCAGATTTAATTTTCCAACAGGACTTGACACCTGCACACAGTGCCAAAGCTACCAGTACCTGGTTTAAGGACCATGGTTATCGCTGTTCTTAATTGGCCAGCAAACTCGCCTGACCTTAACCCCATAGAAAATGTATGGGATATTGTGAAGAGGAAGATGCGATATGCCAGACCCAACAATGCAGAAGAGCTGAAGGCCACTATCAGAGCAACCTGGGCTCTCATAACACCTGAGCAGTGCCACAGACTGATCGACTCCATGCCTAATGAATGTATACATTATACAAGTTTCACTTTTTGAATGGAATTAGTGAAATAAATCAACTTTTTGATGATATTCTAATTATATGACCAGCACCTGTATAATTGATTTGCATGGAATAAGTGATCTCTGTATAAATCAGGTGTACAGTTGCTTGTTACACTAAAAATTCCATGCCTACTACACTCAATTCTAATAGACACTAATTGCGCTTGTTGTATGGGGCGTGGCTGCACGAGTTGTGCCTGATCATTAGAAGGTCACATGATCATAAAATGAATGTAGACTCTACCTGTACTAAGAACACAATAACTCAACTAAACCCCCTGAAGCTTCGTTTCTCCAACACATGCTTGTAAACGTCGACTATATTTTATTGTTCTGCTGTGAAACACGGACTTGTGTTTGTTCTGGCTTTGGTGGGAGGCAATAGAAAAGAGAGAGCGCTTCCTGGGGTGTCTTTATGCTGAAGAAGAAGCACAAAAGGTCTTTTCCTTTTCCTGTTACTGATTTGTCAGGTTGGATGGGATAAATATTACATGGGGTTATTTCTGCTGGTCATTTTATAGGATGTAGAATGTGGCATAATCTTTCCAGATGCATGTGTGTGCAGTCTGTAAAATAATGACTGCTATAATACATATCCCTGCGATAATACAATCCCTGCGATACTCTGGTAATAATTACATTATTCACCACCCCGTGTAAAACTACTCCAATCCAAATAGGTCTTTAGCTAATCTGATCCCATGAGTGGTTAGAATTTATTCAGTTTCATATGAATATGACCATGTGATGTGCAATCACAGTTTATCAAGGCAGTAGGACAATAAGTGTACATGTTCTCTCTCTCATTTTAAAAACAGTGTGTAGAACAGAAATAATAAATAGAATTGCATGATTGATTCGAATTTCAGAAGGAACTCCTGGGCATTATTGACACCCCCTGATAATCTAGCCCAAAAATTGATCCTGGGTTTGTATTAGGTTCTATTGCGAAAACACCCTTAGGGCAATGCATAATCGTAAATACCTTTTTAACCTCTTCCTATGTATATGTCTGTACAGCACGTTGCATCTAAGAGTTTGCATGAACCACCCAAAATAAGGTTGTTGAAATGTTTGAACGAGGGCCGAGGTTAGTTTTAATTACTTCATTCATAAGAAATTCAAAAAATCACTCTCTCTTGTTAGACTTGCAATGGATCTTGTGTGAAATTTGTTTGGAAGAGAACTTACAGGAAAAAATGGAGAGAATGAGATGTGAAAACAGAGGATTGTGGGCTATAATGACTAAAATATGCTTATTGAAAGAGGGAAAAGGTGGAGAAAGAAAAAGATGAAAAGAAACTGAGATGAGAGGCAAGAAGTGAGAGAAAATGTAAAAAAAATGGAGGAAGTGATGAAAAATGAAAGGACAGATAGAAAGAGAATGAAATGAGAGGTGTGGGCTGGTGAAAGGAATGATGAAAGGAAGGAGGGAAAATGAAAACTGAGGAAAAACAAGTGGAGCGAGGGCTGAAATGCAGAGTCACAGATGGGGGGATGAGGAAAGAGATAAAGTGACACCCACTGTTTCATTATCCGAAAGCAGCAAGTGGATTCATCATCTGCTCGAGCACTGAGAGAGAGAGAGAGAGAGAGAGAGAGAGAGAGAGAGAGTCACTTAAAAACATCCGACCGAAGACACTCATCAGACTGGTGACAGCTATGGATGGAAATAAGGAAACGTTTTCCTTGCTAATGCTTCCATCTGTTCATCTCAGACACAAAATGTGTCTGGTTTTTGGGTGTTTGAGGATATAAATGTATATATAGGCGGCTCTGTTATACTGTGTGTGTGTGTGTGTGTGTGTGTGTGTGTGTGTGTGGGGGGGGGGGGGTGTATTTTTTCTGGCATGGTTTGTCTCCCCTTGTCCACGTACAGGAAAGCATCACTGCAAATCAATACAAGTTCTTCTGACTGATGCGTCCTTTCTATTTGGCCTACAAGCTTCATATCTGACTGCCTGCTCCTGCCACTTTTTAGTTGTGTCCTGTGGGATCCCAGTCGTGATGCACTCACCAGTAAGTGAGTCTTGATGTTCAGTTCCAGGCTCAAAGCCCTACTTCAAGCCTGGAACTGAGCATCGAGACTCACTTATTGGTTCAGGAGTTAGTGACTAAGAACAAATATCTGAAACCAAAAAAACACAGATGTTCCACAATGGGGTAAAAAGAAGAAGAACACCACTGTCTTTCGCTTCCACTGCCACTGGTAGTCGGCATATCTCCTCACGTCTCATTTGCAAGCTTGTACTGCTTGTTCCACCCACTTTCCATTGCCAAGGGTTGTTTTGCTTCGTGTCACTGTAAATTGCCAGGTTTAGCTGAAAATGAATGACTTCTGGTTGCTTTATCATGTTACATTGCTGCTGTTTCAGTCGATAAAGACAGATGAGTTTTATATAGAGGCTCAGGTGTTTAGGCTTCAGGACTGACAAGAAAACAAGGCCCATTTTGCAACACAGTCTCACCATTGTACATTCATAAGGGTTTGAGCAAACCAAGTAAGAAATATAAAAATTTGTGTGCCATCTTTGGTACATCTTTTAAACCGTCACTAATGAGTGCTAATAGGTCCATCTATCTAGCCATTAATCACACCAAGAAAGCTTGACACAGGATCAGCAGAACTCTGGTATTAGAGCACTAAAGGATTTATATAATTTCCACTTTCTGCCTGCCTGTGATGGTCATAAACTGCCCTTTAAAACTCACTTGAGGTCATCTGTAAGGTACCCAACAACCAGGATGACCAGCCGCACCAGGAAAGATAAATCTGTCTCCTCAGATAAACAATGAGGCAGAAAGTTAGCCAGTCCTTTGAAATTCTATCACCACTGGCATTTTCCTTTAAAAAACATCAAATTACAAAATTACTCAAGACAATCATAACCTACTTATTCATGTACTGTGTTGTTGTTGCATGACAATTGCATGCTTACTGGATGTGTAATCTTTCCATTTTCTCAGGTCATCTTTGCTGTTAAAGCCATTGTAAATCATGCTTAGAAGTTTGGAGGAAGTTCTGTAAATGCACAACACTTTTATGATCTAGGCTTTTTATGAAATTGTCCCCATGTGTCCCCATGTGCTATCCTTGGGGGTGTGAATTGGAGTGGATGACTGGAGTAAAGTCACTTCAAGGATCAGGACCAACCAAAGTCAATTATCCAATTGACTTATTTTCACTACATTTGTATATATTTAAATTTCCATATACTTTGCATAATATTGCATGCCTTTATTCTTATAATTAAACTTTGTATATACAACTAAAAGATGCTAATGTGGGTAATAGAGACCCAGCTGAGATTTTGGAGTAATGAGTTAGACAGCACTCTTCACCACCATCAACAAAACAGTGCTTCATCCCTCCATTACAGTTCCAGAGACTTGTAGAATTGATGCTAAGGTGCATGGAAGCTGCTCTTGCAGCTGAGACACTGTAGGTTGGTTTTTCCTTTGACGCACTTCACCATGTACCAGAAGGTCACACAATTTCCTTCCAGCATTATATCATGATTACAGATTCATTTAATAAGAATTTCCAGTGGTTTCCAGTGGTGGAAATGCTCCAAGGTTTTCTTGCCTATTGTTGGAAAATGGTAGCCAATACTCAAATGTAACCAAGAACCACATACGTTCACAAAAGAGGCCATTTATGTGGATGCAAAGAACCAACCGCAAAGGTTTTCCTGTGTCTGCAAATATACAGGCATATCTCATTTCCTCACCACTAACGTCCTAATAACACTTTTTACGCTGTGTACTCCTTTTCAATCCAGTGACTGTATGTTGCCCAAAAAGCTCATGTCACTGTTCAAATGTTTGTGTTTCCTTTGGAAACTGGTGCAGAGAAGTGCGTATACATGGAAGTGTGAATATCCAGTCAGGTTGCTTCCTTCACGATTCTGAAGCAGGCAGCCAGCTAAGTGTACAATATGTACATGATTCTCTGTTATCTGTGGGTGGAGCATGTCAGGTTGAGACTCTAGCTAACCACAGAACGTATGTAATATTGCTCATTCAACCACATTTCACACATTTCTTTCCACATTCTGAGGAAAATGCTGGGGATTAAACTGCATCCATGCACTGCTCCACTGTCTATAGTGTTAGAATCAGAGATGAAAAAAGGAATAGGAGCAAAAATCTGGAATTAAAAAAAAAAACAGATGTTTCACTCCCATTGGTGGTTGGCCCATCATTACACTTTCATAAAGCTAAACTCCACCCAATGTTGCACTGTTTATCCCACCCACTTTGCTTGGCCTGGGGTTGCTTCTCTTCATGTCACTGAAAATTGGCAGATTTCATTGAAAATAAATAACTGCAGCCAATCTAGACCCGTTTTATATAGAGATGTTCGGTTCAGGCTTCAGGTCTGACACGAAAAGGTTTTTTCAGAACTCTGTTTAGTGATTGTATATTTGTATGGCTTTGAACAAACAAAGTAGGAAATATAGAGTTGTGTATCATCAACTGATAGTGTTGCCAAATGGTAACACTAAAAACTGCTAATGTGAGAAAAACAGACAACAATCTGAAACAGGATTGTACATTTGTAAATGTATAAGTTATGAAGTGGGGTTAACACTTCATATTAAAAAATCAAACAAAGTCACTGCCACTTTTGAGTGACCTCAAAAGATCTCTGGCTCTGTAAGGACCCAGAACATAAGAGAGTGACTTATCACACTGCTCGCTTTAGACGCAGAACTCACACTCATTTCTGATAGGTTTCTGATAGCCGTTGCCATAGGGACAGATTACACCAGAGCTCATTTTAGTTCCTTCTTTACCAACACTGGCACATACATTCCTATCTGCTGCTGTAAAGAGTGTAAATGGAGTATAGATTCGTGTCAGCTTGCCTTTTCCAGACACTGAGAATACATCCATCATCTGATATGCTGTTCATGTTTCTCTGCTGATCCCATTTGTTAGAAAGCTGTTAAATCAGAAGATGACGGAAGAGCAGCTGTTCAGCCTTTGCAGACCAGACTGCATGATTAGTTCACCATTTGGTTTAGAGAGACAAGTATGACAATTTGTCTTTTCCCCCCTCAATACATATGATCACAATGCTTGCATTTCTTTCTTTTCTCAGCTCTGAAAAACGAACCTGGTTTTTCTGTTTCTTTACATAAAAAAAAGATCCTCAAACCATATGCAGACCCAGGAAAGCATTTCAGGGTTTTATAAACTTATAAAATGTTCACGTTTTATGTTATTTGAGACATGGGATATGTTTTTACATTTAAAAATATTTTGGCTAACAATGTTCTTAAATGTTTCTCTGGACATAAATGAACATTTTTAAAGATATGGATGTTTAGCTGCAGGTGGCTGCACCGGTCGTGTAAATGACTAAAGGGTGTTGTCACTGCTGTTTTTTTTTAATCTCTGCTGTAAACACAAATAAGGATGCACTCCCTTGTCTTTTTTCCTTTTCAGAAAGTCTTTTTTTTAACAACACAGCTATACAATCTAATCATCATATGTCTGATGGAATTCACTGACCCATTGATAACAGGGGCAAGGAATAAAGAACGAACAGGCAACAGGTTTCATACATTTTGTGGAAATAATAACCGATTTAATGTGATAACTTACTGCACACTAACAGCTTTTTTCTGCCTCGTGGTTTTTTCATCAGCTGGCTGTAAAACAGCAGCATCAGTGAAATGGAAGCTGATGGGCTTCGTGGGGCTGTGACTTTGGCGTGACCTGAAAAAATTCGGCAGCGTTAAGCTGCTGTCCTCATCCGGACTCTTCTGCCTGAATGGTTGTGTTTCTGACAGAGGACAAGGTGTCCACACGCACCACTTACGTCCTTATACGCACACATTCACGCAAGTCACCTTCATGCACTTGTCAAGGTAAAGTGGGGGAAAACTGGCCAGGTCTGAGCTGAGCTAACATCATTTACACCACAGTGCTGTTGAATGAGTAGTAACAGCTCATTCGGAGGGGTTGAATGGTGGATGGCCCACAGAAACAGATTAAAAAACATGGTTAGTTGCTGATATGTTTGAAGTTTTCTGTAAGGAGGAGTTTATTTAATTCAATTCAATTCAATTTTCTTTTATTTGAATAGCACTTTTAACAATGGACATTGTCACAAAGCAGCTTTAAAGAAATAAATACATTCAGATTAAATTAAACCAAAATAAATTGTAAATATGTGAATTTGTCCCTAATGAGCGAGCCAGAGGTGACGGTGGTGAGGAAAAACTCCCTGAGACGATATGAGGAAGAAACCTTGAGAGGAACCAGACTCAAAAGGGAACCGGTCCTCATCTGGGTGCTAACAGGTAGTGTGATTATGAATAAATCCCTTCTATAACGGTGTACTACATGGACAAATAGTGCAATTGTGCAACCAGTAAATTCATCACGGTTTTCCCATGAAGTCCGGTTTGTTAAACCTATCCACTGTCCCCTGATGGAGTCCTGAGTACAAAGCTGCTGGTGGCAACCGCAGCCCCAAAGCCACCACAGCAACCGCAGCCCCAAAGCCACCGCAGCAATCGCAGCCCCAAAGCCACCACAGCAACCGCAGCCCCAAAGCCACCACAGCAATCGCAGTCCCAAAGCCACCACAGCAATCGCAGCCCCAAAGCCACCACAGCAATCGCAGCCCCAAAGCCACCACAGCAATCGCAGTCCCAAAGCCACCACAGCAACCGCAGCCCCAAAGCCACCACAGCAACCGCAGCCCCAAAGCCACCGCAGCAATCGCAGCCCCAAAGCCACCGCAGCAACCGCAGCCCCAAAGCCACCACAGCAACCGCAGCCCCAAAACCACCACAGCAACCGCAGCCCCAAAGCCACCACAGCAACCGCAGCCCCAAAACCACCACAGCAATCGCAGCCCCAAAACCACCACAGCAACCGCAGCCCCAAAGCCACCGCAGCAATCGCAGCCCCAAAGCCACCGCAGCACCCGCAGCCCCAAAGCCACCACAGCAACCGCAGCCCCAAAACAACCACAGCAACCGCAGCCCCAAAACAACCACAGCAACCGCAGCCCCAAAGCCACCACAGCAATCGCAGTCCCAAAGCCACCACAGCAATCGCAGCCCCAAAACCACCACAGCAATCGCAGCCCCAAAGCCACCACAGCAACCACAGCCCCAAAGCCACCACAGCAACCGCAGCCCCAAAGCCACCACAGCAACCACAGCCCCAAAGCCACCACAGCAACCGCAGCCCCAAAGCCACCACAGTACAACTCCCCATATGTGATCCCCAAGCCATCTCCACAGCCCCCAAGCGGCACCATCCCCAGCAATCCCAATGATCTTAACATTTATGGAAGGAGTCTCCAGTGTCAGTTCTTTGTAACAGTCAAACAGTCAAATTAAACTCAAACAGTTTTCAAGCTTGCAAAATCCGGAAATGAAAGAAAAGGAGATATACATTACAGGTATGTAGGAGATATGTTACAGGTATGTGAAGTGTGAATAAAAAAGCTTAAGGGAGTGGTGTTAGCACTTAATGTTTTATGAAATGTAATAAAATCTCGCTTGTTAGAGTTTCTACAAATAGTGTGTTGAATAGATGAGGTTTAATTTGCTATCTCTGTTCGTTTAACTCCTCTTTCATTTCCTTTCTTTCCCTTTTTATATCCATTCCTAAGGCCACTGCTCAAACAGCAAGCCTACTTAACTCCAGTATATTGCGTTTTTATTTTATTCCATCCTGTCGAATTCCCTAATGAGCCCCAGACAAGGCTTGTCTCATAATACACACGTACAGGGGGATTTTTTTTTGAGAACGAGTGTGCAGAACGTAGAGCAGGTAGTGGTGATATCCCACATCTCCGGGGTTTTCCAGCTTATTTGTGAGTCTGTGTGTGTGGCACAGGCAGATCAGTATAATGAAGTCATTAAAAAGTCATTAAGAAGTCATTAAGAGTCATTAAGTCAGCTGGGTAGAAGTGCCGTGTGTGATAGGCTGCACTCTGTGTGTGTGTGTGTGTGTGTGTACTACTGTACCTTGTAGCAAAGATACATGTTAATTACACACATTATTAATACCTCCCAAAGGGCCAGTAAATACTACGCAGATGTGTGCAGGCATTTCGGCACAGAAGTGACAGAACGTTCGGAGACACCACACAGTATATGCGTGACATAAATATGTGAAGCCTTATTTATCCTCTTTAAATACAGACAGGGAGCAGAAAAACATTACATAGCTGAAAATCTAAGATGGTGGCATGATTGCAAATTCATGAGAATTCACATGATCTTTTCTAATGAAATCCAATCAGTCAGTAAAATTAATAAAAACGCTGCATTGGAAAATTTTTTCTGTTGAATTTGACGTTACTTTCCACACCTTGGCTTTAGTTTTTGTATATTTATAATAATAAGTGCTAACCCTAACTCCAACCCTATCTATTGTTACTTTAATCAATCCTCAACTCTCAAACACTAAGCTATGTGCTTAGACTAGATTCCACTTTAGCAGATTTATACTTTGATTGGACTCCAGTGGCTCTGTCTTTGGATTTGCTTGGCATTAGACTGGATCCTACATTATTTGCCCTATACATAGGCTAGACTGTACGTTATTAGCTCTATGTTTGGATTGGACACTAATAGCTCTATGTTAGTATGTTTAATTGTTTTACACTTGGATCAGACTCTAATGGCTCTTTGTTTGGACCGGATTCTGCTTAAATTGTTCTATGCTTGGATTGGCTAATGGCTCCTTACTTGGCTTGGACTCCACTTCAGTGGCTCTACACTTGGACTTTCATGGCTCTGTGCTTGGATTGGACTCTAAATGAAAGGTTCTGTATATGAATTGGGTTCTGCTTAAATAATTTTATGCTTAGCTTGGACTCTTCTACAATACCTATATGCTTGGATTGGACTCTATTGTAACAGTTCTATTCTTGGATTAGACTATAATGGTTATGTGGTTGGGTGAGACTTGATTTTATGCTTTTATCTTGATAGATTGCATTGACAGAAAATCTTATTATTCTTGAATCATATTATTCTGGATTTGGTTGAATATTTGAATTCTCTTTCAGCAGAAATGAAAAATCTGTTTGTTTGGTTTTTTTTCTACATTTACGGCATTTGGCAGACGCCCTTATCCAGAGTGACTTACAGAAGTGCTTTGAAGTATCAATCAATAAATACATTTTGATACTGGTTCACTATGCTATGGACTAAGAATGGAGGTAATATAGTAAGAAAAGAACAGAGACAACACATTTTTTTTTATATTAAAGTGCTAATTTAAGTACTTGGAGATGAGATAGGCCTTTAGTCGTCGTTTGAAGACTGCCAGTGACTCAGCTGTTTGGACATTTAGGGGAAGTTCATTCCACCACTTAGGCGCCAGAACAGAGAAGAGTCTCGATGCACGTTTTTCAGAGTCTTTCAGACTCTATGAACTATAAATGCAACCCTTTGTAATTTTTCATAGAGTTACATGCATTTTTTTTTTTTACATTCTGCCTAATATAAGATTTAATCCAAATGAATTTTCCTTATTTGTTTGGAAATTGGTATAAATTTGGATGATATTCGGTGACCAATCATCTAGAGATGGCGTGCTAGCATTCAGCAATGACAAGCTAACATTCTCAAAGTTAGCTGAACAAAGAGTTCTAGCATATTCTCTTTAAAAACTCATGGAAAATTCCTGTCGTGATTACATTCTAGGTGCCAGAGCTTGAATTCCAGCGAAAGCATGTTGGCGAGAATTCAGGTTGGCCATGTGTTGAGCAGCCTTGCTTTTTTTCATGAGCAGACAGATTGCTAGCATAATTTAAATGCTAAATATCATACATTTTATGAAAACTGTGGCACTTGTTCTGCATACCAGACATACCACGTTTTATTTATTGCAGTATAATTCTTATTCATTGTGGCTTCAGGGTCACTTCAGGGTTGCTTTTCTTATCTTATTTAGTTGAAGAACACTTCGTGTGTGTTATATGCTAGCAAGGAGATGAATATTTATAGTGTCACACTACTGAGCTGTTTCAGCATGAAAGCATGCCTATAACAGCATGACTTGAAGTGTATTATTCCTCTTATACCACAGCAATTTACTAACAATTACACTTTTATTTATTAAAGAGTTTTATTTATTATTTTTTATTATTAAAGTTTAAAGAGTATAGGTTTTATGGACTACTCATTAGAACATGGTCTGATTTCTGTTGGATGTCCACTAGATGTCCGATGTGAAATAAGCTTTACATTACATTGGAATTTCATGGAAGGTCTATGGTATGCTACGGGATTTCTGGGAATTTTTATGTCAGTGTCATGTGAGCTTCATGTGAGTTTCAAAGATGATTTAATATTTTCCTTAGGAGTATCATAAATTTACTGAAAACTCGTACATCCATACATCCATACAGTACTCACACCCCTATGTGCTCTCAGCAAGTTCCTCTGGTGACCCCCAAAAAGCCGTGGATTCCCATGGGAATGCTGTTGGAATTTTTCATAAGGACAACAGGACAGGAACCTTTGAAGGACATGGATACCAAGGCAGATAGCGTGTAGCTGATGAAACTTCATTATTAGACACAGAGTCTCTTTGTGCAGCACCTGACTGAACATGTGTGTGCTATTTTCAGCACTCGTGACTGTGTGTGTGTATGTGTGTGTTTTACATATATATATAAAATGTGTGATTTGTGTGAACCTGTATGAATATGTGGCTCTTGCTGAACAGCACGGTGAAGCACTCGTCTTCCTCATTACAGCCATGTGTGTTCCTTCTCTCTCTCTCTCTCTCTCTCTCTCTCTCTCTCTGTGTAATTATCTCTACACATTACACACATACACACTTCATCTCAGCCTGTCCTGTACCATATGCACTACTCTTTTCTTTTCTATTCTCTTCTATTTTTTTTCTCATCTCTACTTTCCTTTTCTTATCTCTTCTCTTTAATTCTCTTCTCATCTGGTTATTCTTTTTCTTCTCTCCTTTTGCTCTTCGTTACTCTTCTTCTTTTTTGCCTCATTTCCTCTCTTCTCCTTTCTTTGCTCTTTCTTTCTTCCTTCCTTCCTTTCTTTTCTTGTATTTTCTTTTCTTCTCTTCTCATTTATTCTCCTCTTCTTTGCTCTTCTCATCTTGCTTCTCCTCTCTTCCTCTGTCTCCTCTCATTTTCTCTTCTCTTCTCCGGGTTCATGCTCCTGGGGTCCCACATTCTTTCACACAATAAATCAGTGTTTTATCTCCAGCGCAGATCCTGGTGACACAGTGAAGTGTTTTATTTGTCTAGTTTTCTCATTTTACACTGAATCTGATGCATTTTGATCTTTTTATACACATAGCATCCATTCCCAGTATGTCTGTCAGGAGGCCCAGCTGAAAACCGGCTTGATGTGGCCACAGAAAGCACACACGGTCCATCTGAAATGCATGTTCGGTTCATTAGCTCATCATGTAAGCTGTGCCTGGGACATGGCTACTAAACACTCTGCATGAGGCACAAACTGCAGTTTAGCAGCTGCTGTGAAGTGGAAACGCTCAAACACAGAGCTGTCCAAAAACTCAGCACTAAAGAGCAAACACGAGTTCAGTAACGAATATGATGAGTGAATTCAATCTTATTAACTAAAGACTCCAGTAAACAGTACAGAGACATTACTACACTTCACAAGCAATTTAATTACTAATTAGTTTTAAGGAAACGACGCAGTGTAGAGAATAAACTTCTTGTAAATGTGCGTAATTGAATAAATATTTTTGTGCTTGACTGTGGATCCTGTTGGAAAATTGGAAACGTCAAAAAAGTCTGGTGTGATGTGTTGGATTTGTGTGTTAGTTGTGAGGAAAACGGATGTGTGTGTTTGTGATGTATGTGAGTTTGCTCTCCAAACTCTACTTGAAACTGGAAGAACAGAACCTAGTGAGAGAGGTGAAAGGTTAATGAGGCTAGTCAATAAGAGAAAGGTTAGCATGTGTGTAATTGCTCAAACGCAGACAGCGAAGGTCATTACAACATTCTCTCTGTTTAATTAGTGTGTGTGTGTGTGTGTGTGTGTGTGCATGACCAAATGCTCTGTCAACGTTCCAGAAGATACCATGACTAAAATTGAAGATAATGATCAGATTAGCTAATTAGCAAAGGTTAACCTTGGAAACCTTGGAAAGTGTGTACCATGTTCGAAGCATTGTCAGTAACATCAGCTAGCTAAATTTCTAAATCATTTTTTAATGTTGATTGTGAAATAAAATGTTGGTGTTTTTTGTAAAGGTCTTTTACTTAAATTCCTAAACATCTGATAGCACAGCACTGATGAATTCTGGATTGTGATTGGTCAGAAGGTGTTGATTAATTTTCTATAACAGCAGCTCTGACAGTAGTGCAGCAGCAAATCCCATGTTCTCGTACGTTATTGTTTCCATAGCAACAGCTCATTCGCGTGGACTTGCATGGTGGACGCTCCACATACTCTACACAGATTTTTAAAAAAAACATTAATGTGGTGAACTTTAGTGAACTGTAAGGAGATGTTTATGGAAGGAGTCTCCAGCGTCAGCGCTTTGTAACAGTCAGAGGTAAAGCTGTAACTTTTCCAACATCTTCAGGAGTTTACGCTTTGTGGTGTCTTGTTTTTTTTTTGTCTTATTAACTGCAAGAGAGAAAAAAAGTAAGGGTTGGTGAGAGAACTTGAACATGAAATGTAACTGTAAATGAATAAAATGTACTGCAACATCATTGTCTAATAAATATAAACTTTGTAATGGTTGAAAGATTGCTGTGGTATAAAAGGAATAAAACACCTGGGGACATGCAGTTATAGGAAAATAATCAACTTCTGGATGTTATTGGTAACTCATCGTGCTTCATCACGCCACACTGTTGTTGCTGTTGTTGATTATTTTACTATAACAGCACCGCATGGAGATGGACCTTTAATCATTTTCGTTAGCACCACAGACATCTAAAAAAACTCTTTATGATTATGTGAAATGATCTTTGCAGGAACAGTAGCACTGTGCTGGATGGAGTGATGGTGTCTGTGGAGGAGTGTGAGCTCAACACTCAGCACTGCTCATTCTGTGACTCGTCCAGCAGCTCTGTCTTTTTGTTTCCGGCCGGACCTCGGTGCCCACGCAGAGCCTGGCACTGCCCTCGTAACGGCAAACACCCTGCTGCTGAGCGGAGAGAGAGAACATCCTGACACGGAGGAACTAAAAATATGATTAGGGAGAAGAGATACAACGCTGCTTTGGCTCACTGATACGTACATGAGTCACACTACTGTGTGTGTGTGTGTGTGTGCGTGTGTGTGTGTGCGTGTGTGTGTGTGTGTGTAAATCGATCTGCCTCTATGTGTATCTTAAACATTTTATTAATTCAGAACCTAATTTATAGCCTCATTTAAATGATATGACCTGATCATAAAGCTCATTAGAACTGAACTGAAAATGAACTGAAATACCCATAATTCATTGCACTACCAGCATTGTTGGTAAGTCATCACAATTATCAGTTCTTTTATTTTTAATATCTTCAAGTATAATGTTCCTCTTATATTACAGCAATTTGACAACAATTCCTTTTTTTAATTTATCAAAGAACGACATTTTTATCTGTTTATAGTTACATTTAAACAAGTTAGATCCTGTTCTCACTTACATTATAGCAGCTATAAACAGTTATTCCCTCAGTTACAGCTTAACCTCTGACTGTTACGAAGCGCTGACACTGGAGACTCCTTCCATTAATGTGAAATAAACATCTCCTTACAGAAAACTTCACCATAGCAACAATTACACGTTTTTGAATCGGTACGATTCCCTGTGAATGAGCTGTTACTATAGAAACCATAACGTATTAGAACAAGCGCATTATGATAAGTTAGCTAGCTAGTAATAACCAGCTGAGCTCGTTTTAAGCTAGCATAATGTTGCAATAAAGAGAATATGTGTCGTGTTTTTACTGCAGTTTCATCTTCAAACCTTTGGAGGCGGAGCTTAGGGATTATATAATGTTCCAGAGATTAGCTACACATTGTAGTTATAATGCTGCTTCTATTTTTACCTAAATATTTATCTGACTAAATTCTCATCAACAGATCTGCAGCTGAGTTTTAACAATGAATGTATTCAATGGATTTTCCTGCACGAGAAGATTGTGTGTGTGTGTGTGTGTGTGTGTGTGTGTGTGTGTCTCACAGTGTTTATGATGTAAATATTTCAGCGAGGTCAGCTGATCTGAGCTGCAGGCAAAAGACATTAATAATCATAAAACACTAACCTCGCCTTCCTCCATTAAACTCGCCTCATTTGCATAATGATGTGTTTCTGTGGCCGGAGAAGAACACGGCATACCGAAAAGCACTACTGCAAACTTCTGCGTCTCGTCATCGGCCACGTCTTCAAGCTGCAGTCTTCTGATCTGTACAGAGACATCACAAAGAAATGTGCCATGGTTTTAATTCCCCCCTCAATTTACCAAATTAATAACAGTGTGTTTATTATGTGGTTTTTTCAACAGGCCCATAGTTTATAAAGGTGTTTATCAGGAACATACATATATAATGAATAGAGTGTGGTTCGGGACACGCCCACAGTTTATAATGGTGTTTATTTGGCATATATATATATATACATATATATAGTGAACATGGCATGTGGTTTAGGACGCTGCCACAGTGGACTGATGATGGTGTATATGTGGCCTATATAGTGAACATGGCATGTGGTTTAGGATGTGTCCACAGTGGACTGATGATGATGTATATGTGGCCTATATAGTGAACATGGCATGTGGTTTGGGACACATCCACAGTGGACTGATGATGATGTATATGTGGCCTACATAGTGAACATGGCGTGTGGTTTAGGACGCTGCCACAGTGGGCTGATAATTTCCCTCAGAGAAAGCAGAGTGAAAGAGACGGCTCTATCTCCAATCTCGTTGCCAAGGCTGCTTTGAATCTTGGCATGTTTCCCTTGGCGAGCGCTCTGACTGAGGCATGCTGGGAATTTTGTGGTGTCAGGAAGATCAAACGGTCATGCATATTCAATTCTACACTAATGTTTGTTCTGCGGATCGGGGAACATGATGAATTTTTCACTCTCCAGCTGTTTGTGAATGCTAGTTACCTCAGTGCTCTGCTTCCTCCTGCTAAATGAGACAGCTAATGTGCTCCATCACTGTTATTCCAGTTATTGCAGGTTATTACATATTAATAACACAGGCTTTAGGCAACACGGGCTGTAATTAGAGGTCAGTTACGAGCGCATAGTGAGGCTTCGACACTTACATTGTGCACATTGCTATTCAGACCTCAGACGTAACTACATGCTTAAGCACAATACAGACGTTCTGTGAGAGATGCACACCTGTGGGCGGAGTCTGAGTAAAACAGGGGCGTATCTCAGTTACACACGATTCTGAACTTGAACTTTAGCAAATTTTACTTGCATGATATCTACAAGCGCTAACTCCGCCCCCTGAGCCCAATCTTAACCTTTATCCTTTCTTCTGAACTCAGTTAACAATTTGCAAGCATGATACCAAGGTCATTAAAAAGAAAGAAAGAAAGAAAGATGAAATGATAATGAAATATACGTGATTTACAGTGCAATATTCTTCAGATACTTTATATAAATTTCACTTAAACTATCTCTCTTTCCCTTTTTTACTACTCTCTCTCTCCCTCTCTCTCTCTCTCTCCCTCTCTCTCTCTCAGTGCCTCTTCTCTGTTCACCTCTTACTCTGTATTTGATTCTTTTATACTTTTCTCTTGTCGTTCACCTCTTTCTTTCCTTTTCCTTTCCTTATTTTACTCTTTTTATCTTTCTTACTCTTTTTTATTCTTTCTCTCATTTCCCACTCTCCTATTCATCTCTCTCTCTCTCTCTCTCTCTCTCTCTCTCTCGCTCTCTCTAATGATGCCTGGTTGCTGCTGTGTCCTGTTCCCTTGTTCACTCCCAGGAGGGCCCTTATTTTTTCCACTCCATGCTTGTTGGTGGATGGTATTGTTTGTTGCACACTTTTGAGTCTCT
This sequence comes from Pangasianodon hypophthalmus, assembly GCF_027358585.1. Taxonomy (NCBI): domain Eukaryota; kingdom Metazoa; phylum Chordata; class Actinopteri; order Siluriformes; family Pangasiidae; genus Pangasianodon; species Pangasianodon hypophthalmus. The sequence goes on from NC_069738.1 coordinate 2,919,600, forward strand.
CTCTCTCTCTCACACACACACACACACCCTTTGTTCATCTGCTCTGATTAATGTGTTATGAATTGATCATTAATTATTACTGCATTTATTTGATGTTGGTTTTTGTCATGGTAATTAGTGGGCGTGACGCTGCAGTGTGAGGAGATGAAGTATTCGAGAGCTTTAGATCAATGATGGATGAAGATCTCATAAATGTACACTCCTAGAAAAAGGGTTCTGTAAGAGTTCTTCAAAAGGTTCTTTATATCATGAAGGGTTCTTAGCGTCACAATAACTTTAACCATGCAGACGTTTACACAGCGCTTGGGCCTCGCTTGTTCGGATTCAAGCTACCTTCTCATGAAATCATTTCCAGTTCTGAGTCTGTGCTGGAATTAGAGTTTCTTTCTCCACTTGGATATTAATAAACAAATACTCCAAGCAATACAGTCGAAATATTCACATTTTCTCTATTTTATTACTTACTTTCTCCCTAATTAAAAAAATGTTATATTTTAGCAAGTGAATATATCATGAATACACACAGATTTTATATAATGTTTATCATTGTTAGATTTTTGTGAAAAACAGAATATTGTTAAGCGTATTTCTAAATATCTGTAATCATTTCAAGCTTTAAAATTGTCTTATTTTCCTTCTTTCTGGAAATACATGCTTGAAATAAGTGAGGAATTAAACACTCCGTGTCATGCTGTTATAGGAAAATAATCAACGAAGCACTCTGAAGTTGATGATTTTCCAGTAACAACACATCCCTGAGTGTTTTCTTCCTCTCATACCACAGCAACTTGTAAACAGTCACAATATGTGATTTATTAAAGAAAGGTTCATCATACTTTTTATCCGTTTATAGATACTTTTAATGTCCTCAAACCTACGTTATAGCAGCAATAAACAGTTTTGTTTCTTCGTGTCATGTTTCTTGTCATGTTACTGACAAAACCACAAAGTGTAAACTCCTGTTCCGAAGACTTTTTTAGACATTTATGAACATTTCTCATGTGGATTTCAAATTTCACAATGAAGCAGAAAGCCTCATTTTCTTTACTTACCTTCTCCGGCTGTGTTTTACATTTAGAAGCAGTGCTGTTCTTCTTTCTTTTTTTATTTATTTATCTATTTACTTTTTTACTCCAGCACTGCTAGCTTGTTATTTTGTGCTGGGCTTCATCCCTCGACTCTCAGCTCTCGGGCTGTCACTAGACTTTAGTGAGAGGAATGATCTGTTCTCTTTTATCCCCACTTGACTTTTCTCTCATTCATCACTTCTCCTCCAAATCCTTGCTTCTCTCCCTCCATCAGATGGCTGAGTGCCAAGCGTCAGGCTTCTGTACATGAAACCTGTAAAAAACTGAGAGAGAGAGAGAGAGAGAAATAAATAAATAAATACTCTAATCAATACAGTGAATATTCACACTTTCTCTATTTTTATATTCAGAGAGATGCTGTGCATTTCTTCTCTCTTGATGAATGGACACAACACCATAATAATGAACAAACAAACTATCGATGAGGTGTTGATTCATTTTCTACACCAGCAGCTCTGACAGTAGTGCAGGTTTACATTAATGCACTCATTCTAATACATTATTGTTTCTATAGTAACAGCTCATTCACAGGAACTTGTACACAAACAGATTAAAAACGTGTGTAAGCGTTGAGATGGTGAAGTTTTCTGTAACATTTATGGAAGGAGTCTCCAGTGTCAGCACTTTGTAACAGTCAGAGGTGAAGCTGGAACTTTCTGCATCATCATAAGCATGTTTTAATGATCTTCCATGAATTCACACTGCTGTCTCTTCATGCCTTGCTTTGGAAAGTAAAAGAATGAAAGGTGATGGAAAGCGATTAACGCAGTAATAAACTCACAGATGTCAGCTTCCAATGTTTCGCACTAAGAAGATTGCAAATGTTTTTTTCCTGTTGGAGAGATGGCTAGTGATTTCCTCACACACACACACACACACACACACACACACACACACACACTGGCCTTGCTTAGAGAGAACAGTGTGTTGCTCTGCTCCCCTGCTGAGACGCTCAGATCCATTACAGTCCATTACAGAGAGAGATGATGAGCTGAGACGCATTATGAGTCAGAGCTGCTTGAGGATCAGTTATAGAGACGTGAGAGGACCACTGTCACGCACACACACACACACACACACACACACACACACACACACACTATTTAGGTAAGACCACAGAAAGATAAGCTAGGTTAGCAGAATTATTTTATAAATGTTATGGTCCTAAACCATAATTTTTCCACTGTTGATATGAGCTGGAAGGGTAACATGAAACTAATTGGTTATACCATTTTTTTTTCTTACCCTTTGTGAGACCAGGTTTGTGAAACAGGGAATTGTGGGTATTTCTTAATAAAACCTATAGTTCCTATCTTTTTTTAGCCTAATGGATTCTAAAAAAACAGATTTAAAAATACCTTCCAGCAGCAGTGTTACCATTTCAGCCATCCATTTTACCGTACTTACGTTATTTCTTTATTTACTTACTTACTTATTTAGCCTTCATGTGACCAGGTGAAAAAAAAACAGGAGAGCTTTATCAAGACCAGTTAAAAAAAAAAAGAATAGCAGAGGTGGTGGGTTTTTAAGACAAAATCTGGAATCAGAGTTGAACTCCAGTTCACATAATGCATCACGGCCTACAAAGATGGCCGCCACGGACTACACCTCCCAACACACATGCTCCATGTCACCTGATTATTGACTGTTTGCACCTGGACTCAATCACACATGCTCTCTCACACACACACACACACACGCACACACACTATAAAACCCAGTCACAAACAGACTCACGATGCAAAGTAACATCCTGGGTTTCACTGCTAATGTACCAAGCCATGTTGTTTCTGGTTTCTGGTTTTTGATCTTGTTTCTTCTCTGTTTTTTGGAATTTGTTTTTTGTCTACCTAAAGTCTGTGTGTTCATCGTCTGTCCCTTGCCTGATTTTTGACCCAAGCTCATGTGTATGGTTTTGGATCTGTTTTTAATAAAGCGTTTACCTACAACTGCAGCCATCTCTGCCGCCTGACACACGTTTCATGCTACACTCCTTAAAGCCAGAATAAGCACAGCATTGCTAAAACATCATATTACATATCTCGCTATTTAAATCCAAAGGGTCTCATCCTATTTCTTATTCTGTGACAATTCTATAAATATAACAAGTAAAGGATTTTTTTTCCTCCATTTGCTGCCCTTATGGTCAACAAAACTGTCTCATTTCATGAGTTCACTTTCTTAGGCATCACATTTCTTAAAATAACCATAGATATTTTTTTTATTTCATTTTTTAGTAGACTAATGAGTTACAGTCCCAAGACAGATTTGCAGTTTTAATTGGCAACACGACGAGATTGTAAACACATTGCTCAAAAAGCTCGTTCCCTCAGGAGGCAAGTTGTTCACCGATCTGAAGCTGACACAGAGGAGGTGAGAGAGGAAGAAAAAGGAAGAGAGAGAGAGAGAAAGAGAGAGAGGAAGTTCATTGAACCCTCACACATTACTCCATGAGCTCGTATGTCTAATTAAGAAGTTCAGGAAGCACAGGCTTCATCCATCTCCAGTCTTGTGCTCTTTAAGCACGGCTGTGGAGGAATGAATGGGTCAGTAGTTAAGGTCAGCATCCTTCATGGCTCGCTCTCCCTCGTGCTTTCATTTTCACATTGTGTGCACAGAGATAATGAGTTAGAGTCTCTCACATCATTTCTTCTTAAACCCTAATACCCTCCAAACCTCATCTCAGATCTGACCTTCTGTTCCTAAAGCCTCCTCATGCTCCCTCCAGAGCTTAAAATCCAACTGCTGATCATTCTGAATTGGAGGAGGATCCGTTCTAAAATTTAGACCCAAATAAATAATGAGTGTTTAATGCGATTCACTGAACTTTGACGATTGTTGGGGACTTTTTCTCACTTGCACACCTTTAACTCACAGTGGACCAGCTCGAGCTCATTGCTCAGTGTACGTTATGTAGTATTACTCACAGCAGCGGCTCGTGACCATAGATTTTGGTGGAGAAGCACGACACTAATAACAACATAACTTCAAACCAAATGAAGTTGAGAGGCTATCACACTTATCTTATCCTGTAGGCTACTGCTAGTGAATTTTTCGGTAACCCTGTAACAGACAGTGGTAAGGTAAAGCTGTAACTTTAAATTTTACATCGTCTTCAGGACAGAGGAGTTGACGCTTTGCAGTTCCTCAGGATCATGACAAGCTGTGTTTTTTTTTGTCTTATTAATCTCAAAAGAGAGACAGTGTACAGGTGGTGAGGGAATGACTTTTTATAGATGCTATAACATAAATGACATCAGGAACTATCTTGTGTAAACGTAACAATAAACGGATAAAAACTACAACTTGTCACTTTTTGATTAAAAAATCATTGTAATCGTTGGTAAATTGCTGTTGATAAAAAACTTGTGGATGTGCTGTTATAGGAAAATAACTTTGAGTGCCTCTGCTTTGTTGATTATTGTACTGGAACAGCAGCACACACAGTGTGTTATTCATCAAGCTTAGTGACTTTTAGGCTTTTATTTTAATTCTCTATAAAGTACGTTACTGTAGATCTTCACTAATTTCTCCACTTGTCAATCAAACATCCAAACTCCTTTTCAGTGAAATAGCTGTCCATCTGTTCACCCTCTTCGCTCATCTGTCCGATCACTCAGTCAGTTATTTGTCTGATAAACGGATGAATGAATTGGGAATGTTTCAGTGGGTGGTCATGTCCACCACCGTGAAACAACACACACATTCAAAACCTTCTTTTACTCGGACAGTTAAGACAATGGCTTTTTTTTTAAACATATATTAATAAGAAGGAGAAAAAAAAAGAGGAACAAAAGTGCAGTAAGCTTTAATTATCGTCTGATCGCTGGCCCTGTGCATTTCTAACGTTTTTACCTCTGCTCCTGTCAGTCGGCGCTCTGTGCGCGCTAATTCCAGCAGCTTGGGTAATCAGCTTCAAATGAGCGTCCTCCCCTTTAATTCTATCCTCTGGCAGGCTGTCACTCATCGTCCGCCCCTTTAATATCCCGCTTTTTTAAAAGGCTGTCATTTGGAAACCGCTAGCGTGGAGCCGGTGAGCTTAGGGCTGTTGTCATAGCAGCACACGGCATGCTAAGCTACATTAGCAGCTCCATTAAACAACAAAATTCAAGACAAAAAATTCTTTGGTTTGAAAAATTTTGCTGAAAGAAACTGATTTTCAAACGTTATTATCAGATCAGCCTCATTATAATAGTTTAATTTATCGTAATAACGCTTCGAAATGCTAGCCTTTTAAAAAAAACTAGCCTTCTCTAGGGTTTTTCTACTCAGGTTCGAGTGTTTAAGGTAATGGTGAGCGGTTTGCTTTTGTAGCTCGTCTGCTCTCCTTTTTCTGTTTTTCTTTTCCTTGTACTTTAATTCCTTCTATCATTTGAAACACAAGTCCCTCGTTAAAATGTGCATTTTCCATAAATCAGCTAGCATTAGCAGGAAAGATTATGAACATTTTTTAGTCTAGCTTGAAAAATCTGTTTGGAATGAAGTTAGGTTAGCGCATGTTAGCCAGCTAGCTGGCGTTGATGGTGAAAATGATGAACATTTATGAGTAGGAATTGAAAAAACCCTTAAAATCCTGTCAAGTTACATTGGCATGAAACAGTTGATTAATTTTCACAGGAAACAGGTCCTAAAAATTCTGTTTACACACATATATATATATATATATATATATATATATATATATATATATATATATATATATATATATATGTGTGTGTGTGTGTGTGTGTGTGTGAGAGAGATTTTTCGATCAGCATAAAGACATACCACTTATCATTCACAAGAACCGTTTCACAAGAAATTTGTTCTTGGGGAAAAAAACCCCAAACATTTCCTAAATGTTACCGTTGTAATTTTGGTATTAAATAATAGCAGTTCATTAATTCTGAATTCCATGAACGTTTCCATAATGTTTGTTGGTTTTGTAAACTGAATTAGTGAATTTTTTGAATTATTACTGAATTATTATTGAGTTGAATGAATTATTACTGCAGATGGTTTTAGAACGTTGCAGGAACGTTGTGTGTTGAATGCAAGAGTCTGAACTCTGTAAATCTGTAAATCAATATTTTCTGTAGTTTCTGTAGAGAGCGATGGAGAACGTGGAGTCGGAAATGAATAAAAAGGAACAGAAGGCAGCAACGTGAATGAGAATGAAAGGAGAAAGAGAAAAAGAGAGAAAGATGTCTGTCACATATTAGCATAATTACATGCTAGCGGGGATTAGCCTGTAGGTGTTCAGCTGCCACACAGGAAGTGTGAGCTCCTGCCATATTTAAACCTGTGAACGTCTCAGTGTGTCTTCACACCAGTGTGCTGTTCGTCCTCACCATCATACCGCTGTGTAACAGAGGAGAATCCTGCTGATGATGGACCAATCACAACCAAGATCTCTGCATAAATTTAACCAGGCTTTGTCCTAAATCACAATTAATACACTGTACACTACGTAGCACACTAATATAGTGGATTATAATTATGAAGCAACATTGATTTCTACAAAAAACACAACAAAAGGAATTGGAATGTTTGGTGTTTCCCAAACCACATTCCCTATTCTCTGTATACTCCATATAAACGCCATCGTCTGTGGGCGTGTCCCAATTCACAGGCCCCATTCACTATATACTCCACATAAACGCCATCATCTGTGGGCGTGTCCCAAACCACATGCCTTATTCTCTATATACACCACATGAACACCATCATCTGTGGGCGTGTCCCAAACCACATGCCTTATTCTCTATATACACCACATGAACACCATCATCTGTGGGCGTGTCCCAAACCACATGCGTTATTCTCTATATACACCACAAGAACACCATCGTCTGTGGGCGTGTCCCAAACCACACGCCTTATTCTCTATATACACCGCATGAACGCCATCATCTGTGGGCGTGTCCCAAACCACATGACCCATTCACTAAATACTCCACATAAATGCCGTCATCTGTGAGCGTGTCCCAAATCGCATACACTGTTTGCTATATAGGCCATAAAAAAAACATAGAACATTGTAAACATAGCCACTTTAATTTCCATATAAGAATTCCATATATGGACTCATGTATTGTGCTTTATTGGGATTTAACACACAGGAGAAGACAGGAGTGTGTGAGCTGTGGTTAGCTTAGTGAATGAGCGGGATGTCATGCAGAGATCCAGTGCTGTTAAGTAATGCTGTTTTCACACACACACACACACACACACACACACACACACACACACACACACACAGACGAAATGAGGTAAGCAGGAGGTAGTGCACCTGGCTTATTTAAACTTCCAGCAGGTGGGAAACTGTTGATCGGTGAACTAGCTGTGTGTGTGTGTGTGTGTGTGTGCGCGCATGTGTGTGTGTGTGTGTGTGTGCGTGTGTGTGTTGAACCTTTGAACCTATATACTTACAATATATGAAAAACTCTTTACAAGAGTCAATGATTTATTCATTCATTCCTCAGTTTGATCACACACACACACACACACACACACACACACTCTGCTGGTTTTTAGATTTACAGCTCTTTCTCGTGGCAGAACTCTCTCGGTCTCTCTTTTTCCCCATCATTTCTCCACCTCTCAATTTGTTATTGTTGGAACATAAATCATAACCAGACGTCATCTATCTTTTCCTCCACACACACACACACACACACACACACACACACACACACACACACACAAAACATGATGGTGGTGATGTAGTGTTTAATAAGGACGAGTGAATGGGTTCATGAACTGGAAATGAGCCAGAAGAGAGGCAGAGTGGGCGAGAGTCCAACACACAGTGTGTGTGTGTGTGTGTGTGTGTGTGTGTGCATCTGGGCTCTTAAATTTGTTTAAAATTTGCATTCACAATGTTCATAAAACACACAAACTGAAAACTGTTTCAGCAAAACTCATAAGTTTGCCATGAACTTTACCGTTTATGAATTTATTTAATTTAATAATTTTTCACATGACCCAGAAATCCCACCTTCTCTGCCCACTTTGCATCTCAGTTACCATGGCACTCAACGGTTTTCCAGTTCCCACCTCCATCTGATCATTGACTGCTTCCCTGGTTGTGTTCACCTGCTCCTTGTTTCCCCTCATTAGTGTGTGTTTAAACGCTCGGGGTCGGTCGTTCACACTACAATTTCCAGTTCAGGTATATTTTATGAATTATTTTTTTAACCCGTGTGTGCTGTTTTGAATTTTTATGTCTGCCTGCGTTTTGAGCCATGCAATGATTTTTTTTACACACTTGTGTTCTGTCAATCACTACACTACCCTTATCTTCACCACATAACATATACAAAGATCCCTACACAAGACTAGAACATTAAATATTATTAATCATAGTATTACAAGTAATTGTAATAATAATAGCAGTATAGCATAGCAATAGGATCGTACAGTATAGTAATACTACTAGTGATAGTAGTGGGGTAGTAGGTTAGGTTAGGTTCAACTTTATTGTCATTGTCAGAGTACGAGTACAGAGACAATGAAATGCAGTATACAGTGTAGTATGGTGTCTAATGCTAATGTTTAGTTATGAGGTGGAGGCTGACAGATAACTCTTAGAAGCTGAGTTCAGCATTAGTACAGCTGAAGGGAAAAAAACTGTTCATGAGCCTTTTTTGTGCGACAACACAGACTTCTGTAGCGTTTTCCTGATGGGAGACGCACAAACAGTCCATGGTGGGGATGGGAGGTGTCCTTGATAATACCGCTTTTAATAATAGCAGCAATAGTTTTAAAAGTAGTAATGCTAGTAACACTAGTAGTAGTATATAACTGTAGTAATAATAATAGATTTAAAACTAAAACTAGTAGTAGTAGTAGTATATAACTGTAGTAATATTAATATATTTAAAAGTACTAAAACTAGTAGTAGTAGTAGTATATAACTGTAGTAATAGTAATAGATTTAAAACTAAAACTAGTAGTAGTAGTAGTATATAACTGTAGTAATATTAATATATTTAAAAGTACTAAAACTAGTAGTAGTAGTAGTATATAACTGTAGTAATAGTAATAGATTTAAAGGCCCTAAAATTATTAAGAGTAGTAGTAGTAGTAGTAGTATTATAACTTTAGTAATAGTAATAGATTTAAAAGCACTAAAACTAGTAAGAGTAGTAGTAGTAGTATATAACTGCAGTAATAGTTATAGTTTTAAAAGTACTAAAATTAGTAAAAGTAGAAGTAGTAGTATGCAATTGTAGTAATAGTAATAGATTTAAAACTAAAACTACTACTAGTAGTAGTATATAACTGAGGTAATAGTATAGACTTAAAGGTCCTAAAATTATTAAGAGTAGTAGTATTAGTAGTATATAAATGTAGTAATAGTAATAGATTTAAAAATAGTAGTAATACTGGTAAGAGTATCAGTAGTAATAGTTGTAGGAGCAGAAGTAGTAATAATAATATTAGTAGTAATAGTAGTATATAGTGGTAGTAATAATAATAGTAGTCATAGTAATAGATTTAAAAGTAGTAATACTGGTAAGAGTATCAGTAGTAGTGCTAGTACTAGTAGTAGAAATAGTTGTAGTTGGAGTCATATTAGTAATAATAGTAGTTGTAGTAGCAGTATTATTTTTAAAACTAACTAATGGTAGGTGCAGAAATATTAGTCATAGTTTTATTTAGTAGTTAATAGAGTTCTGTGTGTGTGTGTGTGTGTGTGTGTGTGTGTGATACAGGAAGCTGTGGGGTGTTTGGTCTGTGTGGAATTGACTGGAGCAGTAGTCCAGTACACTCATTCTTCTCAATTCTGTCTCCCACTGATATGGACCCTCAATCAGCAGACACACACACACACACACACACACACACCTAGGAACGTTGGCGCTGCTCATGTCTACTTTTGTGTATGTCTATCTTATGTGTAATGTGTGTTTTCTGTGTGTGTGTGTGTGTGTGTGTGTGTGCATGCAGGGAGTACTGTGAGGTGCTCACTAGGCATTTAGTGTTCAGTGTGTATGTGTGTGTGTGTGTGTGTGTGTGTGTGTGTGTGTTAAGCCAGTGTGAGATGATCAATGATCTGGGCACCTGTGGTGCTGCGAGGCAGGGCTCACACTCTCTGGAGGATGCAGTGATTACAGAAGACTGATAGAGAAGAGGAGAATGACGAAAGTGTGTGTGTGTGTGTGTGTGTGTGTGTAGATGGTTTAACACTCTTCTGAACACTGAGGCCCTGAGGCAACTGACAAATAATAAGGTCAAAAAGGTAATTACTAAAAATGATTAAAAAATACAAGTAGATAGACAGATAGATAGATAGATAGATAGATAGATAGATCGAGTCCTGGAGTTCATCCTCTCTCACTGTCACTTCAGGAAGTCTGAAAGAAAGGAAATCTATGCGTAAATGATTAAAATAAAGGTGAAGTGAGGGCTGGAGGTTATTGCGTTCTGGACACGACATGAGAAATGGTTTGTGCTGAATGATTTATCACTGAACTCTGCAGTCCAAAAACATTCAAATATCAACATCTCAAAAGTTTCAGCAGCCGAGCTGCGTGTGTTCCTGCTGAACTTTTAGCACAAATCCTCTGATCCGAATGCCTTTACACTGATCCAGCTGTAGAGTAATTAGAGTCATCTTCTCAAATTAACGGAGAAGACAAACGAATGCCAGAGTGACGATCTGAACATAAAGTTGGTGTTTAGCAAAAAAAAAAAATCCTCTTTAGCCGTTTATCGTTAATTAGCCTTTAAAACAGAATCAGGCTAATCAGTGAGCTTTAGCATTTAGCTAATTCAGCGAAACAGGCTGTCATATGGAGAGTTACAGATGGTCAGTGCCGTGTTCCTGTCCTGTGGGAGAGTTTGGGACGAGTGGAAAACTTTTCATTATTTTAGCTCGATATCATTTAGACATCGTTTCTTCCCAGCGCAGAATTCTTAGAGGGACAGAAAGTTAATGGAATAAAACCAGTGACACAACTCCTTCATACAGTAAAGAAAGAAAGAAGGAAGAAAGAAGAGGAATCAAGGCAGAAAGAAGGGAGGAAGAAAAAAGGCAGAGGAAAAGGAAAGACACAAAGAAAGCAAAAGAGAACGGAAGGACTTGCAAATTATTGGAGGAAGGAAAAAATGGTCAGATGGATGACATTAACAAAGAAAGAAAGAAAGAAAGAAAGAAAGAAAGAAAGAAATAGGCCAAAGGATAAAAACTGAAAAAAGACAAGGGCAGAAAAGACAAAAATATCAAATAGAAAAGATGAAAGAAAGGAGAACAAAAGGAAAAAGAAATCAGAAAGGAATGAAGGAAGAAGAAAAAGTGAGAGGAGTAAGTCAGCGAGTGTGCAGGCGGCTCAGTGTGAGTTTAAAGCATTAATGCACCGTTAATGAACTGAGTTAAACAGAGACACTCTCTCTCTGTCTCTTTCTATCTCTCTGTCTTTCTCTTTTCATCTGTCTGTCTCTCTCCCTCAACACAGCATTATTACTAGACATTATTAGAGTGAGGAGTCTTGGATGGTGCTTTGTTGCTAAGACTGATAGATGAACTCCTGAGAGAAAGACACAGAGAGAGAGAGAGAGGGAGAGAGAGAGAGAGAGAGAGAGAGAGAGAGAGAATGTCGGCCCCCTTGCACACCCTGGAGAACAGATTTTATACCTCAGTTTCTAGCTCCATTTACTGTATTGATGACTGGATTGTGATTGGTCAGAAGGTGTTGATTAATTGTCTAGACCAGCAGCTCTGACAGTAGTCAGAAATCACTTCACGATGCTGTTATAGTAAAATGATTACATTCGGGGTGGTAACAGTAACTCCGCTTCATCACACCATCCCACCATCACTGATTATTTCACTGTAACAGCAGGACACGCAGAGTGTTTTATTCCTTAAATATTACTATTTACAGTGTATAGCCTATAGAGTGATGGTGTGTGGTTTGCAACACAGTGGACTGATGGAGTATCTCTCTCTCTCTCTCTCTCTCTCTCTCTCTCGCTCTCTCTCTCATCTGCACTAATGGCTCGTGATGAATGTGATTTGATGTGAGAGCTGCCACTGTCAGTTTCCGACAAA